>NC_058087.1:59005455-59343814 GCF_014858855.1 Bufo gargarizans
AAGGGTGCACAGAGCTGGTTTGGCCCAGACACCCTCAGTGTACTTAAATGATCATTTGCAATTACATTAAAAGGTACTAAGTACTAAAAGATTGAAGCAATGGAGTGTCCTGGGCATGCTCTGCGACATGTGCAGAGATCATTTCACAGGGATAAAGATTGATAGTTTCATTGTAATCCTGTCTGTGGTGATAATGATATGACTATTAAAAAGTGATCCTCTTAAAACCTGAAGTGTCAGCCCCTTATTAGGCTTAGTGATTAAAGAGAAAACCGCAACATTTCAGGATTTTTTTGTTAAATAAAGAAATTTACATGGAAAATAAAAAGTAAACACTAAACATTCTCAATGATGTTTAACCCCTTAAGGACACAGACACATTTTGTTTTTGTGATTTAATTTTTCCCTCCCCTACTTCCAAGATCCATATCTTTTTTTTACTTTTCTGTGCATGCATAATCATAGGGGAAAGGATGCCAATTACTGACAGGACCATGTCCTTGAATTCAAAGCCCAGAATCAGCAGGAATTTAAATGAATAAAATACTGTTAGAAGTTATACTTATTCTTTTCTCACAAAATTATATCTCCATCTGCTCAGCTCCTCCTGCTCTATAACATGCTGCCTGCAGCTCAAACAATATGTCAATGTGACAGGTACTTTTTAATAATTCAGCTTGAGGATCTCTGAATAAGGGCTAAAATGGAGAAAGAAAATCCCTTTGAAATGAATTACCCAATTAAAGCTACAAATGTAATAGCTTGTTGTCTAGTAAACTTGTCTCTGAGTATATCATTATTTATATGTTGCCACCACTATATGTAAGTTCAAAATATTAAAGGGAACCTGTCAAGTCCCTTATGCAGTCTGTCACTTAGGAGTTTAGGTGAAATTGTACTTCAGATGCCGATTGACAGGTTTCCATGTATGCACAGTAGTAATAGGATGAAATACAGTCCTGATCAAAAGTTTAAGACCACTATTCATATTTTACATTGTTGGATCTTAACAAGGTTCCAAGTAGAGCTTCAACATGCAACAAGAAGAAATGAGAGTGAGACAAAACATTTTTTGAGCATTCAATTAATTGAAAATAACGATTAAACTGAAACAGGCTGTTTTTCAGCTGATCCAAATTTTAGGACCACATGCCTTTAAAAGGCCAAATCTGTGCAAAGATTCATTGTCATTTTCTGTCAGGTAGTCACACGTTGTGATGGCAAAGGCAAAAAAACTCTCCCTTTTTGAACGTGGTCGGGTTGTTGAACTGCATAAGCAGGGTCACTCACAGCGCGCCATCGCTGCTGAGGTGGGACGCAGTAAGACAGTTATTTGGAATTTCTTAAATGATCCTGAAGGTTATGGAACAAAAAAGTCAAGTGGAAGACCCAAAGAAAATTTCACCAGCACTCAGCCGGAGGATACAATTGGCTGTCCGTCAAGACACTGGACGATCCTCGACCCACATTAAGGCCCTTACTGGTGCTGACTGCAGCCCCATAACCATCAGACGGCATCTGGGACTGAAGGGCTTCAAAAACAAAAAATGTCTTCAAAGGCCTCGTCTCCTTGAACGTCACAGAACTGCTCGTTTGGACTTTGAAAGAGAGCACCAAACATGGGACATTCAAAAGTGGAAGAAAGTTTTATTCTCTGATGAGAAAAAATTTAACCTTGATGGTCCTGATGGTTTCCAACGTTACTGGCATGACAAGCAGATCCCACCTGAGATGTTTTCTATGAGCCACAGTGGAGCCATAATGGTCTGAGATGCCTTTTCCTTCAGTGGAACAATGGAGCTTCAGGAAGTGCAGGGGCGTCAAACGGCCGCTGGCTAGGTCCAGATGTTGCAGAGAGCATTCCTCATGACTGAGGGCCCTCGTCTGTGTGGTAACGACTGGGTTTTTCAACAGGACAACGCTACAGTACACAATGCCCGCAGGACAAGGGACTTCTTCCAGGAGAATAAATGACATCACTCTTTTGGCCCATCCTGCGTGTTCCCCTGATCTAAATCCAATTGAGAACCTTTGTGGATGGATGGCAAGGGAAGTTTACAAAAATGGACAACAGTTCCAGACAGTAGATGGCCTTCGTGCGGCCGTCTTCACCACTTGGAGAAATGTTCCCACTCACCTCATGGAAACGCTTGCATCAAGCCTGCCGAAACTAATTTCTGAAGTGATAAACAATAACGGCGGAGCTACTTATTACTGAGTTCATGTTTGGAAGTTGGATTTCTGTTTTTTTTTTTTTTTGTTTTTTTAGGTGTGGTCCTAAACTTTTGATCAGCTGAAAAACAGCCTGTTTCAGATTATTCGTTGTTTTCATTAAATTGAATGCTCAAAAAATGTTTTGTCTCACTCCCATTTCTTCTTGTTGCATGTTGAAGCTCTACTTGGAACCTTGTTAAGATCCAGCCATGCTAAATATGATTTTTTGCAATTTTTCAAGTGGTCTTAAATTTTGATCAGGACTGTATGTCAGCATCTCAATGGCAGAGGGAGCCCACATATTATGAATACACCGGACTCTTCGGTGCCTCTAGCTCTGCATATTGTAAACTTTCCGGCACCACGGCAGCCTGAAACAGCTGATCAGTGGGCTTGCCAGGTGTTGGACCGCCACTGATCTGGCATTGATGCCTTATCCTGAGGATAGGTCATCAATCTCTGAAGCCCAGACAATCCCTTTAAAGCAACTTAGTTTGAAACTTATGGACACAATGGTTTTTATAGTTTTTTTTTTCATCTTCACATTTCAAAACCATAACTTGTTTTTATTTTTCTATTAATATAACCATATGAGAGTTTTTTTTTGTCGAGTTGTATTTTTTAATGCCACCATTTTGGCGTACATGTAATAAATATATTGTGTAACTTTTTAAGCATTTTTGCAGCGATGTGAAAAAATTAAAGCAATTCTGCCATTAGAGTTTCATGTTTACTGCACAATATAATTGTTAACGTTATTCTCTGTGTCATTATAATTATGGAGATGTTAGATTTATAAAATTTTTGTTATGTTTTACTACTTTTAAAAATGTAAAAAAATAAAATCTGAAATGAAGTTTTATTGATACAATTTTGGCATATATATGACTGATAACTTTAATTCCATTTTTTGGGGAGGTAAGGTGAGCAAAATATTACAATTCTGGCATTGTTTTATTTTAACGTTCACTCCATGTTCAAAATGACATGATACAGTATTTCACCTCATGTTAAAAATAACATTTTAATAGTTTGGGCGATTGTGAATGCAATGATACCAATTAAGTTTAGTATTTTAATTATTGTTTTTATAAATAAATGTGAATTGGGAAAATGTTTTTTTGAATTTTGTGTTTTTTCTATTTGTAAAAACTTTTTTTCAACTATTTTTTACATTTTTTTTATTCCTCTTAGGGGACTTGAATGCCTCTGTACTACAGCATGTAGGCATTTTTACTGGCATTCTACTACACAAGAAGCATAGTGTAATAGATGTGGGGGACTGGAGGGGGCTGCGTTTCTAGATGCCAATTGGAGTAATTAGAGGGCCCTCTCCCTCTAACAGCTCAGATGCCATGTTCGCTATTGACTGCATCAGAGGGGTTAAACTGCTGGGATTGGATTTACTTCTGATTCTGACACTTAAAGCAGTGTGCCTACAAGTGATGACGTGAGCACAGCTCCTAAACCTGCAAAAGCACAGTGCCATCCTATTAAATCACTTTGCATTAAAGAGGTTGTGCAGCAGGTACCTATGATATGGTTCTGGATCTGACTCCAATAGTCAGTGATGTATTGTTGATGTATTGCTCCGAATGATATAAAATAATTGGCATACGTACGCCTTGAAAGAGAGATCACACACAGACTGTCACAGAGAAGTCAGTCAATGCAAGATGCTGCGTTTATTGAGATTACATGATATTTTATAACAAAAAAGAGGAACTTTATGACTCGGCTAATTTGATGATCTAATTGTCACATTACTAAGTCCCATGACAAGGTATCACATTATCACTCCATACTTTAGCAATGTCAGCACTATGTCAGCAATTTCAATATCATAAAGTGTTTAGTAAGGGATTATTAAGGGAGCTGGCTGCTACTTCAGGGGCCATCTTGTTTGTTAAGCAAACTGTTAGATATAATACAAGCAAGTATACATTTGATACTAGATATATGATATATGATTCCACAACAGTCCCCCCTTGTAGACTTGATTGTAGACTTGATTGTAGACTTTCCCTAAACCTAGCGAATCCCCTGGCATACCATTCGTATCCTCTTCACCCACAGTGGCGACAACTTATCCCTTGTGAATAAGTTCCCGATTGAGCGGACTTCTGGTAATACCCTGGGATTCATTTGTCCCTAATTCTCATCATCTCTTGGATCTTCAGGTCTGGGTGGAGGAGCTTCATCCGCGGGAGTTGGAGAAGGCGGGGGTGTCGGGAATGTAGGGGGTGTCGGGAATGCAGGGACGACATCCACATCTATTGCGGTGCTAGCCATTTGTTCATAGAGAAGTAGTATGGCTTCTTCAGCAGGCTTCTTTCTGTTGGTGATACGGTTAATGCAGGAAACAACAAATTTGATAAATATGTAGATTACCATCAATATTAGGGCTATCTGTAATATTCCCTGAATTATTCCCATCGTCCATCCACTAATTCCCTTGAACCAGTTACTGGGATTAAGGAATGAGAAAGTGTCAGACCACCATGTTGACTTATCTGCACTGTGAGACTCTAGCCATTCATCACGTATCTCACTCATCTTTTCCAAACCAGCTTTTACTTGTAGATTACCTTGTGGATCGATATAATGGCAGCATGCAGTACCTACTACCTGACACATACCTCCATCCTTTGCAGTCAAGTAGTCTAATACTAAAGTGTGTTGATTAGTGACTATGATGAGCTGATTCTGGACAACATTAGATGTATTCATCAGTTTCATAATTTCCCAAATCTGATCATCCAAGTAGTCGGTAGACATTAGTAGCTTGTCATATGTTTGTGTAAGCATAGGATAGATTAATAGAGTACTAAAGAACTTGTTGGCACCACTCATTTCCACAAGATGGGGTTTTCCATTTGGTCTAGGAATGTTATCTGCGGCTCTTTTATATAAGGTGTGTTTGGGGATAGCATTGACATTTAATTTTCCATGAGGCAGTGTAAAAGTGGCTGGTGTGAGCCTAGCAATTGTACATAAACCTTTGAAATCCGAAGGGAGCCATTTATATGCCCTGTGTCCACATACTAGGTATATATTTTTTGGGACCGAAACCACTGTGCTATTGAACAAACGAGTGATTAAGTGGGCTAGTTTGATACCTTCTGCCAGTTTTTGACCCTTTTCTTGACCCTCTGTGGTTTCACTAGTCATCCCTATTGTCAAGTCCTTTACACTGCGCCGGGCGCAGGCCAGATCACCACTTGCTTCAGCATATATACCAATGCACTGTACTGGACTGTCTGGGTTGGAATCATTACAGCCTGATCTGTTATGGGAACTGAAAACCATACCATGGGTTTGTACCTGTAGGCAGTAACAGTGGGTCCAATTTGGGAAGCAGGATACATTGCTCCACATATAGTCATTCCAGGGCATATTGCTATTCTGAGCTGAGGGTCCTGTTCTGTTTATCATTAGCCATGGGGACCCATCCCATGCTACTACTATTAGGGAAGCTTTTATACAACACTTGATGATGTTTGACAAACTTATTGTCCCACCCGTCATCATCCATTTCCGCCGGGGGAGGAATGTATGCACTGGTGAGTGTCATCAGTGCTAGCAGATAAAAGAAAATCATTTTGTTATTTCTGAATCTGGCGGGTTCTTTATCCTTTTGCAGTGAGAGGCGTGGATCCAGGTGGATCTCCCTTCGAGCTTTACAGAAGTTGGAGTGGTCAGTAGTACTTGGTAAGGCCCCTCGAAGCGTGGTTCTAGGGTACTTCTGACGTGTTTCTTGACCACTACCCACTCTCCTGGTTTCAGAGTGTGGCTGCCTTCTAGGGAGTCAGGATCTGGAATGGAAGAAAAGACTTGCACATGGATGTTAGACAACTGTTTGCTCAAAGCTATCACATACTTTGCAACAGATTCATAATGCATTTGCAACTGTTGAGGGAAGTACAGCCCCATCCGGGGTCCCGATCCAAACAATATCTCATGTGGAGTCAGCTTATGGGGAGGTTTGGGAGTGTGTCTGACTGCAAAGAGTGCTATTGGTAAACACTGAACCCAATTGAGCCCTGTCTCCCTAGTCATTTTCAGCATTTTTGACTTTAATACCCCATTCAGTCTCTCGACTTTGCCGCTACTTTGGGGTCTGTAAGGGGTGTGGAATGCCAGGTGTGACCCTACCATCTTCCAGACCTCTTGGGTTAGGTTAGCAGTGAATGCTGGGCCCTGATCACTCTCAATGACCTCAGGTACCCCGTACCTACAGACAGTTTCCTGTATCAATTTTTTAGCAGTAGTTGTTGCTGTCTGATTCCTGACGGGGTAGGCTTCTGGCCACCCAGAGAACATGTCTACCACTACTAACACGTATTGAAACCCTTGGCACATTGGCATCTGGATATGATCAATCTGGATCCTCTGGAAGGGGTATAAGGCTTTTGGGAGACATTTTTTGGGCGTGGGCTCAGTCCTACCTGGATTGCATTGGGCACAGATTAAACATGACTGGACATATTTCACTAGTACAGGAGTGATTCCTGGGGCTACCCATATTTTATCGATGAGCTCTTTCATTATTGTCTTAGATTGATGAGTGGGCCCATGGGCCACAGAGGCTATTACAGGATAGAGTGCTCTAGGCAAGCACACTTTCTTCCCTTGTGTCCAAAGTCCGGATTCTTCTTCCAGGGCTGACTCCTTTAACCAGGTTTCCTTTTCTGAGCGGGTGGCTTGCTTCTGCATCTGTTTCAGTAGATCCCATGATATTTCTTGTTGCTTGACATTCGGTTGTGCTAACATGATTTTATCTGGCTGTGCTCTTTCCTCTTCCATTGCTGCCTGTTTGGCTGCTTGGTCCGCCAATGCATTTCCTTTGGCTTCTGGTGTGTCAGCACGGGTATGTGCCTTTACTTTGATTACTGCTACTTTGGTGGGCAGGAGTACTGCAGTCATCAAAGCCTCCACTGCTAAAGCATGTTTAATTGGGGTTCCTGCTGCTGTAATGTAATCTCTGGCCTTCCATATTATTCCGAAATCATGAACTACTCCAAAAGCATATCTGGAGTCTGTGTAGATGTTAGCAGTGGAGTCTTTTGCTATGAGGCAGGCCTCAGTAAGGGCTATGAGTTCAGCCTCTTGTGCTGACTGGTCTGGGCGCAATTGCCTTGCACACAGTACTTCATACTCACTAGTAACTGCCATGCCTGTATGGAATTTCCCTTTGTCATCGGCATACCTTGAACCGTCTACAAAGAGTGTCCAGTGTGGGTTTTGCAAAGGAGTATCCTGTATTGATGGTGGAGTTCCTACTTCAGCTTCCATCATTGTAATGCAATCATGTTCTTGTTCTTTGAAAAGAGAGTCGGTTGAGGCCCATAGTTCTTCTTCCTGAAGATCTTCTTCAGCACGTAGATCAATAAAATCTGCAGAATCTCCATCTGCAGTATACTCAGTACACTCCCCCCTTGGGAGAGGAAGGAGTGCAGCAGGATTGAGGATGTGGCATCTCTGGATGGTGACATTATCTGGCAGAAGCAGGCTACACTGGAGCCTGAGGTGGCGTTGTGCAGTGAGGTGTTTAGGTTGTGTTTGTTGCAGGATAGCTGAGATGTCATGGGGAGCCATGATGGTGAGTGGGTGTCCCAGGACGATGTCAGCTGTAGCGTTCAGGAGAGAACTAGCAGCATGAACGGCCCTGACACAGGAAGGGGTGGCTCTGGCTACAGGGTCTAGACGTTTTGAGAAGTAGCCTAGAGGTCTACTACGACCCCCATGGCTCTGGGTGAGAACTCCAGTGGCATGACCCTGACGTTCCATGACATAAAGGCGAAAGGGAAGCTGATAGTTAGGGATGCCAAGAGCTGGGGCAGTGACAATGATTTGTTTGAGAGATTGGAATGCTTTTATGGCTTCTGCAGTCATTTGGAAAGGAACAGTAGCAATACGGGGTATGCAATCAAATAGTGGCTGCATTAGAACGGATGCATTAGGGATCCATGGTCTACAGTATGAAATGAGTCCCAGAAAGGTTTGCAGTTGGTGAGGGGTATCTGGCAGTGGGATGTCTGAGACTGCTTTCTTTCTGGCATCCGTAAGATGCTTACTGCCTTGAGAGATGCAGTGACCTAGGAAAACAACTTTTGGAAGACACAACTGTAATTTAGAACGTGAGACTCTGCATCCAGCATCCGCCCATATTGTAAGAGTTCCACCTCTGGGTGATCTGCTTGCCATGGTTGTAAGATGGATGCCATTGCTTTGCTAAAGCAGGAAGGACTATTATGAGCTCCTTGAGGCAACACCGTCCAGGTGTATTGTTTTCCATCATGTGTAAAAGCAAAGAGAAATTGGGAGTCTTCATGTAATGGGACAGAAAAAAAGGCATTTGCTAGATCAATGACAGTAAAGATAGCAGCCACAGGAGGAATGCTAGCAAGCAAAGTGTGGGGATTTGGTACAATGGGGGTTTCAAAGACCGTAGCCTCATTAACTGCTCTGAGGTCTTGTACCATGCGATATACAGGAGGCTGTCCCTTCACACTCTTCTTTTTAATTGGGTATAAGGGAGTGTTACATGGTGAGGTGGTAATTTTAATAGCTCCATTTGCAAGAAGAGCCTGTATCTGGTGGGTGATAGCATCTCTCTGGGAAATGGAGAGAGGGTATTGTGCTTTATAAGGCAGTAAGTTAGGATTCTTCAAGGTTACAGTGACTGGTGGGACTTTGAGACGCCCAATGTCTTGGGGACCTTTGGTCCAAAGGGTATTAGGGATGAGGTGCAAAATGCTTTGCAGCGAATCCCCTTGTTCATGTGATTCAAGTGACTGGGATTTTAATGCCATTAGGAGGCAGGTTTCTTCAGGACTCAATGCCGTACCTAGAACAACTGTACCATTTTCCTTGAACTGGATGTTGGCACGTATTTTCTGAAGAAAATCTGAGCCTAATAGGTTATAAGGACATGTCTGGCTTACAACAAATTGTGACATTACTCCAGTGGGCAGATGTAACTGTGGAGATTGGCTTTGGGATTTAGTAGAGGGAGTAATCAAGAGAGGCTTAGTAACAGGGTTGTGCTGGGTGACCCCTTCTAAACCAGAGCAGGGTAAATGCATATCTGTGAGCCAGGAAGGGAGTATGGCGGTCTCACATAACACACTGCGGGCTGCACCAGTGTCTACAAGGAATGAGAGTTCCTTCCCTGCCACATCGAGGGTGATTCGAGGGGCGGGGCCTGCAGGAGGGGCAGAGACTGCCATACACGGGGTGTCCCCTCCCAGCAACACTGGTTTGCCAACGTCCTAGTGGGATGGAGCTGGCCATGGAGGAGGAGTTCCTCTTTGGCTCTGATCTGCTGGCCACAGATGTTTGGAGCGACAGTTTCTCTTAATGTGCCCTGGTTTGCCGCACCCATAACAGACACGGGGGGGCGGGGGTCTTTCCTCTCTTTCTTCTCCCGTCATGACTGCCATGACTGATATGCGGGATTTCTTTGTACTACTCTCCAGCCCTTTTGCAACTTGTTCTAAGATTTCCAATGTTAATGATTTCCATTCTGGGCGACAGGTTACAAGAGCTTTGTTCAGATCTGGCCTAAGGCCATCTACAAATGACCGTGCTAGGAGTCTTAAGTGCACAGGTTCATTTGGACTGAATCCCATATCTTTATAGTTTTGTTTAACTCTTTGTACAAACTTTTCTACTGACTCTGCTTTATCCTGCACCATGTCTTGCAGGGTCGTGGACTGCTCTGCTAGTCTGTCTTTCGCCCACTTATATAATTGCTGAATGAAATCACGGCCAGATTCTGAATCACGAGTGTCATAATTTGCTCCAGGGAGTTCTGGTTGGCGTATGTGATCCATTATAAGTGAAGAAAATTCACCAGTTTTATTTTGTACAATACTTTGCAAGTCTGACCAAGTACACCCGTAGGTTTGATAAACTTGTGCCAATTTTCTATAAAAGGGCATAGGGTGTGTATCTGGGTCAGGCATGAGGTTCACTATGGTGAACAACTGCTGGGGGGTAAAGGACACATACTTAGGTGGCCCGACTGGGCGAGTGTTCAAGTATATTTCCCTTAAGGCTTCAAGATTTCCTTGTCCTATGTTATGGATCTCTCTTTGCAGCTCTGTAATTTGGTTTTGAAAAGACTCATTCATTGCTCTTGCTGCACCCTGCTGACTACTTAGGGTAATATCAGAAAATTGTCCAAGGTGCGGTGGGGGGCTGCGATATCCCGGGGTTTGTGCTGCAGTACCAGGTGCATAGTCCACTGTCTGCTGTGAGTCTTCCCCTGCATCTTCCTTTTGTTTCTCCCCATCCTCATCTTCCTGATCTACAGCACCACTACCTCCTACCATTATATGAGCTGGAGCTATGGGCTGACTGGGTAGCATGTAGGTGCCGTCAGGATTTACAAGTGGGTATATAGCAGTGACTTGTGGCATGACAGAAAGAGCAGGGTTTGGGGAGATTACAAGTCCAGCCTTGGGCGTTGGCTGAGGACAAGATGGCGTCACTGCTGGGACTGGTGAGACGTGCTGGGGGGCTAAAAGAGCATGATTATGTGGGCGTGGAGCACCACAGGCTAAGCACGTATCACGGGGGGCAGGGTTCTGCTGACCACAATGTGTACAAGTCCAACTTCCCCTTTTTCTTTCAGCTGCGCCACTGTTATAGGGCGGTGGCTGTTCCTGTACTAAGACTGGGCCAGGCCGATAGTAATGGAGTCCTGATTTTTCATCAAACATTGCTTCTCCTTTTGTCTGTTCAAATTCTTTGCTACAGTCCAGCCATACCCTGACTGTATCTATCAACTTATCATCATTCAATTTGCCTCTTTTCTCAGTCAACAATGTCTGCCACACAGCAGAACACAACACACCTCCTTTTGCAATACCATAATTCTTTTCTAACTTGCTTAGTCCTTTGACATAACCTTTTCCTCTCCGGTCCGCCACGTACTGTTCAGGTGAACAATAGCCCTTCGGGACACTATTTCGGTTACCCATCTTTTCAAAACAACACGTTCTGGAGCCTTCAACACTTTCTGGAGCCTTCAACACTTTCTGTCTCTGATAGTTGGATTAGCACAGACACTGACAAACAAACACCTTGAGCTTGAGATTAACACACCACTGGGTTATCAGCAAGCCGTCTCCTTCCCTTCTACTATTTCTTGGGGTTACACACCAGGGTTACCCCTCAATGTAGGCACTTTAGGAGACTTCTATTGTTCTGTCAGTCTATGCCTCTCCTTTCTCCCAGAGACCAGAGAAACCAACCATACACAAAAAAATAATAAAACACAATACATCAAGCTTATCAATACAATGGGGTTCTTACTTTCATGCCCCTGAGGATGCCTCACTGTCGGTGCACCCCTCCCTAGAACAAATATGGATAGACTAAGCCAAGGGACACAGAATAGGTAAGATGAATATATTTTCTCACCTCTTATTACGGGCCGCGGTCCCGGTGTCCGTTGGCTTGTCTCTCTGGGTCCAGTCTCTGGGGGTACGCCAGCAGGAGGTCCAATCCTCAGGCCCCACGTCGTTGGGCGCCAACTGATATGGTTCTGGATCTGACTCCAATAGTCAGTGATGTATTGTTGATGTATTGCTCCGAATGATATAAAATAATTGGCATACGTACGCCTTGAAAGAGAGATCACACACAGACTGTCACAGAGAAGTCAGTCAATGCAAGATGCTGCGTTTATTGAGATTACATGATATTTTATAACAAAAAAGAGGAACTTTATGACTCGGCTAATTTGATGATCTAATTGTCACATTACTAAGTCCCATGACAAGGTATCACATTATCACTCCATACTTTAGCAATGTCAGCACTATGTCAGCAATTTCAATATCATAAAGTGTTTAGTAAGGGATTATTAAGGGAGCTGGCTGCTACTTCAGGGGCCATCTTGTTTGTTAAGCAAACTGTTAGATATAATACAAGCAAGTATACATTTGATACTAGATATATGATATATGATTCCACAACACCTATCCTTGGCACCCCGCTGATCAGCTGTGTAAGAGGATGCGGCACCCGTACGAGCGCTGCTACCTCTTCAAGACTACACTGTGTGTCTTCTAGTTTGTAGCATTGGCACAGTGTAATTACTGTAAGTAATAAGTGCTGCTTCCATTCAAGTAAATGGGACAAGTAGTCATAATTAGTAGATGAAAAGGAAGCAGCTCTAGTATGTGCACCACCTACTCTTCAAACCGCTGATTGGCGGGTGCCAGGAGTTGCACCCCCGTTGATTAGATATTGATGACTTATACTGAGGATAGGCCATCAATAGATTCCCGCTGCACAACCCCTTTAACTAGGTGGTTGATGCTAGATAATAGTATGGTGCAAGGCAGGAAGGGGTTAAAGATTTATTGCCAGGTTTCCCCACAGATGAATCTGGATGCCTTTGGACCCTTTGAAATCAATGAATTTTCAAGTGACCATACTAGCAACTAAAGCTGGCCATACATTTGAGATATAGATCGGCTGCATTATGTTGTCCATCAGTTGTCCATCGGATCGTTCGTTTAAATGATCCCACCAACTAAACTGCCCAACCAGGCAGTCTGTTTTAAAAAAATAAATAAAAACAGACTCCCTGGTGCTTAAGCACAATGGCAAGTGATCGGCTGATAAATGGCCTCAGTTTTCCAGCACGGCGGATCGCATTTTCGTCAGACAAGAGTCTGCTGTCGGCAATTGTGAACACAGCTGAAATCCGCCATTCCGGTTGACTTTAATCTTATGTGTATGGCCACCGTAAGGAATGTGCAAAATGGACAACCCCTTTATGGATTATTCACACGTCACACATTTTCTCCACGACAGCACACATATTCAATGCTTTTAGTGTGTTTATTCACACACCATTGTTTTTCCACTGACATAGACTACTTGGTATGTATACTGTAGCACAGGCATGCTCAACCTGCGTCCCTCCTGCTGTTGCAAAACTACAACTCCCATCATTCCCGGACAGCCTACAGCTATTAGCCTACAGAAGGGCATGGTGGGCGTTGTTGTTTTACAACAGCTGGAGGACCGCAGGTTTTCACTGATCATTTGGTAGGAAATCTCCCTTTCAGGGTAGCTGTGCACACAGAATACAGACACAACATGGAGGGCCCAAAACAGATGCATGGACCAACAATGGAACCTTCACGCACCTCTTCAAGGATGAAACACTGACTTCAAATGAACATGGACTTATGAATAAGGCCTTGAGAATGTACTGAACTACGTTAATTAAGAAAAATCAGGAAGTGTACACAAGTTTCTGATTTCCTAACTGCTCTCTGACCTGTGAAAGTACTTAACTTCAGGCTTAGCTCCAGTTGGCCAGCCTCTCTATCACTGCTTATGATGATGAATCCTTGCTTCATGTTATATATAGTAACTGATCCCGTTTTCCATACTGTCTGCCAGTATGAGCTGCACATTGCTTATTCAGTGAAAAAAAAGATAAGTATTTGAGAGAAATGATTACCCCAAAGAACTGGATATATGTCCCAGGGCATCATAACCGCTGTAGAAAATAACTGCCATAAATACTATAAAAAACTAATGGATAAATAAAATGATCTCTTAAAGGGCAGCATAGTGTAGTCACTTGCGATGGTATTCCGTAGTTACTAGAGTAGAGACACTTCCGTGGCCCCGCAAAAGAGATAGAACATGTCCTATTCTCAACCGTTTTTGCGGACAAGAATAGGCATTTCTATTATAGAGAAGGACTTTCCGATCTGAAAAATGCGGAACGCGCATGGCCGGTATCCATGTTTTACAGATCCACAATTTGTGGTCTGCAATATAGGACACAGTCGTGTGAATGGGCCCTAAGTCCGATGCCACATGCAGTGAGGACAGCATACTAGAGCTGGCAGGTTCCCTTTACGTACTGAAATAATCGCTAGGTGGAATATAATTTTGGTCATAGGCCACAAACATATATTATCAGTAGGGACTCACAAACAATACCATACCATACCTCAATGTTCCTCCAGTTCTAGGCAAACAAAGGTTATTTCTCATGGAGTCTCATTTTCTTTTTGTTTTCATAGTGTCTCATGGAGACACCATGCAATGGCGCAAAGAGTGTCATCTACAAGGCGTAACTTGAAGTCTGATGCAAAATCTGAATGAGGGCCCCCACATACCATGCGCTATTTATAATGCGAGTTTCATCTTATAAGGCAGAAGAACTTTTGAGCCCCCTATAGCTGTGCTCCTTGTCAACTAGTCTGTAATACCTTATGGGAAAAAATAAATTTTTCTGTATATGTAATGTTTAGGGATGTCAACAAAAGTTGTCACAAATGAACAAACTGCTGAAATATTAAAATTGCCTGGTAAAACAACAGCAGCTATACAATACAATAGAGGAACATTCTGTCCAGGGGCAGACTGGCTATAGACCCTACCGGGAAGATTCCCAGTTGGCCACCTAAACACTCCTTACGGCTCCTGGCCAAGTGCATAATGATCTGGTGCTTACAAGTGTTAATGCTGGGAGAGCCAGGTACTTGTATACCCGGCCTGAGGACACGTGTACCCCCTCCTGAATTCCACTGTATCACCATCCTCAAGACAGCGATGAAGATGGATACTGCGGCAGGATATGAGAGCCGATGATTAACTGCACTGATGTTCACCCTCAGGCCTACTATGCCTTAAGCCTATGAGGCAGTGAATCACCACAGGTGGTCACGAAGCAATAAAGTCATCGTGACTGCCTTTGCCAAGACCCAGGAGTTGCAATGACATCATTGCGACCCTCCACCTGTGCTGGGATGCAGGTATTACTGGCCACAGGTCTCTTCCTTATTGCAGATTGAGTTGGGAATGGAACTCAGGTGAGTATTGTTTTTTTTTTCCTGGCCACTTGACCATATGGAACATTACTGGGGGCAGTAGGGGTGACATTACAGTGGGCAGTGGGGGGCATTACTGGGGGTGCTATAGTAACATTACTTGGGACACTATAGGAACATTAATGTGGGCACAATAGGGGTCAGTTTTATTGCTGGGTGTATTATAGGGGGCATTAATATTTTTGGTGGCACTATAGGGAGTATTATTACTGGGAGCACTGTAGCGACATTATTGAAGGTGCTGGGACACATTACTGACGGCATATCATTGTTGCTGGCACTATAGGAGATATTATTACTTTGGAGGTCATCACTATTCGGGGCATTATTATTGCTGGATGCACTATTGGGAGCATTTTTATTACTGGAGGGCACTAAGGGGGTATTTTTAATACTGGAACACTATGGGGCATTATTTTTGCTGGGTTCAGTATAGGTATAATGTAGTATAGTATTTCGGAGAAATTGGGGAACACAGCGGGCACAGTATTGGGGGTGAAAGTAGGATGACACTGTTGGGGAACCAGGGTTGAGTTGCAGAGATGAGATGTGGTTGTAAAGTCGTCATAATGGTCTGGTTCTAATGGAGAACAGTAATGAGAACATCTAGATCAGAGGCGATGTTACTGACAGAAGTTGTCATGGCAGTTTGGGCTAAATGAAGAGATGAGGAAAGAAAACATCTACATCAGAGGTCACTGGATGTAATAGGTATTATAGTGCTTTATTCTCCTGTATGTTTGATAGTGCTGAAAGACCAATGCCGACAATAGGGCTGGCTCTGTCCGGGTGACTGCATCTGTCAATCTCCTCCATATCTTTATTATAGACAAGTGGAGGAGGAAGAGGAGAACAGATTCTAAGTAGGTAATTTTTATTGCTGGGACTGTGGTATTTGGTTCTGCTGGGGTAGTATTATTTTTCCTGTACTGTGGTATTTTGTACTGTATGGGCAGTATAATGCATTGTACTGTGGTATTTGGTTCGGCAGGAGCATTACATTGTGCTGCATGTGACCATTAATTCTTGGAATTAATTCTTAAACTTGGAAAATGATCCCATTGCACCATATTTGTGAATAATTTGGTCCAGTCCATTTCCTACAGTCCATTCAACATGGGATTCGATAGCTCCCACTATACTGCTACGTCGTAGTAACACCAGTAGATTTGAGAATATGAAGATTCCTCACCAATGGTCAGATCTGTTCCCATAAGGTAGGTTTCTCAGCTTTATATCCCTTTTTAAATTTGGTTATCACCGTGCTGTACCTAAAGGAAAAACACACCTACCACTGTATTCCAGTGCACAAGGTCCATTCTGCACTTCCAATCCCTGGCATATAAACTTCCGGACAGGGTCACGTGCACCAAAACTACTTCAGACAGCACTTCAATTGCAATTAATAATTTCTTTTTAAAATCATTTAAAAAATGTCTTTATTACTTCAGCTGAAGATAAAGGGTATCAGAATAAATATTATGGTCAGAAAGCCTGACTGAAATATATGAAGTTGTGAGGTAAGTACAGAGTGACTTATGATAATCCACAGCTAAGTGCAGTTACATGACTGTATATGTGTCAAGAGAGTATAGGAAACATGATTAGAGATCAGGTCAGTTGGTGTCGGGACATTCAGTAGACATAGGTGAGATAGTCTGCATGACCACTTTCCACTGACTTCCCATAAAGACAAATAGTTCATAAAACATTATCATTAGTCCATTATAGAGGTTATAAATGAAACCTCAAACATGAATCCAGCCACATTGCTGATTTTAGGCACATAGGATGCAGCTGGAAGGAGAAGGTACGGAGAAAGAAGTGTGCCTGTAAGAAAGCATTTTATTCTTCCCTGGACATCTTTACAGACTGATTCCCACCTGCAATCATTTTAAATGTCATGGCATAGAGCAGTTTCCACGGCTGGGAGATGTAACGCTCCCTTTCCAGTATCCCTCAGGTGTATTCATCCTATCAGTCTCTATTTCTATCCAGCCCTCAGCTCAGACATTCTCTGAATTTGCGATCAAGTCATTCTAAATTACAGGATGTGCAAAGCTCATAGCTACAGCAGGAAAAACATGGCTGTAAGACGACCGCCAAAACCAATTTCATTGTTCTCTTCGTTGTTCTGGGACTAACATACTGATGACCTATCCAAAGAATAGGCCATCAATTTCAGAACAGTGCGGGGCATCCCTACCGATCAGCAGCGGTTCCAGGAAGTAAACAGTTCATAGATCCGGAACACTACAGTGCCATACACTGTGTAGTGGCCATGTCGGGTTATTGCAGCTCAGCTCCCATTTACTTGAGACAGTTAGGGTGACGACATTCTCTTTTTCCCGGACATGTCCTCTTTCTGGGACCTAAAAAGATTGTCCTTCCAAGATTATTCTCAAGGGGGAAGGGGATGGGGGCGCTGCCAAGTGGGCACTATAATCTGCTGCAGTTGCAATGGCAAGCAGGTAAACAGTGAAAAGAAGGCAGCTGATTGGCAGGGGTGTCGGTAGTTGGCCCTGGTTAATCTGATACTGATGACCTATCCTGAGGATAGGTCATCAATATAAAAAAGTGGACAACCCCTTTAAATAAGATTACATAACAAGAACAATTTGCAAGTGCCTTATGCTAGGGTACTACACATCCATGACAAGATGGTCAGTGGTTCATCCATGAAGATATCTGTGGAGAATCTATGTTTGGTCCTTTGTGTCCGTTCTTTGCCCTCCGTGTGCAGCAAGCCCCTGAGGAGTCAGAATGAAGGATGAGAGTGGCAGTGGCTCTGGCCGCAGGAAGTTTATCATGGTGGCTTTCCTCACACCGTTGGCCCCTAGGGTCAATGCAGTGAAAGGAGGGTGCACCCTTTCTTCCCTCATGGCACTCCCTGGTGTTAGGGCTCCTGCTTGATGGTAGTTTGGGGTGCCCAACATTTTATTTTAAAGCAGGGTGTGAGGGCGTGCAATGGACAGCATATGGTTTGGGAGTCAGTAACCAGGCCAGATTTAACAGAATAAACATCTGTTTATATTGTAGTGCAAAATAAGAGTTGTAGTACTTCCAACAGTCTCAGAACACAGTTCCAATAATGTACAGTACAAATATTCGCCCTGATGGTTTTGTATGGGTATAGGCCAGGTTTAGATTCAATGTACTCCTTCACTCTTCATCTGCAGAATCTGAGGCTGACAATAATAATTTGGTAACATAGCTGTAATATGCTACCGAGATGTACAGCTTTAGAGAGATTACCGATTGGGTCACGTCTAAGTGTGGATGGTGTCTTAGCAGTATTCCACTCACAGCAGTAATGTTTGTATCTTTTGATAGCAGTGTACCTTACTGACTCCATTTTCTCGGCCGTTACAAATTTACTTTCTTCCTCTCGCTGTCTCTCTCTCGCCAGGAGTACTTCAATGTAAAGATAGTTCTCTCTTGCCAGATCTTGCAGAGATGGTTAGTCTATGTAGCTTGAGGCCTAGTTCTGAGAAGTGGAGCACATGGATTTTCTTCCTCTGTCCTTCACTTCCAACAGTCAGCTCCTCTAGACAAGACTAGACTGAGCTAAGGTGGAGCTAACAGTCCACACTTCAGCTTCCTTAGGGATATTGCCAGAGTTGGTTAACTCCATCACCCCCATACATTACCATACTGGGGATACAAAACATAAAATGACATAACATAAAGAACAAAACTATTTGCAAGTACCCCCTGCTCTGGGGTAATACGTGTGTCTTCTGTATTTCACAAATACTGCTCAGCTGAAAATCAATTTCCAGAGCATCAATGTTCTGTGGAAATAACTGTCAGTGGTTTTCACAGACCCATAGACTTCAATGGGCAGACCAAAATAATGCATTTTTCCATGGGTCAGTGGAAAACCACTGATGTGGGAATAAACCAGGGTGGATTTGATTTAAATCAAACCGATTTAAATTACGATTTAAATCACTAGTCAGTAAGGCTTGATTTAAATCATAGTTTTTTACATAAAGATTCATATTTGGACAATTTTTCTGTTGTACTTAGGAAGGAGAAAAATAATCATTACCTTAATAATAACAATTTAAATAGGATTTATTCAACTGAAACAATAACATTACAGCATGTTATTTGCTTAAACATCCATGTTTGTTGCAGTGTTTGCATTTTGCACGCATGCCTGCCTTACCGATAGGTAAAGGAACTTCATTAAAATATTGCCAAACTGGGTCTCTTTTACGGCCTGCTGCCCTTATAGTTTTTTTCCTCCAAGGAAAGAATGTGATAAACCTCAGGTCATACACACAAAAAGATCCAAAGACTTGTCTGTCTGTGGCTGTGCAGTACTGTGCTCAGAAAGTTTCACTTTCATTTTGTAGTACTCCTTGTCTGCTTGCCTTTTCCTCCTTACACTTTCTTCCTGTGCAGATCTATTCCACTCCAAACAATCAGAAAAATATTGTTTATATTCTATTCACTGAACTTTAAACTGAGCACTGAAGGGGTTGATTCTGTATTTATAGGTTTGTAGAAGTTAGGATTAAGATCTTTTTCTCAACTCTTTTCATGTTATAAATTCAGTGGAAAGGGACAGGGGACATTAATGAAAGCTGTTATTATAAGGTAATTGCAGATCTTTTGACAATCATTGACAGACTAACTCAGTTATACATGCCTAGCTCTAATAAACTATCAAATAAAATATGACAATTACACTTTAAACAATAGGTAATTTTCTGATTACACATTGCCTTTAAAGTCATACTCCATATAAACAGACATAAATGTAAAACAACATACAGAGTCACTATTTCTTATGTCAGCAGCTCGTAGCTCTTGAAAGAAGTCATGTGTCGTGAGCTGGCTTGGTGGGTATATATGGTCTGCACACACATCCCTCTTTGCTATCTTGAGTAAAGAAGGCAACTTATCAGAGCTGCAAACATTGATGATTATTGGCTTTTGGGACAAGGGAGGCAGTATTTCTGAAATTGCAAATTTTGTGAAATGTTTGCATGCTCATGTAGTGAAAGTTTATTATGAGTGGACAAATTTCACCATTGTGACTATGTGATGTGGAAACGGCGGGGCATCATGTGCCTTTAATGTGAAAGGTGAACTTCAGCTACAAAGGTGCACGAGGACAGACTGACACACTACAGTGGAGCAGCTCACCACTAAAATGAACCAGGGGGCTACCAGACATGACTAAAACAACAGTTCAGTTAACCCTACTGCATATGGAGTTCCAAAGCATACGGATGGTCTTTGCACCTCTACTAATAAAGTTGCATCTGCAGAAAAGGCTTCAGTTTTCTCAGCAGTATCGGAACTGAAACTCTGCTGATTGGTAAAGGGTTGTCTTCTTCAATGAGTCATGTTTTCTGCTTCATTGTATGGATGGACGTTGGCGTGTCAGGTGAAAACCATCAGAGAACAATTGCCCTGCAACCATTACTGGAAGAACACAAGCTGGTGGTGGCAGCATTACGGTCTGGGCAGTGTTTTTGTGGCCCACTCATCCATGTGGAAGACACTCTCAACCAATTTGGGTATGAATCTATCTTTGCAGATAACGTAAACCCATACATGCTGATTTTCTTCCTTGAGGCAGATGGGATCTTCCAGCAAGACAATGTGACATGTCACATGTCTGGAAATGTCTGACATTGGTTGGAAGAGCATGACCAAGACTTTCAAGTACTACCCTGGCCCATAATTCCTGAAACTTGAACGTAAATTGAGAATCTGTGGGACCACCTCGATTATTGTGTTCATTCTATTTATCCTTCCCCACAAACCCTACAGCAGCTATGGGATTGTCACAACCAGACAGCTGAGAAGCTCTGACAGAAGCCTTTCAGAACCTCCTCCTTGAGTTTTCTTTGTTGTGGTGTTCAGTTACTCATCTCGTTAGCCTCTCTCAGCTGTCAGGTAGTTGGACTGATTGCTTCCCTTTAAATTCCTCCCCATAATGCATTACTGGGCGGCTTATACTTCTTCCTGGAGTGTGTGTGCATGCTGATCCTATTTCCCAGTCTGCTACTCAGTTAAGTGCTGTACATTTATCTGTTATTTTCTGTTTGCTGGATCCCAGGTGACCCTGACTCCCTCCGTGTCTGGTGTAGGGAGCCGGTGGTCGTGTCCCCTCACTATTGTAGGGTGTTCAGGTGTTATATAGTCGAGGTATGTGGATATGCAACCATCCACCTTTGGGATTTTTGCATAGGCTGAGCAGCCAGGGAAAGTGCCAGGTCTTGTGCAGGGGTCTCCCTTTTGGTTCCTTAGCTTTGGATCCAGTGAGTCATATATGCATGTTGCATTGTCTTGTTTCCTGTACACCGTCCGTGACATTATATGCATGTTGCATTGTCTTGTTTCCTGTACACCGTCCGTGACAGGGATGCAGTGCAGTCAACATGGCTCCACATACCTGTAACAACCTATAGGACCTTATTGAGTCACTCCAAGCCTCCACACACACCAAGCCTGGTGGTCATAATAATGTGACTCAGCTGTGTATAATGTCACATTTCACATGGGCAAC
The DNA here is from genome assembly GCF_014858855.1 of Bufo gargarizans. Classification (NCBI taxonomy): domain Eukaryota; kingdom Metazoa; phylum Chordata; class Amphibia; order Anura; family Bufonidae; genus Bufo; species Bufo gargarizans. Next base: position 59,027,080 of record NC_058087.1, read on the forward strand.
TTCTTCTTACTGCAATATTAAGTTATAGTCCCAGTTGCTTTGGACCGTCTGGTACCACCCACCTAAACTTCCACAGGTTCTCCTTTTCAGCAGCACTACAGTCCAGATGTTCCTCTCGCCTCCACCATGTTCTATCTTCTTCTACAAGTCAGGGTGCACATATTCTTACTCTTCCCCCTTCTACTGACAGCTGAATTCCTGGTTGGATTGCACATTTTTTTTTCTACTTTTCCTCCCTGAGTTTGTTTACAACTGCAACCAAGAGCCATAGCTACTCGGGTTTTATTTTAAGGAAGGTCGATGACTAACAAAGTTAAAAGGAGCTTAGCACTAAAAACAGACCTATTTATAGGTTACTGTTGTTTCAGTGCATTATTATACTGTAGTGTCTTAAATTTTTCTTTCTGTCACTAGAAGTTGGACATTGTCAGGTTCACTGAAGGTTACTTCATATTTCGCTGCAGGGAGGGGGAATGGGTCTGCCTCTAGCAATGCAGGGATTACACTACACCTGTGATTACAATCATTGCAAGGCTTATCTGAGCCACCACCCAACACACCCTGAAAACAAACCCCCCATCATATAGGCATTATATACCCCCTACAAACTATGAAGACCATTTCTAGACATAAAACCACAATATACCACCGTATATAGTTCATGTAGACTTAAAGGGGTTTTCAGAGTTTTTAATACTGATGACCTATCCTCTGGATAGATCATCAGTATCTGATTGTGGGGTCCGACACCCGGGACACCCGCCGATCAGCTGTTTCAGAAGGCAGCAGCGGTCCTGTGAGCACTGCGGCCTTCTCACAACTTTTCCTAGGCCTAGGTCCCCCTAGCCCCATTTAAGCGAACAGGGCTGAGCGTGATACCGAGCACAGCCGCTATACTATGTACGGCGCTGTGCTCAGTGAGCAGTGAGAAGGCAGTGGCGCTTACAATCGCTCCGTTGCCTTCTCAAACTGCTCATCGGCAGGGGTCCCGGGTGTTAGACTCCCACCTATCAGATACTGATGACCTATTCTGAGGATAGGACATTAGTATCAAAATCCTGGAAACCCCTTTTAAAAGGGTTTTCTGGGAGTAAAATACAGATGATCTATCCTCAGAATAGGTCATCAGTATTTGATCGTGGGGGGTCCAACTCCTACCACCTATAGCAATCAGCTGATTTATTAGCTCCGATGAGCACTGGGGCCTCGTCCTAGGCCAGTGATGTCACTTTTTATCTGTCACATTGTCTACACGCAGCTCATTCACAATCATGTGACTGGGCCTGGACTGCTATACCAATCAACCTTAGCCACAATTTAATGTACGCCACTATGCGAGGAGGCCGCAGTCCTCACCGGAGCGCCACAACCTTTTTCAAACAGCTAATCCACAGGGGTTCTGGGAATCGGACCCCTGCTGATCAGATATTGGTGACCTAACCAGAGGACAGATCATCAATATTAGGCTACATGCACATCTTGTGGATTATGCACATTTTTTCACGTGGATTCTCGTGCAGAAAAACCACAGCGTAATACAGTACCAACAAAGTATATGAAATCTCACAAATCTCATGTACAATTTGCTTCTCTTTCCATGCGAAAACTGACCTGCCGTACGGATTTTGAAATGTCAATTCATTGAGCGGTTCTTTTGTGCAGATTTCCCACTTTAATGCAAGGGTGACATCTGTAGCAAAACTGCATCAAATCTGCATGAAAAATGCAAGTAACAAATGTGGTTTTTGGTGTTTGGTTTAGAAATGCATAGAAATTTGGGAGGACTCGTTTGCAGTTACCCTTATACTCCCGGAATACCTCTTACGTACATACCACAAAGCCTTCACAGTCATCAAATACTATAAAAACAATTAAATGTACAGGTGGTGGGCAGGATATACCATTCACAATTCAAAACTGGGCATAAAGGCCCCCAAGTCAGATCAAATTACAGATCAAGATTATATAGAGAAAAAACCCAAGTATTTAACACAATACGGTAGATAAGTAAATTTTGAGTAAACTAGATTAAGCAGAATATGAACCTAATTTATTACAGTGGCTCATCTGCTTGATATTTGCTAGACATATTAGACTCTTTTCCAACCACCTCTTGGTTGGCTTATATTCTTCATAATTTTTGATGCTTACATACCAATATTATGCATAAAAAATGAACCCCTTAAGGACTGAGCGATTTTCTGTTTTTGCATTTTTGTTTTTTACTCCCTGCCTTCCTGAAGCCATAACTTTATTTTTCCGTTTATAGCTGTATAAGGACTTGTTTTTTGTGGGACAAGTTTTATTTTCTAATACAACTATGTTAGGGTACTTTCACACTTGCGTTTCAAACTTTTCCGGTATTGAGTTCCATCCTAGGGGCTCAATACCGGAAAAAACTGATTAGTTTCATCCTAATGCATTCTGAAAAGAGGAGCAATCCGTTCAGTATGCATCAGGATGTCTTTAGTTCAGTAACTGTATGGTTTTTGGACTGAGAAAATACTCTGGTATTATTTTCCATTGAAACGCATTAATGCCCAAGTGTTCTGGAAAAACGGATCCGGTTTTGCGGTCTGCGCATGCGTAGACCTTTAAAAATGTGATAAAGATAAATACCGGATCCATTTTTCCGGATGACAACTGGAGAGATGGATCCGGTATTGCAATGAATTTGTGAGACTGATCTGCATCCAGATCCATCTACAAATGGTATCTGTTTGCATACAGATAGAACTGCCTGCCGGAATCCAACAACGCAAGTGTGAAAGTACCCTTATATTACATTTGATGTACTGGAAAGCTAGAAAAAAATCCAAATGGAGTGAAATAGGACATAAAAAGGCAATTCTGACAGTTTTATGGGATTCATTTGATGTACCCTATACCATAAAACTTACCTACTACCTTCATTCTACGGGTTAGTCTGATTACAGCAACCACATTTATATAGTTTTTGTTGTGTTTTTAATACTTAAAAAAATAAAAAACTATGCTATATTTGCCATATTTTGACCACCATACCTTGTTTAAAGTTACATCTTCGGAGCTGTGTGGGGCTTAGTTTTCATTTATATCATTTTGGAATGTATATGACTTTTCATAAAAAATTTTGGGAAGTGAGACAGTGATAAACAACAAATTGGATATTTTTTTTCCAGTTACATCGTCCACCCTATGGGATGAATACACTTATATTTAAATAGTTCTGGGATTTTGGGAAGTAGAAATGCCTATGATCTTTATTTTTTATTGTTTATTTATTTTTATTTATAATATGGGGAAAGGAGGTGATTTGAATTTTTATATTTTTTATAACTTATATAACCTTTTTTCCCCACTTTTTTCAGTCTTCCCTACAGGACTTGAACATAAATCCCCCTACAGGACTTTTCCCATAGACCGCAATGAATTATTATTGCAGTCTATAGGAAATTAACTATATTCCTAAGGAGCACTTGCTCCATAGGAACATTGCTGTGGCAGGCTTTGGTTCCTTCAGAGGGCCCAAGGCTGCCAAAGCAACCAAACAGCTTCTTCAATCTTGGCGCGAGTGAGCTGTTGGGGCTCCGGGAAAGCAGAGCCAATTACAGACAATGCCTCCAGGTGTCTGCTATTTAAAACAACAGGCACTCTGCAGCTATGGTGCCCTTAATTCATCTTTATTATCAATACAGGGAGGAAACAGAAGGTGACAGTAAGGAAGGACAACACTTGAGCCTGAAGAGAAGCGAGACCACTGGACTGCAGGTATGCAGCAATAAACCATCCATTGAGCCCACCAGAATCCCTCAAATTAAAAAAGATTCTGGAGTAATGCACAATGCAAAAAATGCTGCAGTGCAGTTTGCCAACCAGAATTTTTCTTCTTCTGGACAACTTATCCTAAAATCATGGACAGCCAACATTTTTGTACAGACAAATTGGAAAATCGTAATGAATGATAAAGATTATAGGTAATTCATGTCTATAGCTCAATATACTCAGGGCCGTCTTTAACACGGGGCAAAAGAGGCAGCTGCCCCGGGTCCAGTTGCTCCTGGGGGGCCCAAGGCAGCTGCCTCTTGAGCCCCGCTGGCCACTGGTGACGTGGGGGCGGCGGCAGGGCACAGGGAGATGAACGCTTCCATTGTGGAAGCACTTATCTCCATAGTAATTTGTATTGCCGTCCTCAGGACAGGGATACAGATGGAAGTGCTGTGGCGGGGCAGGGGAGGGAGAGGCGTCTCCCTTCCCCGTTCCTCTGATAGGCTGCAGGGACAGCGCAGGACACAGACCGGAAGCGGCCTGCATTGCATCGCTGCCAGCCTGATGGAGGTAAGTATAAGTGTTTATTTTTTTATATGATACTACTACTGGCACATGATTGAGGGGCATCTATGGGGGCACCTGTTACTAGCACATGATTGGGGGGCATCTATGGGGGCTCCTGTTACTGGCACATGATTAGGGGGCATCTATGGGGGCACTTGTTACTGGCACATGATTGGGGGCATCTTTGGGGGGCACTTGTTACTGGCACATGATTGGGGGCATCTATGGGGCACCTGTTACTGGCAAATGATTGGGGGGCATCTATGGGGGCACTTGTTACTGGCACATGATTGGGGACATCTATGGGGGTACTTGTTACTGGCACATGATTGGGGGGCATCTATGGGGGCACTTGTTACTGGCAGATGATTGGGGCACTTGTTATTGGCCCATGATTGGGGGGCATCTATGTGGGTACTTGTTATTGGCACATGATTGGGGGGAATCTATGGGGGGAATCTATGGGGGTACTTGTTACTGGCACATGAGTGGGTGGCATCTATGGGGCACTTATTACTGGCAAATTATTGGGGGGCATCTATGGGGCACATCTTACTGCCACATTTTTGGTGGCACTTTTTACTGGCATATTATTGGGTGGCATTATGGGGGCATCTATGGGGGCACTTCTTACTGGCACATTATTGGGGGCACTATGGGGGCATCTACTGAGGCCACAAAGAAGGGGTATTTTATATGGGGAAGGGGGGAGAGGAACACTATGGGGGCTTCTACTGAGGCCACAAAGAAGGGGTATTTTATATGGGGGAGAGGAACACTATAGCACATTATTGGGGGGTGCTGTGGGGGCATCTATGGGGCACTTCTTACTAGCACATTATTGGTGGCACTTTTTACTGGCATATTATTGGGTGGCATTATGGGGGCATCTATAGGGGCACTTCTTACTGGCACATTATTGGGGGCACTATGGGGGCATCTACTGAGGCCACAAAGAAGGGGTATTTTATATGGGGAAGGGGGGAGAGGAACACTATGGGGGCTTCTACTGAGGCCACAAAGAAGGGGTATTTTATATGGGGGGCTCTGTATAGGGGTATTTTCTTTCCCAGGGTCCAATTAATATTAAAGACAGCTTTGAATATACTGATAAGGTCTCCTTACCAGCATTTAGTAAGAGCTGTAAAATTATGATAATTACCACCAAAGTAATCATAATAATAATAATCAAGAACCACCAGCCTGAAAAAAAATCACAACACATAATTTTTTTTACACGGACACAAGAAATCTTGTTTCAGTGTAATTTTCACCCTTTTTCTATTTTAACTCACCTCTGGTCACTCAGCTCGTCTTTCATCTTCTGTGGATGAGCGGCAGCACATCACATGAAACGATCAAACACCCGCATCTCCTAAAAGTGCACTGCAGTCAGCATTTCCTGTTATCCTCCCATGCATAGAAAATAGTCTCTCACGAACAGCACCAGAGATTCTACTAATAAATAGCATGTCCACAGGTTTCCCATTTTTGGTCTCAAGTGTATAGCACCATCCTCCGGCCATGGCAAGTGCTGCATGGCAGTGACCTCCAGGGCATCCAATTACCATGCCAGCCAGATACAGTACAAATCACTGTTGGTGGGCTTTTTGAAGCAAGCAAGAGACTCCTCATGGATTACCTCCTAGGAACCTGACTCTAGCTGCTTTCTGCCTGTATTCTGAAGCTCCATTTGATTCTCCACTTGGTTTGACATAATCTGTGTATGTTCCTCCGGTTTTGACCTCTGGGTTCTATTTCTGGCTTGGCTCCCGCTTTGCACCCTGGATTTGATGATCGACTAACTAAACTCCTGTGTTTCTTACAAACTGTGTCTCGCTGTCAATCGGTGACTACTCTGTGGACCACAACTTGTGGATCCATCTGGTTAAGTCCATATGTCATTGTGGGGGTTAGAGGGAAAGAACAGAAGGATTGGTAAGACTTTGCACCAGAGCTTGGTCAGTTCAAGACCATTTTCAGTTTGAAGGTTCAACTCCAAGGTTTACACCTCGCAATAGTCTGGCTCCTGACATCGTTTATAAATCCATTTGTAGATACCCCTTATAGATTCTCAGTCATTTCCTAAGAATGTGAGGAACATAGATTGACCACATGATTCTTAGCACAATCCCAGTCCTGTTAGCATCACTTCTCTTTCACTCCAAAAATCTTTTAATATAAAAAAAGCCACAAACCTAATTTCCTAACCCTCTTTTTTTCAGAAATGTGTGTTTTTACTTTTTGACTCTTTTCCTTCTTCTCATTATACCCCATTATATTCTGACATCCTCTTATTAAAGCCGATAGCCCCTTTTAGGGGCAGTTCACTTACTTGGTCCCAGACACCTGTATTCTCTTGGACCGTTCCATGCCGACTTCTCATCTCCCTTACCTGCAGAAATCAAATTCATTTATTGATTAAACAAATAGAGAGCAATTGAAACTAAAAACACACCTAGCCCAAACAAATCTAAAGCATGTTCTGAGTAAAGGTTACTATATAGAGAACAAGAGAGCACATGTCCATGGAGTTTGCATGTTCTCCCAGTGTTTGCGTGGGTTTCCTCTGGGTACTCGGGTTTTCTCCCACGCTCCAAAGACTTACTGATAGGGACCTTAGATTGAGAGCCCTATTGGGGACAGCTTGATGCTAATGTCTGTAAAAGCGCTGCAAATATAGCAGCATTATACAAATGCTTAAAATAAACAAGTGCAATAATATTTATTATGAACTTCTAATTATCAGTTATGGCATAAGTCTTTTTTATTTTTGCTTATAATGCCTTTTATTTGGATATTATAGCCATGTCCTTTCTTGACACAAAAACATGGAGAAAATCAACATGGATAAATACAGCTTTCATAAAAATCTGTAGTTTATTTATGCAAAAAGATAAAAAGCCATACACACAGACAACAGTGTCTACGTGTTTCGAGTCATTACACACAGACCCTTACTCATGACATAATGCTGTAGAAGACACAGTACACATATATATAGCCTGAAGAAGCCAATCACACCTCTGTCTCTCATATCCTTACAAATCCAAGAAAACCCAGACTAGATTATATGACTCAAAGCAACATGTGTACAACAAAAAGAACATCTCCTATTCCCATAAATGTAAATATAGAAACATAGAATGTGTCGGCAGATAAGAACCATTTGGCCCATCTAGTCTGCCCAATATACTGAATACTAGGGATAGCCCCTGGCCCTATCTTATATGAAGGATGGCCTTATGCCTATCCCATGCATGATTAAACTCCTCCACTGTATTTGCAGCTACCACTTCTGCAGGAAGGCTATTCCATGCATCCACTACTCTCTCGGCAAAGTAATACTTCCTGATATTACTTTTAAACCTTTGCCCCTTTAATTAAAACTATGTCCTCTTGTAGCAGTTTTTCTTCTTTTAAATATTCTCTCCCCTTTTACCTAATAAACTAATACATACAACTAATACATTAATCATATTAATGTTCTTTATACCCATAAATTGGTAAAGTACATCTTTATAACGTGGCTTCTATAGAAAAACTGAAAATAGTCTACATTTTAGTAATCTGGTTCTTTACAATAGCACAAGGAGAAGATCTCCAATAACTACCCATTTCTACTATGACCCAAGGTTTTGAAGACCAGTTCCCCTCCCATACAATTATCTTTATTTCCTGAAATCTTGTCTAGCAACAAAGTGATGACCAGAGTTCGCATCTCCCTCCTTTTAATGCAGGGCTCTTATTATGAAAGATGCATCTCACAGCGCTGCATTCATTCAAATAGAGGCCAATTTTATTATAGGCATGAAATGGAAAAAATCTTTTCATTTGATTTATGTGGTGAGAGGGCTGCTGTAGTGAGCATGCATGACCGTAATACAGGCTGTCTGATGTTTTCACTGCCAGTGTAGAAGGGGAAGAGAGGGACACTTACTGCTCCATTAGCCGCCTCTAATTGCATGCGTACACACTCAGCTTAGAGTTGTCAAACTTATAGTTGAAATTTGTGCATAGGTAGAAAGAACTAGAAACAGCGTTGAATAACCGTGGGATTGTAGAACCTCATTACATGACAGATGTGTGGACGCATAATAAAAATCTATTTTTACTTTTATATTTGTATTAATAGCTAATGCTTTCACTATTGCAGAGAAGAATATTAGGAGATTCTCGCCCCTGCAAGTAGTCTTTAAAAGTAGGATAGATATAGGCGTACAGAACAAATGCTTCAGAAGTAAAACATGAAAAAATCGTTTTTAAACATTACTCCAGGCTGGATATCAACTCGATCAGAAACATGACATAATGAAATTGCTCCAAAAGTGCTGCCTTCAACTAGTATGTTTAAACATTTATTTTATTGAGCATTTAGAATTGTTACATCAGTATACAACATGCAATTCTCAAGGAGGAACTGATAAATCAGACATATGAAAGCAAGCACCTATTACGGTATACATATATTGGAAAAAAATGTACTGACTAAGATTGTTCACAAAGGTAGCTTAACATCTATAGTCTCGGTTGAAGTGAAGAAAAGGGGGAGAGAAGTAAAAGAGGGGGAAGCAATGAGAGGGGAAAGAGAGTAAAAAAAAAAAACTGATGACCATAGTAAACCACTACACTCAAGTTGTGATTAGGGAGTGAAAGCCTGTGGACTCCTGAAAATCTATCCATTTCGACCAAATCTTGAGGAATTTGGAGGACTCTTCATTTGCATTTGACGAGATCTCCTCCAGTCTAGCAATGTACAACATTTCCTGATACCATTCCCTCATGTTATGGACATGTGTCATGCGCCAGTGCCTAGGTATTACCGAACTTACCGCAGAGATACAAAATCTCAGCAGGCTCTTTTTTGGGAAGCGATGGAGCCCGGCAGGATGGAGAGGAGCGCTATCTGGGGGTATTGTCGACTGCTTTCTGTGTGATGCTGCGGTATACCTCAAAGACCTTATCCCAGAACGGTTTAACCAGTTCACCGCCCCACCAAATGTGAAGCATTGTGCCTGTTCCCTTTCCACACCGCCAGCACGACTCAGATACTGTAGGAAAGATCCTGTGTAGTCTAACTGGATATCTGTACCAGCGTGACGATGTCTTATAGTTTTTTTCCTGTGTAGAACAGGCCATTAAAAGTTTATGAGAAAATATAAAAGCTTTTTGCTGATCTGCGTGCTCTATATTAGTTCCCAATTCCTGCTCCCACACCAAGATATAACTCGGTGTGTATCTATGGGTATCAGCAAGTAAGTTCCGATAAAGCAAGGAGATCAGGTGCATCGGGGGAAAGAGGACAATGAGAACAGTTTTTCGTTCACAGATAAAGAGGTCCCAAAAGAGCACTGCTCCCCCCCAGAGGAGATATAAGACTTCAGCTGTTCATACTCTAACCATGAAATCCATGTGTTAGGATATTTAGTGGTCATTTCGGTTAAGGGAGGTAGGGGGCACCCTGAAAGGAGGTGGTAAAAGTGGGGATCATCTACAGTCTGCATGCTAAGGAAAGAGTCCCTGCCAACACTAGCGGGGAAGGCTGGATTATGGAAAATCGGAGTGAGTGGACTATGTCTTCTGGAGCATATGCCTTTCTGTGTGAAGGAGTCCCATATTTTAAGGGTCTGTCGCATCAATGCATTTTGTTTAGCTAAGTGTGGTAGGGCCTCAGGAGCGATCCATGGGGCATGTTTAAGAGGAAGGGAATAGAAAGTATGTTCAAACCCTACCTATTGTTTTGAGGCACCATGGTATTGCCAATCTAATAACCTAATGAGGGATGCGGCTGTGTGATATAATCGAAAATCCGGGAGGCCCATCTCCCCATAAGATTTAGGTCTAATTAAGGTGGAAAAACCTATCAGTGGGCTCAGAAGACCTCCTGCGAATCTGGTAATTGCAGTTCTCAATCTTCGGCAGAAGGAAGATGGTGGCATCAAAGAAACCACTTGGAAAATATATAGAAATTTAGGAAAGATGTCCATCTTCAAGACGTTTATACGACCAAACCAGGAAAGCCCCTTTTTATTAAAGATGGCAAAATCTTTTATTGTCCGTTCTAATAAAGGGAGGTAGTTCAAATGAAATAAGTGATCCGGGTCCACTGGAATCTGTACTCCCAAATATTTAATCGAAGATAGTTGGTGCCTAAACTGGAATGAGGCAAGTATTGTGGCAAAGTCAGTCATAGGAATCAATATATTGAGAATTTCTGATTTTGTATAATTAATTTAGAAGTTGCTCAGCTGACCAAAACGTTTAAATTTGCTCAATATTGAGGGGAGTGATATGTGGGGTTGAGTGACATATAGTAAGAGGTCATCTGCATATAGTGCTGTTTTATACCGATAACCCTTTATTGAGAGGCTATGAATCGATGGATTCTGGTGGAGTGCATTGGCCAGGTGTTCCATCACTAGGACATATAGCAGAGGGGATAACGGGCACTCTTGACTAGTGCCATTGTGAATCGAAAATGATGGAGATAAAAGCGCATTTACCCGTACATTGGCTGTAGAGTTGGAGCATAAGGCACGTATTCTATTTAAGAACCTGGGTCCCAACCCAATTTGCCTCAAGGTGGAATCTAAAAAAGTCCAGTGGACGCGGTCAAATGCCTTTTTGGCGTCTACCGACAACAGACATAGAGGGAAAGCATTGGACCGTGCTGTGTTTGTAAGCTTGATCGTATTGTCTCTTGCTTCCCTCCCGTGTACAAACCCCACTTGATCCGTATTTATCACATTTGGGAGTAAAGGGGCCAACCTATCTGCAGGAGTATAATTTAATGTCAATGTTAATCAATGAGATAGGTCAATAGTTTGAAGACAGGGAATGATCCTTGCCAGGTTTAGGTTATACACTAATGTGGGCCTCCAGGGATTGAGAAGCAAACGGGGACTCGGGGCCAATACTATTGAAGACCTTCGTCAGAAAGGGAGAGATGAGATCCTGAAAGCGTTTGTAGAAGGCTGGTGTAAACCCATCAGGGCCAGGGCTTTTCCCAGAAGGTGACTCCTTAATAATATTCTTCATATCTATTTAGGAGAAATCGTATCTAATTCCTCCCTGTCCTCATCAGAAATTATGGGTAGTGCAGCTTCTGAGATATATTCATCTATGCGCGTATTAATGGATGAAGGAGACATATCAGAGAATTGGCCCTTAATGCTATATAATTGGGAATAATAAGAGCAAAACACCTCCAATATTTCTATAGGGTTATGTGTGGCATTACTATTAGTTTTCTTAGTATAGGAAAAGAAGGTCTGTGATGATCTGGGGTGAAAAAAGCCGATCCAGTGGTCTACCGCACTTGTTTGAGTATTCATAGAAAAAGCGTTTCCCCTGGTCGTGATATTGTTTATATTTTTGGTCTATTAATATTTTAATGGAATTCCTAACTTTAAGCAGTTCAATATGTATAGTAGGGGACAGTGTTTGCTTATGCTGAACTTACAAATTGTGGGCCTGAGTGAGGAGGGTGGATAAATTATGGGCCTTTTATTTTTTCAATCTAGTACCATGTTTAATAAAGGTTCCCCTAAGGACACATTTTAGTGCTTCCCACTGTGTTGACAGGGAGTGTTGTCAGTGGCGTGTGTCTGCAAAAAATCCCCTATAGTTTTCTTAATGTCAGCCTCACAAACCGCATCTTTAAGGAGAAAATAATTTAACCTCCAATTCCATGGCCTATGTATGGCATCAGGTAGTTCCATCGCAAAATAGATCGGGGCATGGTCGGAGAATAATATGTCACCTGTAGAGGCCTGGGGTTTCCATGCTAGAGTGTGGTGACTGACAAGAAAGAAGTCTATATGGCTGTAGGACCTGTGTGGGGGGGGGATAAAAATTTGAAATCTTTACCTTGTGGATAACGGATCCGCCAAATGTCTACAAGCTGAAGAGAATGGAGATGAGAAAGTAAGGATCTCAGTTGCCTGTGAGGAGCAGCGCCTAGACCAGTAGTATAAATCATAAATGGATTTAGTTGAAATTAAAATCACCTGTCCTTCCGCAAAACTGGACAATTGATCCAAGAAAGATCTACAAGTAGAAAGCTGTCTCTGGTTAGGCAAGTACCAGTTAACCACAGTGATCAAGGTTGGTATATCCTCAATTTGAGAAACATGTAGCGCCCCTTCCCATCCATCACTACCTCTTGTAAGGATTTATGCAGAGCCACAGAGACTCCTCTAGATCTCGAATCTGGGCTTGGGTTGTGATACCATTGTGTAAAATACCTGTCTCGGATCGACGGCACGTGTCCCTTTTTAAAATGTGTCTCCTGTAGGAGCAAAACTTGTACCTTCTGTTTATGCATGTGATAGAGGAACTGCAACCTTTTCTGGGGTGTGCTAAATCCCACGACATTCAGGGATCCAAATTTTAGGATAGTCATCTTTACGGGCCCCTGTATATATAAATAAAACAAAAGAGGAGAACAAAAAAAAAGGTTGGGGGGAGATAAGTGGGAAGCGAAAAAGAAGGAAAAAAAAGGAGACGAGCTAGAAGACAGTTAAAGATAGGAGAGTAGGACTAGAAAAATGTGGTATATTGAAGAAGTAACAGAGATATAAGTCACTTCCAACATAGACACAGGAGGGCTTAGATAATACAAAGCAATAAGGGAAATGTATCCCACGTCTAAAGAGACGTGAGTCCCTGTATAGAAGCAAGCTTTCAACAGAGGAGCTTCCCCCCTAGACAAGGAGAGACCCTAAATGATAATCTGAGAAACTTGGGTAAATTATAAATATCACTAACTTAAAACATTAAACGTTGAATGAAGTGAGTGCCCCTATACTCATAAAGGCTTTGCCAGGGCAGAATCATTCTAGAGGTATTGTCACGGACGGTGTACAGGAAACAAGACAAAGCAACATGCATATATGACTGAGTGGATCCAAAGCTAGGGAACCAAAAGGGAGACCCCTGCACAAGACCTGAGACTTTCCCTGGCTGCTCAGCCTATGCAAAGATCCGAAAGGTGGAAGGTTGCATATCCACGTACCTAGACTATATAACCCCTGAACACCCTACAATAGTGAGGGGACACGACCACCGGCTCCCTACACCAGACACGGAGGGAGTCAGGGTCACCTGGAATCCAGCAAACAGAAAATAACAGATAAATGATCAGCACTTAACTTTGTAGCAGACAGGAAAACAAGATCAGCATGCACACACACTCCAGGAAGAAGTATAAGCCGCCCAGTAATGCATTATGGGGAGGAATTTAAAGGGAAGCAATCAGTCCAACTCCATGACAGCTGAGAGAGGCTAACGAGATGAGGAACTCAATAGCACAACAAAGAGAACTCAAGGAGGAGGTTCTGAAAGGCCTCTGTCAGAGCTTCTCAGCTGTCTGGTTGTGACAGGTATACATCCTAGATGTTGTGTGCATTGCCAAGTCCGCGGAACCCCGCCGTACGGGCCCCCCCTTTGGGGAAAGGGGAGACCTGGCCCCAAAGGGCAGGGCAACACAAGAGGGTCGGGCACACAAATCCTAAGTTATAGCACCATCACCATGTGGCCTGGCACTGGAAGCGACGTCAAGTTGTAGTATGTGGTCTACTGCCCAAGATGACCTGATCCGGACATATTAGGCTGAGATTCCAAATGTCCTCACTCTGTGAGGGCCTCGCTCATCGGGTCCTGGTTTCTGGTTGTGCGGCGAACCTGGAGAGACATGCATGAAGATCCCTCAGTTTTGAAAGGGTATAAGTCCCCATATCGTGCTGCATAGTAATGAGGGTCGCAGCCGAAGAGTTGCCCAGGAAAAGTCATAGGTGTGGAAAGATTAGAAGGTTGGCGCTCATGTAAGGGAGAGTTCTCCCATTCCCCATTTCTCCACTCACCTGATGTTGTGATGGTAATGGCGGTTTCCCGCACTTCCAGTGCCAGGCCGCATGGTGATAGTGTGCGTGAGTCCCTTGCATCAATTTCTCCCCTGATACCTCAGACGCAAGTTCTGTAATGCTTGGCGCCTCTAACTCTTCGTCCAAAACGACATGGTCTCGGGTTTCTGCTTCCGAGGCAGAGGAGCACGCAGGTGTCTCTGTTTGTTCATCTGGGATGGCCTCCCAGGAAGATGGCGCGAGAAGGGAGCGCTGTGATCCAGGGGCAAGGAATCTTTCAATACCTTGAGACGAAGAACTCTCCGGCTGGCTGAGAGTTGCCTGCATGCTTTTCTTCTTTCTGACTCCCATTGTTTGTAGGTTAGTGATGTTAGTGCTGTATGTCAGGGTCTCCCAGTTAGTCCAGAGGCAGGAGCTGAAGTTAAGTGCGTCTTTACTCCTCCATAGCCAGTCCACGCCTTCTGCCTTCAACTACTAGTAATTAATACGGTGGATTAAACCTCAGTGATATTACCTTATGCATATAATATTTTTGAATATCTTTTAGGGTTCATGCACATGGCCACATAAGAGCTCATTTTTATACAGAGTTGTATACAGTATGTCTCCAATTTCATACAGAGAGGCATACAAAAACAATTGTGTAATGTTCCATTAGACTCCATATGAATGGAGATATTTTCCCTAGAAGTATAGTTTCGAGGAGTCCAATGAAGTCGGTTTGGCAGAGCAGGAAGGCTGTGTACTAAAGGAACCATACAGGAACCATCTTCTAGCATGTATGAGCCCTTAGTGTTCAGACTGTGCAGAACTGAAGGACACAAAACTTTAAGGGGGTTTGCGTCAACAACCTTTCAAATAATCCTTTATGAAGGTAGCTGTAATTTGTATTTCTTTTACTTTTATTGCTTCTATCTTCAGGAGTGGGAATGGGAGTGATAGGTTGGTGACTCTGTAAGTAGTTGGGTGGGAGGAGCTATAAAATAGCTGGGTTTTGTTAAGGGTGGAGCTGGAGCTGTGGGAGAGAAAGAAGTGCTTTGATCATTGGTTTGGTTGGAGACAGCAACAGGAAGTGCCTCATACAGGATGGAAACAAACCAGAATCATTTGGTTACATGGTGAAAGTGGGTTAGAAGAATCCAGAGTGAAAAAAAGCATGAGGAAGATGTACTTGAGGTAATCAACTACATGGACATATCTGTTAAAAACCACAGTGTTCCTGGAAGACCCCTTTAATAAAAGACTGCTATGATATGAACAGTCAGTGGGGGTCAAATGGGACACAAACCAATCTCTCGAACAAGGGAATCCATTCTCCAATTTTTAGGTTGGGATAGCTGTCAACGTACAAGAAAAACACGCAGGGGTGCAGCACTCCCTAATTCTCCATTGATGGGCTGTAATGCATGTTGCCAAGTAGAGTGGATTTATCTCTAGTATGCCAGTCTAATATTTCAGTAAGGCAACAGCACAGAGAGTTCAATATACCAAAAGTGCTTTTTATTCAACCCCACATGTGTCCATGCAAAGTATTGGCTCTATACTGAGATCTTGAGAAAGACTCAGTATAGTGCTGAGATGTTGCATGGAAACATAGTTTTGAATAAAGCAAGAGAATTTTGGGTATATTAAAATCTGAATGCTTACTTGAATATTGGTATGTCCATGTGCCGTCGGTTTTTACTATAGTGAATAAGGCTGGGTTCACACGAGCGTGACGGATTGGCTCAGGATGCATTCAGGGTGCGTTCAGTGAAACTCGTACTATTTTGCAAGCAAGTTCAGTCAATTTTGTCTGCGATTGCATTTAGTTGTTCAGTTTTTTCCGCGCGGGTGCAATGCGTTTTGATGCGTTTTTCACGCGTGTGATAAAAAACTGAAGGTTTACAAACAACATCTCTTAGCAACCATCAGTGAAAAACGTATCGCACCCGCACTTGCTTGCGGATGCAATGCGTTTTTCACTGCTAGCCCCATTCACTTCTATGGGGCCTGTCCTGCGTTACAAACGCAGAATATAGAGCATGCTGCGATTTTAAAGCATTGCAGATGTGATGCGTGAAAAAAAACGCTCATGTACACAACCCCATTGAAATGAATGGTGCCGGATTCAGTGCGGGTGCAATACGTTCACCTACCGCATTACACCCGTGCGGAAATCTCGCCCTTGTGAACTCAGCCTAAATGTTATAGAATCTGACAAGAGATCCACCGGTTGCTGTACTCCACTGATCTACTTCTCTGACCTGACTGATTGACAATTCAAGTAACTAGAAACCTCTTCATTAAGATTGTCATATTTGAGGCTTATTTCTCTATCGATGAAGTAAATTCCTTACAATTTCACATAAATAGCCATCACACATTCTGATTACATAAATTTAGCATCTAACATTAAAAGGCATGTCCCAAGTAGGCAACATCATCTGGACCAAAGATTTAATTGTTGACACTAGACTGCGCAGTTGCCAAGAAATGTAGGTTCCCTGCCAGTGCACACAAGGGTTTCTACAAAGTTGAAACCTCCTAGCATCTGAGCCCTGGACTCCATGCTCTGTGTCATAAAGATTTACAAGTGGTCAGGTTATTCACCAGTTCTCTAAAACTTTGGGGTTTCATTAAAAAAATAGATAGTAGGGATTCCCTTTTGACTATACACTGATATCCACGGATATGGCTGGCAATTGTTTTTGGGGGGAGGACACTCACTGTGACATATATGTCACATATAATTCAACATCCTCACTATTGCAGAGGGTCCTCTCTTCACATTGTCCGATGGAAATATAATATCTGAGCAATGTTCTTGCTCTCGTAGAACCATAAAGAATGAAACATGGTAACAGTGTTTTTGGTTATCTTACGTTTTAGAAGGCACAGCCTGTTACACTTGTCTGCCAGAGAGTTAATGAGACAAAACTATGCCTAGAACTATGGCTTTGGTAAAGGGAAGTAATGAAGCATAGAAGGATTTTGTGGCTTTGACAGTCATATTCTCCACTATGATGATGTCTCACTTTGTTACACTCACACTGTCGAGCTTCTGAGTAATTCATACATAGCATCTCATATGCTTTGCTGTGTCTGTGATATAGCATTTATGTCTATGCTAAACACAAGCCAAGCAATATTTTCCATGAAGGACTCAATGTGAAGAGCTGGAACTGAAGCCACAATATTCCTCCTTGACAATCTGAAAACCCAGAGGAAGTGACCCATGCAATAATGGATTCTTAGTGTTCCACATGGGGCCAAACATTAAAGGGTCACTGCTCTGCTCTAACGCCATATAGTTTATTGTTAATACCTGAATACTCATTTTCATGTAACTTATGTGGTTGTGAGAAGTATAATGAAATATGTTCATTTCTTCATTGCAGATACAGCACATTACCTGCTGAGAATGTGAGATTTACACAAATCTCAGTAAAGAAAATCATGAGACTCCAAAGCTGAGCTCCTTTTCTACCATTAATAGTTCCCAAAAAGTTAGCAATATACACTCACCTACAGAATTATTAGGAACACCTGTTCTATTTCCCATTAATGCGATTATCTAGTCAACCAATCACATGGCAGTTGCTTTAATGCATGTAGGGCTGTGGTCCTGGTCAAGACAATCTCCTGAACTCCAAACTGAATGTCAGAATGGGAAAGAAAGGTGGGCTACAACAACAGAAGACCCCACCGGGTACCACTCATCTCCACTACAAATAGGAAAAAGAGGCTACAATTTGCACGAGCTCACCAAAATTGGACTGTTGAAGACTGGAAAAATGTTGCCTGGTCTGATGAGTCTCGATTTCTGTTGAGACATTCAAATGGTAGAGTCTGAATTTGGCGTAAACAGAATGAGAACATGTATTAATCGTGCCTTGTTACCACTGTGCAGGCTGCTGGTGGTGGTGTAATGGTGTGGGGGATGTTTATTGGGCACACTTTAGGCCCCTTAGTGCCAATTGGCCATCATTTAAATGCCACGGGCTACCTGAGCATTGTTTCTGACCATGTCCATCCCTTCATGACCACCATGTACCCATCCTCTGATGGCTACTTCCAGCAGGATAATGCACCATGTCACAAAGCTCGAATCATTTTAAATTGGTTTCTTGAACATGACAATAAGTTCACTGTACTAAAATGGCCCCCACAGTCACCAGATCTCAACCCAATAGAGCATCTTTGGGATGTGGTGGAACGGGAGCTTCATGTCCTGGATGTGCATCCCTCAAATCTCCATCAACTGCAAGATGCTATCCTATCAATATGGGCCAACATTTCTAAAGAATGCTATCAGCACCTTGTTGAATCAATACCACGTAGAATTAAGGCAGTTCTGAAGGCAAAAGGGGGTCCAACACCGTATTAGTATGGTGTTCCTAATAATTCTTTAGGTGAGTGTATGTATTATAATGAATGCACTACATAGGATACAGCTATGAAAAAGGCATTTATCTAGGCCTAAATAACATGTGTGTCCTCCTCACCAACATAAACCAGGTGGGAAAAAGAGATACATACATACATACATCAGTCTCGTTTCTTTAGAGAAATGTTGTCTGGTTCTTGAAATGGCTTCAGTTCTGTGATATTGTGGGCATTCTTCAATGAAAGCCATGCTTGGCATTCTAATTGTGCTGTAATGAACATAAACATTTCATGTTCCTGAAGAGGCTCGTAGGTTACATGATGTAGCTGTTGGGTGAGGGTATGGCCACACTCTGATGCCAAAAACAAGAGTGGATCATAAAAGAAGAGAAAATATAAAGGGAAGAAATCTCTTCTCTTTTTGAATCCACTCTTAGTTTTGTGGCCATAAAGGCCTCTTGGTTAGTGATTTCCATCTGTGATTGTGAGCCAAAACCAGGTACAGATTAAAAAAAAAAACAGAATAGGTGCAAATCTTTGCATTATATTTCCATTCCTGGTTCTGGCTCACAATCACTGATGGAAATCACTGAACAGACACTGACCAAAATACTGTCATGGGAAAAAGTCCTTATTCTTTATATTTCTGAGAAGTAAAAGGTCTTAACTTGGACACCTGAGAATCTTGGTATCTGTTTACAAGGCTATCCATTAATAAATAATCCTACTCACTGTATAATGGTAAATTTCAAAAAGTTTGGAGATGGTCTTACAAAGTTTCCCAGATTGGTGAGCGCCAACACTCTCTTCTCTGAGGTCATGGGTTATGTCCTGTCTTCATGGCCTGATGTAGACAAACAACCTGGGGGCTCCATAGAAGCTAACTAAAGTTCTGCTTTAATAGAGATGTTCCCACTCCTTAATGATGAACTGATCTTGCACATTGGCTGCCAATTACTCTCTTAATGACTGGAAGTAGAAAGTGTATGCTTATTTATTACACCAGGTTTTTAAATGTTGGAAAAAATGACAACACACCAGGGGTTATTGGTTTGTTTATAGAAGTCATTAAGGATCACACAATTGTTATTTCGGGCCGATAATTACAAACATAGAATTAAAGAAAGGTGTACTTGTTCCCTAGCTATTCCATTACAGTGCAAGCGTACCACCCTGGAATAAATCTGTAGCAATTTCACATTCTTCAAAAACACTAAAAAGCAAAATAATCTTAATCTTAACA
Organism: Bufo gargarizans; assembly: GCF_014858855.1. Taxonomy (NCBI): domain Eukaryota; kingdom Metazoa; phylum Chordata; class Amphibia; order Anura; family Bufonidae; genus Bufo; species Bufo gargarizans. The sequence continues at coordinate 59,046,868 of NC_058087.1, forward strand.
ATGTATGAAATTCAGGAGTAAATTATGACTTTTAATATTGCTTTGTTTCATCTTACAACCGTAAACCTATATACAATTATTTTTCAATCTTTCTTAAAGGGGTTTTCTCAGAGTGGAATATTGATGACCTGTCCTTAGGATAGGTCATCAATATCAGATTGGTGGTTGTCCAACTCCCAGCACCTCCACTGATCCGCTGTCTGAAAGGGACGTGGTGCTCGCACACATGCTGAAGGCTCCTCACAGCATACCAAGCAAAGCTCCATACATTATATAGCGGCTATGCTTGATTTGCAGCCCTGTTCCATTCATTTTAATAGAACTGAGCTGCACATAGGCCATAATTTTTATGAATTTTATGTCACTGGCTTAGGAAGAAGCCACAGTGCTCGCCAGACCCCCACCAGTCTGATATTGATGACGTATCTTGATGATAGGTCATTGATATTTTACTCCAGGAAAAAGCCTTTAAATACATATTTTCTGATGATCACAGACTTTAAATCAAATCATTTGTTAGGTTTAGCAAAACCCTACTTTCAAATACTCTGTTAGCAAAAAAAGGGAGGTCCCCTGTTCACGATCTTCATCTATTAGCAAGATGAGTGAGCAGCTCAAGATAATGCAGAACATGGCAGCATCCATCAAGGTGTTAAATACTCCAATGGCCTTTATTAATCTAGCATGAAAAGCAGCTACAAACTGGACCTCTTCTTCTGGAAGACCCAACAGTGATGGCACAGCATATTGATAAGTGTGATGTCACTGACCTAGGAAGAGGTTGATACGCTCACCTGGGTGCCAGCCTCTTCAAGCAGCTGATTGGCAGGGGACCTGGGAGTCGAACTCTCACTGATCCTGAGGATAGGCCATCAACATTTTACTCCCAAATACCCTTTTAAACTTTAAGCAACCTCCAGTCATTTCACCATCATGTGTTCATTTAACAATAAGCTATAAACTGTGTTTAAATGATCAATGAATGAATAATGTCATATAAATGTTCTGCTTCAACTATGTCTCCAGTATGTCAGTAGTAAACCCTAATATGCAGCATTATATACAGATACAAAAGTTTTGGAGAGTGCACAAACCACAAAAGCAGGAGCATCTCTGTAGTGTTTATTGAATTTGCAATTCATTTATTAGGATGAATCTCTAACATGTTGCTTTTGTCCAAAATCTGTATTAATCGTTTAATTAACATATCTTTATCATGGTTATGGTTTGTTTTCTCTCTCATACAGAGTGCCAAATTCCCTATGTAGACCTAGAGTTCTATGGTATAATTCCAGCTGCCTGTGGGGAAGTGTTTGCCGAAATTTGCTTGGATAGCTGACAACTAGTGTAGAGCGACTTTGATCCAAATTTTAGGATAAATTCTATTCGCTGCGAAGCTGAATTTCCTCGTGCTTCGTGGTAGCGATTCGATTTAACCTGAAATAGTGCAAAAAATGAAAAAAATCATACTTGGGCTACATGCACACGAACTTATTTTGTTTCCGTTCCTTTTTTTTTTGTGGATAGGATGCGGACCCATTCTTTTTCAATGGGTCAGCAATAAATGCAGACAGCACACCATGTACTGTCTGTATCAGTATGTCCATTCCGTAGCCCCGCAAAAAATAAATAAATAAAAATGTCCTATTCTTGTCCGTTTTAGGCAATGTTACAATGGGTCCGCAAAAAAAACGGATGGCATACGGATGGCATCCGTTTTTTTTGTGGATCTGCAATTTGCGGGCCGCAAAACACATATATGGTCATGTGCATGTAGCTTTACCTGCTCCATTTGCTCACAATGGACCGGCGGCCGACATCTTTATTGAAGATGTTGGCCAAAATCCCATGCGTCATACGTCACCACGCTGGCTGACGTGATGAGATGTTGGGCCATGCGAGATGGTGGCGGCTAGCCCGTCGCGAGCAAATGGAGTAGGTAAGTATGATTTTTTTTTTTTTTTACACAGAATTATTGCTATCAGATGCTGCAATCATGTATGAACGCAGGGTACAATGACGGGGAAGCTGCCCATTCTATACCTCTCCTGGTGCCAGACGGCTTCTAATGAAGGCAGGGAGTGGGCTCGGCATGCATGTTGGTACCTGCTTTTTCTAGATTTAATGGAGGCCATTATAGAACTAAAAAGAGTAAAAGGCAAAATGGACCCAGCATGCATGTGGAACCTGCATTCCCTGTATTTTATGGCGGCCAGTATGGGCACTATAACAGGTAGTATTTAGTGTTAGGTTCCCTTTTTATAGAGATCGCCTTGACGTTGGCAGACAGGCCCCAAATAATATTGTACTAAATAAATTTTTCAAGAATCTCAAATTTACAAAATAAGCATAGCATTAGCAGCAGAATATTTTCTATAACTATGGCATTATTATACATTATTTGTGTTTGGAGAGTGCTTTTGCATTGTGTTCTCAGTATAGACAAGAGTCATACAATATAAAGTGCAAACAGCATCAATGGTAGTCCCATCTGCTTGCGTATAGTATAACTGGCAAACCATGGATGAGCAGTGGTGGTCTCATCTACTTATAGTACAGTATAACCAACAACCATGATTAGTCTCAACTGTTTTCATACAGTCCAGCTGAAAACCATGACTGATAAGTGGTGGTCTTATCTGCTTGTGTACAGTACAGCTAACAACCATATAACTCTCAAACATAGTAGGTCACTGGTAGTCCAATCTGCTTACATAATGTATGACTAGAAATCATGGCTGGGTTAATAAAATAATAAAAAAAATTCACAGGTGACAATTATGGAAAAGGCAGTGGTGTTATAGTAACAATATACAAATGAGTGACCATTTTAAACAGGGTAAAATTTGTGATAGTCCTAATGAAAGCACATAGTTTTGTTAACATGTTAGAGTAAAGAGTGTCGTAACAACTACTTAACTGGACCTCTACAGCAAATTTCTGAATGGGCCGCCCCTCCACAGCAACCCCCTCTTCCAATGCAACCCAAACTCCTGTGGCCAGACAAGATTACTGTCTCAGACCAGGCCCAGCAGCTGCCCCATCCGTTTCCTACATGTATATAATGTATGTCATGTCACTGTATGTACTGTCACTATATATAATGTTTTTGTATAATACTGTTGAGAGGGCCCTGACAATAAAAAATTTCAGTTCTCCTCCTGGACGGACCCCTTCTGAGATCGGGCCCTTAGTAGCTGCTTCCCCTATAGCTACACCACTAGGAGTAAGGCTACATTCACACGACCATATGTGTTTTGCGGTCCGCAAAAAAAAAACGGATGACGTTCCGTATGGCATCCATTTCTTTTGCGGATCCATTGCAACAATGCCTATCCTTGTCAGCAAAATGGACAAGAATAGGACATGTTCTATCTTTTTTGCAGGGCTACGGAACGGCCATACGGATAGCACACTGTGCGCTATCCGAATTTTTTGCGGACCCATTGAAATGAATGGGTCTGCATCCTATCCGCAAAAAAAACTTAATGGACAAGGAAACAAAATATGTTTATGTGATTGTGGCCTAAGAGTTCCAAGGACCTGAAATTAGAAAAAAAAAAAAAAAAGATTCAGTTTTTTCCCTGAAAAAGTGCCACCCTTGTCCATGACCAAGTCTGGTGTGCCATTATACATGGAACAACAACATATTGCACCATGTGGTCCCTCGCATACCTCCTAACTTTTTGAAAGGTCAAAGAGGGGCATTTTGGTTCATTGTGTGAAAGATCCATTTCCCCTGCATGTTTATACATGTCAATAGTTTTCTTTTACACAATAGCGCAACAATTATCTGAATATAGAAATGTCTAAAATTCTAATTGTATCTAATAAATAAATAATATTCTGGCTCTAATATACAGTACATAGATGAACCAGACAAGCATTTTCTGGATCAATATTATAAATGCAATAATGGAAATCTATACCTCAGATCAAAAAGAGGGACATTTCAGGAGCAAAGAGGGACAGAGGGACGTGGGTCAAAAAGAGGGACTCCCCCTCCAAAAGAAACATCTCCATGTCTCCAAGCAGTTGCAATACTGTCAGAAATGTAACGTTAAATGTAATAGCAGCTGCAAAATCTGGTGCTTTCATTAACTGAGAACATCCCCCAGAGTTATCTGCAGTGTGTCACTCATCCACCCCGAAAGGGGGAAATGCAGGGCGTTCAGACGGCAGAGCCACTCTATTTAAACAGCTCCAGCAGCCTATAGAGAAATAATAGCTTGCTTCAGCACACACCATCCTTCACTGCGCTTCTTTCCACAACGCTGAGGTTACTGAAAAGCAAACAGAAGGGCTGGTAACAGCCTTGTGTAATTACTATGTGATCCCCTCACTGTGTACACGGGTCGCACTGAAGCTCATTGTGACCCAACCTTGTGCAGCTGCGGTGACAACATCACTGATGTCAAAATTAAGTAAGGCCGGATCCAGGACAGGGCAAATGTGGCGTAAACAGAGTGCGAGAGTAACATGCAAATGCCTGAGCAAACAGTCTGTGACAGTGCGGAGGACTGGGCATAACACTTACGGCCTGAGACATATTTGGGAATGAGAAATCGGCCAGTTCACATGACAAGAGCTGTACAAGATAAATACAACCGTACAATTACTGTGGACAGATTATCGTCTTAAAATAATGACCTCTTATGTTCAACATATGTTAGCAGCTGTGTCGGACAGCTCAACTTCCTAGAAAGCAATATTCATGTCACTGACTGCCGAAGATTTACTAGGAACCCTCATCTGTGGTGAGATGTTCAGTTCTGCAGGAAGAACTTGTGTTTTCTTCTTAACGAAGGTTATTTAATGGAGCATATGTGTCCCTTCACCTCTACCCCATCCATGACCCGCAGTCTAGGAGAAGAGATCCCTAACTAGAATATTACCAATTTAGAGGATAAATACGATGTGTGCTCATGCTACCCGCTGAGACTATAATTCATCTTCTACAATACTCTTCTCCAATTCATTTCTCTTGGGCACAGGGTCAGGGATTAGATTACTATGTATGCAGGTAGGTAGCTTGCTGTGGATGGACTCTTTTAGACTCTGCCCTGTCTGCGATGGAGGATATGCATGCTTAGACCTGCTCCACATTTATCAGTTGTGTCTGGCCAGTTGTTGTATGCCGGAGATGGACACAACCGGTGTGTACTGCTCGTCAGCACAGAGATCCGGCTTCCATAGGCTGACAGTGCCAGGTGTATGTGCACGATTCATCCGGCACATTACTTATGACGTCCGGTGCTATTTGACATCCAGCGTCATGAGTGATGTGCCGAATGTATGTGCACAATCCAACCGAAAACTATGGGATCGGGACTGCATTCAGTTGCCCTGCACTGTTTTCTGCACCATGCTGGAGGGGAACGGAGCCAATGGCCTGATATACTGTATGTAAAGTTGGCCTTGCTCCATCCATTTGCTTAAGGCGTCTTTCACATGAGCGAGCGTCTTTTCGGATGCAATGCGAGCGTGTTATTCTTCAGTTTTTCTTCACCTTCGTGAAAAACAAATGCAATCCGGATACAATCCAGACGGAAAAATAAATACACACCCTGGACGCAATCGCAGACAAAACTGATTGAACTTGTGTGCAAAACCATCAGTTTTTTCCCCGAACAGATCCTGATACAATCCATATGACTCGTGTGAGAGAAGCCTAAACCCTATCCTTTTGTCTGTTATCCAGGAGAAGGAAACAGACCCATGTTGTGCACAGGACTGCCTGTTTACAGCCTCAGCTCACACACTGACAAATAGTAAAAAGTATACCGTTTATGTTTTATTTATGCAGTCTAGGTTCACTGCCCCTTTAAGGGAGCACAGGCCTTTTGATGCAGAGCTCCCCAAATGCTGGACAAGTATTGGCATCAGTGTCATCAGCCCAGCATACTCCGGTGTGAGGTAGGATGTCATGAGCACTTTATTCACACTGATGAGAATCTGCTAAACAATGAGGGGAAATGAGATAGAGAAGCAAAAAAATACAGAACTGCGTCACTGTCTTGTATTGGAGAGGAGGAGTGTGTGCGCTATGAATCTTCTCATCATCCAGCTACTGCCGCCAACTGCGTATAGCTATTCTGTATTTTAGCTTTACTTTTCATAAACCAGGAAAGTGCTTAACTGTAAACTGATATAAAATACAATAAAATATAGTAGGGCACACCTACACCTGGACACAACATAGATACGCTGATCTTTATAATACTATTCTCAATTTATTATATAAAACATACACAAAATAAATATCACTAAAATGTTACAAATAATAAAATATTAAAAAAACGTTGATCTTTCACTTGTCCTAAAGTGTATAATATCCTCGGTTTATATTGTAAGCCCACAGTCTTTAAGGTAAATTGTTATTGTATTGACATAATGATAGCATTAGTGCCAACCGCGGTATCCCCCTATATATCGGACCGGATTATTATTGTCCCTTGCTGGTATTGCCAGGTGATGTATCTACAATATACAGTGGGGTATACCTCTGTTGGTAATATTCATGTATCAATATTAGGTGAACAATAGCTAACAATTAGTATTTGGTACTTTCTAATATCGCACTGCAACCACATTCAAAGAATCCCTATTCACATGAGGTCAAAAATGCTTATGAGATGATATGATTGATAAGCATGTGATTGCAGTATATCTGTAGCGGTGCCAACAGCCTCAATGACCAGAACACCTCTAAGTACTAGTTTGTACGTAGTCAGGTGTTATAATGAATCCATATCTTGTTGGCACTGTCACAGACAATATATCTACGTTACCCAATGAATGCAGATCAGCTAATACAGGTGCACATAACACTATGGACAAAACTGCAAAGACTAAATAAGTTTAAATACGCAGTAATTTGTTTCTCTCTTTAGGACCATGTGACTCAGATCCAATCTGTGCCAACACTGCTCCAGATACTGAAGAAATAAGGTAAGTCCGTGGTGCTTCCTTAGTAATTCATAAATTAGTCCTGCGCGTTCTTATTAGAACACCAAATGGGTCTTGCTGGTTGTATTGATTACAGTGGTATATCGGATTATCGGATAGAATATGCTTCGCAGTGGATTAAATATACTGTATACAGGTAATCATTGGTATTATCCTTGTGTGACTTATACAGACAGTTCCTTTGTTTAATACACCTTGGGGTATTGTTGGTTGTTAGCATATAACCAAAATGCCCCCATATATAGGCTATTTACTAACTTTTTCAAAGGTGTCAGGTCGGAGTCCCGCACTTTCCGTGGTATCCCACGCGTTGCGGTTAAAAGTGTTCTTACCTCCGGCTCCTTCTGATGGTGAGTCGTGTTACACTGTGCTGATTTGAGTAGACTTGTGTAGGATCTCTTGGTATGGAGTGCTGCTTGAATTAGCGTCTCGCATGTCTTGCTCAATACGCACACAGCTTGGTCCTCCCCAAGGTGATCTATACTCCCGGGAGCGCTCCGGAACTTGTTAGTTATAACTTGCAAATCTCAGAGCCTATTCATAGCATATTCATCAGGAGACTATTCACACCATACGCGTTTCGGAGTTAACAACGACTCCTTCCTCAGTGCAAGTTATAACTAACAAGTTCCGGAGCGCTCCTGGGAGTATAGATCACCTTGGGGAGGACCAAGCTCTGTGCGTATTGAGTAAGACATGTGAGACGCTAATTCAAGCAGCGCTCCATACCAAGAGATCCTACACAAGTCTACTCAAATCAGCACAGTGTAACACGACTCACCATCAGAAGGAGCCGGAGGTAAGAACACTTTTAACCGCAACGCGTTTGACGCCACGGCAAGTGGGGGACTCCGAGCTGACACCTTCGAAAAAGTGAGTAATTAGCCTATATATGGGGCATTTTGGTTATATGCTAACAGCCAACAATACCCCAAGGTGTAATAAACAAAGGAACTGTCTGTATAAGTAACACAAGGATAATACCAATGATTACCTGTATACAGTATATTTAATCCACTGCGAAGCATATTCTATCCGATAATCCGATATACCACTGTAATCAATACAACCAGCAAGACCCATTTGGTGTTCTAATAAGAACGCGCAGGACTAATTTATGAATTACTAAGGAAGCACCACGGACTTACCTTATTTCTTCAGTATCTGGAGGAGTGTTGGCACGGATTGGATCTGAGTCACATGGTCCTAAAGAGAGAAACAAATTACTGCGTATTTAAACTTATTTAGTCTTTGCAGTTTTGTCCATAGTGTTATGTGCACCTGTATTAGCTGATCTGCATTTATTGGGTAACGTAGATATATTGTCTGTGACAGTGCCAACAAGATATGGATTCATTATAACACCTGACTACGTACAAACTAGTACTTAGAGGTGTTTTGGTCATTGAGGCTGTTGGCACCGCTACAGATATACTGCAATCACATGCTTATCAATCATATCATCTCATAAGCATTTTTGAATAGGGATTCTTTGAATGTGGTTGCAGTGCGATATTAGAAAGTACCAAATACCAATTGTTAGCTATTGTTCACCTAATATTGATACGTGAATATTACCAACAGAGGTATACCCCACTGTATATTGTAGATACATCACCTGGCAATACCAGCAAGGGACAATAATAATCCGGTCCGATATATATGCCATCATTATGTTAATACAATAGCAATTTACCTTAAAAACTGTGGGCTTACAATATAGACCGAGGATATTATACACTCTAGGACAAGTGAAAGATCAATGTTTTTAAATATTTTATTATTTGTAACTTTTTTGTGATATTTATTTTGTATATGTTTTATATAATAAATTGAGAATAGTATTATAAAGATCAGCGTATCTATTTTGTGTCCAGATGTAGGTATGCCCTACTATATTTTATTACATTGAATTTAATAAGATTGGGTCGGTCTTTTTAGCAGGAGCACCATTTCCTTGCTAGCCAGAGGGTGAGCCATCTCAAGACTGTTATATGATATAAAATATACAACACATCGATTACCCTTATATCTAGTGGAGGGCTTCACATTCACATGCAAAACTGACCTTAAACCACAGACTGAAAAGGAACAAATTGTAAAACAACACTCGTAATCTGTGATTAATATAGCCCAATAGGTGGCAGACTACCAGACTGCCATAGAAGACAGTTTAGAATAAATACTGCTGCAATCACTGTTAGATTGTAGTATTATTATTATTTTTATTCCTGGAAGGAAACCAGTGGAGGGGACCAGGTAAGTATGCCGGATCCGTGCTACCATTTGCACTCATGTGCTGCCGAAAGTTCGCCCTGGTCCCATTCACTATAATAGGGACCGGCTGGAGATCCAGATGCAGCATGGCAAACATGCCGAGAGGCGGCCGGACAAAAACCACAGCATGCACACATGCAAATGGTAGTATGGATTTGGCAGGCTGTTCCCCTGCCGGAACCGCCTGCCGGAAAAGCTTAACGCGAGTGTGAACGCAACCTTAGAGGAAAAGAGGGCATGACTTAGTGGGAAGAACGCATGGCTTAAGAAGTGCCACAATTGCACCAAAATTCTGACACAAAATAAGCCAACGAACAGGCGGTATAAAGTTACACAAAAGCGTCTGGTGCAGATTTCTTAGGCATTTATGCCTCTTGTGTTGTTAAAAAAAAGGTGTATGGTACATGCCATATGGCACAATTTGTGACTTTTTGAGCTTTAAACGTGTCGAGAGAAATGGTGAGATTAGTGGAAGGGGACATGGCCACCCAGAGTTCAACATATTTACTATAATTTACGCTAGAAAATAGCATAAATTATAACTGAAGACTTGTAGGCTTCTATTGGCTAATGCAGGTCATTTTTGGGGGAATATCTCAGGAACGGTACGTCCTAGAGAGCTGAGACCCGGCCTAAAACCTTCCTGGACATCTGATGTACCTGTGAGCCAAATTTCGTGAAGATCGGTCCAGTCGTTTGGTCGCGCATAAAGAACAGACAGAAACTAATTTTAATATATAAGAGACTAGCAGAATGACATGGCTTCGGATGGGTATATTTCATATATTTCATTTAATGTTTGTGTGTGTGGTTAAAAATATCCACAGTATCCCCCTTAACAGTGACCTCCACAGCGGCCCGCTCCCTTAATAGTGACCTCCACAGCACCCTGCCTCCTTAAAAATGACCCCCACAGCAACCCTAATAGAACTGCTTATCTAAAAATCAATGTGGATATGCCACAAACACACCCTCCCTCCATTAATTTCCATGGGGCCGCCGAAAACAGCCGAGCGGCCACCACTTCCATTCACTTCAATGGGGCCAACATAAGTAGCCGAGTCAGAGCTCAGCTATTTTCAGCGGCCCCATAGAAATGAATGGAGGGCGGCTGTGCATGCATGGTGCGCCCTCCACCACTTTGCCAGCTCAGTTTACGAGATAGGTACAGGTCCCATCGCTGTGACCCGCACCTATCAGACAATGAGGGCATATACTAGCAATATGCCCCTATAGTATGAGATGGGGATACCCATTTAATACTATGGATATCATTTAATGGGGTTGTGTCTCAAAATATATTCTACATTTTTCAAACCAGCACCTGGATCTGAATACTTTTGTAATTGCATGTAATGAAAAATTTTGTATAGCCAGTGAGTTATTCGATGGAATATATCTGTATAGCGCCACCTGCTGTTTGTCCTTATCCTTATTTCTTGTCCACCTCACTGGAGTGGACAAACGCACTCAGTTTCAATCTTCAACTGCCACCAGCTCTATCTTCTGTAAGCTGTGGTAGTCACAGGGAGGAAGCTACATCAGAAAGGACACACCCTCTGAGCTGCCAGCCTGAGATAAATCTAGCAGCACAATTGGAGAAATAAATGGGGAGATCTCTGGATCCATGTGAGGTACAGGACTGGTTCTAGTTTTGTTAGAAAGAGATTGTCATGTACTATATTTTTTTACATCAATCATAGCATAACTCCTTTAAATCTTCGCACACTGAAAAGCTATTTCCATAGAATCATATCATCAGGGTTTAGGTCTTGAATAAATAGGACAAATCCACAAACCTGTGGGTTCTGCGGCTGCCAGCTCTGTGTGAGATCTACAGTTTTATCTCTCGGTGTCAGTTCTAGACGTTGGTTACCGGACAGTAAAGAACATAATTGCCTCTTTGACTTTGGCAGAAGTTGTCAGGCACAGACCAGACTGGATCAGTCAGCCAACCAGGCAGGATAGTGCGGGCCTGCCAGAATTCCGCCAGAAGGCCCTGAATGAATGCTTATGAAGTGTGTGGAATTCAGTCAGTTTTATAATTACCAGCCCTGTGCCAGCAGCATATTATATACATATGATGCCGAGGTTTTCATATCTTGTACAGTAATAAAACGATACAATGGAAATAAATGAGAAATAAGCACGCTGCAAACCGTTCACTGTCACCATCCCAATAACCAACACCAGACTAATAGAATCCTCCATGCATCACGGAGTGGTAATGGAATATAGTGTGACAAGATCTGTAGAATATAAATGGATAATATACCCCCTTCTGTAAATTATACAGTAATTGAGGGTCGATTCCTGCCAACCATTGACTGATATGAAAAGCTCTCATCCTTTCCAAAAAGAAGGTCTGCAGCAGCTGAGATGTGGACTATGATCTTCTGCAGCATCTGAGTTGTATATGTATATCGGGAACCCGGAACTTTACACAGAGTGTCGGAGCGCTACATGTCAGTCCATCAGCGCACAGGAGCAGGTGATTTGTCATGGCCTGCTATGCTGCAGGAAGAGATAAGCAGTGCCTATATAACGCTGCTCATCTCTGTATAATCATCAAGTTATGGCATCTGACTGTGATTGTTATACAAATATTATTTATGCTGGAGTCAATGGAGAATTTCTTTGACTTGTATCATATATAGCAGAGATCAGAAACCTTCGGCACTCCAGCTGCTGTGAAACTACAACTCCCAGCATGCACACTTACTTGGCTGCTCTTGTAATTCCCACAGGGGTGAAAGGAGGATTCTGGGAGTTGTAGTTTCAGAACAGCTGGAGTGCCGGAGGTTGCTGATCCCTGATCTATAGAGAGGTGGACTGTGAAAGAGTATTAAAGGGCTCCACAGAATATACCATATTTAACTTTGGGACCCACACCTAGAATGTGGGTCCCCAGACCCCATCCTGCTGGCCACTGCATCCTGCGATAGGTAGTCGGGTTTAAAGGAACATGTGAGGTCACTGTGCTATGCTGTGTCCATAGGCGTTATGGGAACAGTGAAGTACAGGAACCTATGCCGTTCCTGTAACCTGTGAATATGCCATAAATGTCTAGGATGAGAAATCCCCTTTAAGGGGTCAGCTGTGGCCTTGTCAGTTTTCACAAAACTTAAACTCTTTAAGAGATGTGTACTTAGTGCAAGGAAATAATTACGGAGCTGGAGGGACTTTGGTCCTCCTAACCGTTCGCCACTACAGTTGACACTTTATAACAAGTGACAATCTCACCTGTGATTGCTACATAGCGGACGACTACTTATCTTACATTCATTTTTCTAGAGCTATTATCTTCAGGCGTACACTTAATCACGTTAATACAAGAGGTGAGTGTTACAGAATTTGACAAGTACAAGAGCTTGGGAGAGTGGAAGGGAGAAGTTCTCGGAAATATTTTGTTTTGTTGCCTTACACTGCCCTCCTCTGGACATACCTTGAAACTACAAGCAAATTTTTTTTTTTTATATATATATAATTTATTGAGTTTTCAAATAAGAATACATACAACTGGACATACTTAACAATTTATACAGAGGAAGTACAAAAGTATATTAATACAGGAAAAATAGAAAGGCAACTTGTGCCTACAATAGATGACAAATCTGTCCATGTCCCTCCCTTTTAAGAATAGAAGTATGAAATGATTGTAGGAAAGCAAGTCGTCTGTTATTGCTTAAGAGATCTGAAGGCGACCTTCAATCTTTCCTTTAGATACCACTGTTATAAAGGGGTTGTCTCGCTTCATCAAATGGCATTTATCACATAGACAAAGATAATACAAGGCACTTACTAATGTATTGTCATTGTCCATATTGCCTCTTTCGCTGGCTTGATTTTTTATTCCACACTCACATTATACACATTGACCAGGGATTACGACCATCGCTACTGAGCAGATACGAGGTGGCTGGCACAGGAGCTCCTGGGCACACTGTACATGCCTATGCACGCTCCCACAATCCCGACCACCAGAGAGGCCAGTGCTTTTTCCTATAGAGTGCAAGCATGGCCACCTCTGCTGGATTGCGGGGTGGTCGTAAGCCCTGGATATGAGAAGTGTATAATGTGATGGAAAAATGGACCACAATTTGATGTCCGCAGCACAGGCAAGGCTGGCACACGGTCTTGGCATGCTTGCTGCCAGTCTTTCACATTGGTGTTGGATAACTTTATGCCTCTCCGGTGCAGAAATTTAAGCAGTTCAGCTTTATTTGATGGTTTCTGATCATCATCTTCTTGATCACATTCCTTTGGAATGGCTGGCCATACATGTGGAGATGCTAATTTAAGAAAGAATTGGAGTGGTCTCTTTTTTTAGAGCTGTCGATACAGTACTGGGCAAAACTTTTAGGCAGATGTTGAAAAAAAATAGAAGTGAACAAAATGATAAGTGAATGAACAAAAGAGAAATCTAAATTAAATCAATACTTCAGCAATTCTAGGTACATTTGCACACAGTTTCCAAACATCTTGGAGAACTAACCACAGATCTTCTGTGGGTGTAGGCTTGATCAAATCCTTCTGCCTTCATGTATTCCCAGATAGACTTGACGATGTTGAGATCAGGGCTCTGTGGGGCCAGATCATCACTTCCAAGACTCTTCGTTCTTCTTTACGCTGAAGATAGCTCTTAATGACTGGCTGTATGTTTGGGGTTGTTGTCCTGCTGCAGAATACATTTGTAGCTAAACAGACACCTCTCTGATGGTACTGCATGATTGATAAATATCTGCCTGTATTTCCCTGGCATTGAGGACACTATTAATTCTGACCAAATCCCCAACTCCATTTGCCGAAATGCTTGTTTGGAACTACCCCTGTGTCGAGTTTGTCCAAAAGCTGTGTGCAAGTGTACCTAAGAAGAATTGATGCCGTTTTGAAGGCAAAGGGTGGTCATACAAAATTTTGATTTACATTTCTCTTTTGTTCATTCACTTAGCATTTAATTAATTGCCATTTTTCCACATCTGCCTAAAATTTTTGCACAGTACTATATCTATCTATAGGTGGAAAGAAAGTTTTCTTCATTCTGGAGGACAGCTACTGTAATGACATACTTTTTCCCAAGCAGCATTGCCTTAAGACTCCGTGGATCGCTGCAGGGAGAACTAGCATCCCTGGCAGGTGTATACTGGCCAAAGGTATGTCAAAAGGCCAGTCCTTTGGTATGCATATGGTTCACGATAATCCACAGAGTGCATCAGATGTCAAGAGGATTTCTATTTCTATTTTCTTAGGTTCACTCCTGGTTTTGTCTTACCATTTGTTTCAGCAATGAATGTGAGGGGTTCGCTAATTTCCATTGGTCACAGAGATCACACTCTATGGATTTGCATTTGGTTACAAACATAGGGCAACTCTTATTTTGTATTCATAAAGCACTAACATATTACATAAAAGGATTTAGCAAATTAAGGCTTTAACAGTATATATAGAATCATGATACACGAAGAAGGCACAGGTTTGCCAAAATGAGCATGCAACCTGAGCAGAGTGGGAAAGGTAAAAAAGTTTTGCAGTAATATTTATGATAGATTTTAGTGGTAAAGAGTCTGTTTAGAGGCCTTTAACATGATCAGGCAATTATCAGGAGCAACTGGTTCCTGATAATTGCCTGTGCATTGTCCCATGTAAAAGGGCTCTAAGGCTTTTGGCAGTCTGAGTGAAGAAGTTAAGTGTACTGGAAATGTTACAGAGGTGGTAAAGTTGGGTTTTAAGGTGTTCTAAATGTGTGGAGTGAAGAACAAGGACCAGGCAGCAAACAGAGTTTATAGTGGCCACCTATGTTCTTGGCTTCTCCATTTTTTCTCAGGAACCTCACAGCCACCTGTGAAATCTTTTTCTAGCCACCTGAAGTAACAGTAAAATAATGGGAAAGTTCCCATTGTTGTTACATAATGTGAACGGTTGTTTGCATATCGATTGCTAACACATTAGGAGTTGTGGTCTGGTGTGTACTTGCATTATATGCTCCACCATAGGAGCATTACCTATGTCTTTTGCCCTTCATGACAGACAGGCGCCACGCACATACAACTACAGTGAATGACATTGTTTGTCTAATGGCCTTTTATTCCAAGGCAAAGAGAGAAAGTTGCTGCTGTAGTTCTCGTCATGCAAGAGTTTCTCTTTTAAAAAGATAAATCATATTTGCCTAAACTAGTATTTCTCCTGCTCTTGAGAATGTCTGGTGGACAGAGATTTAGTTATTGACATTTACAGGTACAGAAAGGTCATCTGAAAACCTGCCTGCTGAGAGGGACACAAAAACACAGGTGACGTTTCACCTGTAGCCGGATATGAGCAAAGTAGGAACGACATGGAAAACAAAGGAAAGGTTAAAGGTTTACCGAGTCTTGTTTATAGGAACATATTGAAAGTTTTGACTGGTGGGGGTCTGAGTGCTAAGACCTCCACTTATTACTAGAATGAAAAGAGAGAAGTGCTCGCATATCACTCTCTCTCTCCTCACTGCTGGGGACAAAATCGAGATGGGCCTGTTGACTTCTGTTGAGTTTGTGCCACTTCCTCCACCGTGGCAAGGAGAGAACAATATGTAAGCACTTCTATCTCCTCATTCTAGCGATTGGTGGAGGTCTTAGCACTCAGACCCCCATGGTTAAAAACTTTTGATATGTCTCTATGACATATCAAAAATGTACTCAAAACTCAGTGACTCTTTAACTAATTTGTAAGCTTTCTATGTCAATGTTGTTTCTTATGTTTCATATTAAAGGGGTTTTCTGTTTTTACATAAATAAAGGACAAGTAAAAGTACACCCTTTAACACTACTTTGCTTTCTAAAGAGAATGTCACCAGGAACTTCTCTATCCAGCTGATTGCATAAACACATAGCTATATAGCAAGGAAGTGCTCCGATGCTCCACTCATATACAGTAAAAGACTAAAAAAACTGCTGATATCTGGGTTCAGCCCTGAACTTGGACAACCCCTTTAATCAGTGTAGAATTCTGGACACAAAAACGATATGTTGCTAAAAATAACATTAAGTAATACAGTTTTCCTTACCTTGTCTAAGATCTCTCAAAGGAAACCCTTGTTTACAACTACATTGAGTCTGTTCTCTATATTTGATACATTGTACGGATACATTGTAGCAAACTATGAGGACAGGAAAGAGATGTTTTTAGTGTTTGCCTAGACTGGATGTAATGCTATTTGCTTCTTAACTGTGAGCAATAATAGGTCAGAATATGTTGGTATTACTCATATCGCAATCATCCACACTTCAACATGTTGGTATTTCCTAATTATGAAGTATCCGCTACCAAATTCTCCCCAGCAAAGTCAATGAAGACTGAGAATATATGTAGTATGTGTATCTTATCCATAACAGATGATAAAGGGCACACAAAAGATTTGTTGCAGAAATGTCTGTGAGTTAAAAATCCATTCCTCCCATCTGAATGGTGTTGTTCCTGCTGCATGGATTTCTGCAAGCTTCATTCAGATGAAAGCGACATTCAGAGAAACTTCTGCAACAAAACTGCCATGTGAATATATCTTATAAACCCTTAGGCTCCCCAAAGCCGTACATGTACGGCGCTGGTAGGGTCTTTAAACATGCAGAAAGCAGAGGCCAGTAGCTCATGCCTGCGACTGGCAATAATGCTGATTGCAGATGTTTAAGCCTTTATATGCTGAACCCATAAAACTGTGGCGGAATTGTGTTTTTTTTTCTAATTCCACCCAATTTGGATTTTTTTTTTCTTGCTTCCCACCTAGATTGTATGCCAAATTAAATGGTGTCATTACAAAGTACAACTTGTCCCACGAAAACCAAGCACTCATACGGCTATGTGAATGGAAAAATAAAAAAGTTATGATTCTGGGAGGAAAAATGCAAACACAAAAAAAGTCTGGTATCCAAGGGGTTAAAAGCAACTTAGTATTTTAAATTCACTACCCCAAAAATAGAATACACAACATATGATATATTAAACAAATATTTTATTGATCAAATATCCAATATATTTGAAAACTGGTAAAAGCAGCATGCATACACAGGAATAAAGAAAAACAGGACCACAAATAAGGTGTCATATGCCAAACTACAAGACCCATAGATGAAAAGTATTGGTGTTTAGTTTCCTTCAACATCATCCAAATCAGGAGGTGAAGGGGGGCAAAAAGATTTATCCTCAATTGAAAATTGCAACCCCCTTAATGAAGGGATGAAAGTCAAAGGAAAAAATCACCTTACAGGTTGCAGATAAAGTGCTTAGTGCAATGTAATACATATGAAAATCTTCTAAAGGTGCATAATGTAGAAGATTAATACAGACCAATGCAGTCCTGACCCCGATGCACGTTTCACAGTCTCTTCCTCAGGGGATAAATGTGTAATGTGCTCCTTATCCTTATATACCCTTACTAATTAAAAAGATAATATTTGGAACAGGTGTACGAATACCTTCCACGCTGGAACGCACGACATCACATCCTGTTTATGTGAGGAACCGCTCACTATCTATCTCCTCAAAGATTAGCTCATAAATAATATTAACACAAAGGGTTTAGACCTAAAATGAATAGAATATAGTTAAAGGGATATATATGGATATATGGATATATATATATATATATATATATATATGAAGAAAGTCTGATCGGAGCCGCTATTTACAGCGGAACGCATATCCCCAGTCCGGATATCCGGCATGCGTTCCACTGTGGAACACAGATCACGATCCCTGACTTCCGGGTGTCCAGATGTGTTCCAAGCTGGAACGCATCGCTAACTTCAACATAACAGTAGCTACAGCCATACCCTGACCATCAATGTATGCTATATTTAAATAAATTTGTGAAATGAACAAATAGTGATACTGAAAAAACTTCATGATTATGTGCCTTAATAATACCATGATTACAGGAAGAAAAAACCATAATAATAGTGAATGAAACTATTAATCGATCAGTGTATATTCAATATGATTACTCCCGTATTCAAGACCTTATATACCACCATGATTATGAAATGAAAAGAGTAGATAACAAACAAAATGAATAGTGTACATATTAATATACATACAGTTCTTTGCAAAAGTATTCACCCCCTTGACTTTTTTCGTATTTTGTTACATTACAGCCTTAAATTCAATGTTTTGTTAATCTGAATTTTATGTGTTGGATCAGAACACAATAGTCTAAGTTGGTATGAAATGAGAAAAATATATAAATAAAACTATTGTTTAGAAATAGAAAACAGAAAATTGGCATGTGCGTATGTATTCACCCCCTTTGTTAGGAAGCCTATAAAAATCTCTGGTGCAACCAATTACCTTCAGAAGTCACATAATTAGTGAAATGATGTCCACCTGTGTGCAATCCAAGTGTCACATGATCTGCCATTACATATACACACCTTTTTTGAAAGGCCCCAAAGGCTGCAACACCTAAGCAAGAGGCATCACTAACCAAACACTGCCATGTAGACCAAGGAACTCTCCAAACTAATAAGGGACAATGTTGTTGAGAAGTACAAGTCAGGGTTAGGTTATAAAAAATATCAAAATCTTTGATGATCCCCAGGAGCACCATCAAATCTATCATAACCAAATGGAAAGAACATGGCACAACAGCAAACCTGCCAAGAGATGGCCGTCCACCAAAACTCACGGACCGGGCAAGGAGGGCATTAATCAGAGAGGCAGCACGGAGACCTAAGATAACCCTTGAGGAACTGCAGAGTTCCACAGCAGAGACTGGAGTATCTGTACAAAGGACGACAATAAGTTGTATGCTCCAGATTTTAGAGTTTGGCTTTATGGCAGAGTGGCCAGAAGAAAGCCAATACTTTCAGCTAAAAACAATAAGGCACGTTGTGAGTTTGTGAAAAGGCATGTGGAAGACTCCCAAAATGTATGGAGGAATGTGCTCTGGTCTGATGAAACCAAAATTAATCTTTTCGTCCATCAAAGAAAACGCTATGTCTGTCGGGCACAAACCCAACACATCACATCACCCAAAGAACACCATCCCCACAGTGAGACATGGTGGTGGCAGCATCATGCTGTGGGGATGTTTTTCAGCAGTCAGGACTGGGAAACTGGTCAGAGTTGAGGGAAAGATGGATGGTGCTAAATAAAGGGATATTCTTGAGCAAAACCTGTACCACTCTGTGCGCGATTTGACGCTAGGACGGAGCTTCACCTTCCAGCAGGTCAATGACCCCAAAGACACTGCTAAAGCAACACTTGAGTGGTTTAAGGGGAAACACGTAAATGTGTTGGAATGGCCTAGTCAAAGCCCAGATCTCAATCCAATAGAAAATCTGTTTGTCAGAGTTAAAGATTGCTGTTCACAAGCGCAAACCATCCAACTTGAAGGAGCAGGAGCAGTTTTGCAAGGAGGAATGGGCAAAAATCCCACTGGTAAGATGTGGCAAGCTCAAAGTGACTTATCCAATACAACTTGGAGCAGTGATTGCCGCAAAAGGTGGCTATACAAAGTATTGACTTTTGGGGGTGAATAGTTATGCACATTGACTTTTTCTGTTATTTTGTCCTATTTGTTGTTTGCTTTACAATAAAAAAATAATAATATTCTTCAAAGTTGTGGGCATGTTCTGTAAATTGAATGATGCAAATCCTCAAACAATCCATGTTAATTCCAAGTTGTGAGGCACCAAAACCCCCAAAAAGTCAAGGGGGGTGAATACCTTTGCAAGGCACTGTATAAAACCATAATTCACATGATTACTCCCACAATCAATCACATACCATAGTAATATTAAGTGAAAAATTAGACCCAAAAATATATATATATATGTACAGTACAGACCAAAAGTTTGGACACACCTTCTCATTCAAAGAGTTTTCTTTATTTTCATGACTATGAAAAAACTATGAATTAACACAGGTGGAATTATATACATAACAAAAAAGTGTGAAACAACTGAAAATATGTCATATTCTAGGTTCTTCAAAGTAGCCACCTTTTGCTTTGATTACTGCTTTGCACACTCTTGGCATTCTCTTGATGAGCTTCAAGAGGTAGTCACCTGAAATGGTCTTCCAACAGTCTTGAAGGAGTTCCCAGAGATGCTTAGCACTTGTTGGCCCTTTTGCCTTCACTCTGCGGTTCAGCTCACCCCAAACCATCTCGATTGGGTTCAGGTCCGGTGACTGTGGAGGCCAGGTCATCTGGCGCAGCACCCTATCACTCTCCTTCATGGTCAAATAGCCCTCACACAGCCTGGAGGTGTGTTTGGGGTCATTGTCCTGTTGAAAAATAAATAATGGTCCAACTAAACGCAAACCGGATGGAATAGCATGCCGCTGCAAGATGCTGTGGTAGCCATGCTGGTTCAGTATGCCTTCAATTTTGAATAAATCCCCAACAGTGTCACTAGCAAAGCACCCCCACACCATCACACCTCCTCCTCCATGCTTCACTGTAAGAACCAGGCATGTAGAGTCCATCCGTTCACCTTTTCTGCTGTCACACAAAGACACGGTAGGTTGGAACCAAAGATCTCAAATTTGGACTCATCAGACCAAAGCACAGATTTCCACTGGTCTAATGTCCATTCCTTGTGTTCTTTAGCCCAAACAAGTCTCTTCTGCTTGTTGCCTGTCCTTAGCAGTGGTTTCCTAGCAGATATTCTACCATGAAGGCCTGATTAACACAGTCTCCTCTTAACAGTTGTTCTAGAGATGTGTCTGCTGCTAGAACTCTGTGTGGCATTGACCTGGTCTCTAATCTGAGCTGCTGTTAACCTGCAATTTCTGAGGCTGGTGACTCGGATGAACTTATCCTCCGCAGCAGAGGTGACTCTTGGTCTTCCTTTCCTGGGCCGGTCCGCATGTGAGACAGTTTCTTTGTAGCGCTTGATGGTTTTTGTGACTGAACTTGGGGACACTTTCAAAGTTTTCCCAATTTTTCGGACTGACTGACCTTCATTTCTTAAAGTAATGATGGCCACTCGTTTTTCTTTACTTAGCTGCTTTTTTCTTGCCATAATACAAATTCTAACAAACAGTCTACTCAGTAGGACTATCAGCTGTGTATCCACCTGACTTCTCCACAACGCAACTGATGGTCCCAACCCCATTTATAAGGCAAGAAATCCCACTTATTAAACCTGACAGGGCACACCTGTGAAGTGAAAACCATTTCAGGTGACTACCTCTTGAAGCTCATCAAGAGAATGCCAAAAGTGTGCAAAGCAGTAATCAAAGCAAAAGGTGGCTACTTTGAAGAACCTAGAATATGACATATTTTCAGTTGTTTCACACGTTTTTGTTATGTATATAATTCCACATGTGTTAATTCATAGTGTTGATGCCTTCAGTGTGAATCTACAATTTTCATAGTCATGAAAATAAAGAAAACTCTTTGAATGAGAAGGTGTGTCCAAACTTTTCGTCAGTACTGTATATATATATTTTTTTTTTGGGTCAAATTTTTTTACTTAATATTACTATGGTATGTAATTGATTGTTTATCTACTCTTTTCATTTCATAATCATGGTGGTATATAAGGTCTTGAATACGGGAGTAATCATATTGAATATATACTAATCGATTGTTTCATTCACTGTTATTATTAGGTTTTTTTCTTTTTTTCCTATAATCATGGTATTATTAAGGCACATACGCATGACATTTTTTCAGTATCACTATTTGTTCATTTCACTAATTTATTTAAATATAGCATACATTGATGGTCAAGGTATGGCTGTAGCTACTGTTATGTTGAAGTTAGCGATGCGTTCCAGCTCGGAACGCATCTGGACACCCGGAAGTCACGGATCGTGATCTGCGTTCCACAGCGGAACGCATGCCGGATATCCGGCCTGGGGATATGCGTTCCGCCTTGGATAGCGGCTCCGATTGGACTTCCTTCATATATACATCCATATATATCTCCTTATCTATTTTCTATTCATTTTAGGTCTAAACACTTTGTTTCAATATTATTTATGAGCTAATCTTTGAGGAGATAGATAGTGAGCGGTTCCTCACATAAACAGGATGTGATGTCGATACCTTTAATAGTCATCAATAATCAACACGCTGTGTTCATCCCTCAAGCACATGTGCTGGCACATTTTCTAAGGTATTCGTACACCTGTTCCAATTTTTTATTTTTTTTTATCAGTAAGGGTATATAAGGATAAGGTGCACATTACACATTTATCCCCTGAAGAAGCAACTGCGAAACGCGCGTCGGGGTCAGGATTGTGTTGGTCGTTATTAATCTTCTACATTATGCACCTTTTGATGAATTTCATATGTATTACATTGCACTAAGCACTTTATCTGCAACCTGTAAGGTGATTTTTCCTTTGACTTTCATCCCTTCATTAAAGAGGTTGCACTTTCCAATTGAGGATAAATCTTTTTGTCCCCCTTCACCTCCTGATTTGGATGATGTTGAAGGAAAATGAACACCAATACTTTTCATCTATGGGTCTTGTAGTTTGGCATATGACACTTTATTTTTTGTCCTGTTTATCTTTATTCCTGTGTATGCATGCTGCTATTGCCAGTTTTTAAATATATTGGATATTTAATCAATAAAATATTTATTTAATATATCATATGCTGTGTATTCTATTTTTGGGGTGGTGAGTTTAGTTTATCATACACAGTAACTACTCTGTTGGGAGCTAGTACAATTTTGGTGTTAGTATTTTAAATGCATTATAGGATTTCAGTAAATTAAACTTGTAAATTTAATAAATGTGTTCAATAAACATATCATCAACTATCGTTCTTAGGGCTCATTCAGACGGCTGTATGTTTTGTTCCGCATTTTTGCGGAACGGGTGTGGACCCTTTCATTTAAATGGGACCGCAAAAGATGCAGACAACACACCGTGAAGTATTGCGGACCGTAAAAAACATACGGCCGTCTGAATGAGCCCTTATTCTGATTATATAAATGCATGAAGTGACAATTTGCATTTTTTACTTTATAACCATACATATCTAGATGTCTACCGCACTTAGCGCAACCACTTACGTGTGAACGTATAGCTTTCAATACGTATTTATTAGAAATATACACAATATTCAAGACATGGACAGCCACACAGCAGTTTCCTTAAAAGCAATCCTTGTGTCAATATCGCCATCTTGTGGGAAAATGCAAAACTGTTATTCCTTTGACTCCTGGCTGTCAAGTTTGTGGATTACAAAATATGTATTAGGAAACACAAACACAAAAAAATCTTCTGGTAGAAACTTTATTGCTTTTATAACAAAGATATACATTATTTCAAATAAAAGACATCCTTAACTAAAAAACAATGACGTTCCCACAGGCTTTCAAATAACACAGGTATATACAAGTGAATGCAAGGGATTTAAGTAGTCAAGTATTAAAAGTAACACTGGCAAAGCATATCCTATTAGTGGTGTGTTTATAGTGCTGGCAAAAGATTGAGGAGTCCAGAAGGTGTGGCTCGTGATTAGAGATGAGCGAATAATTGTCCCGAAGCGGGTAAGTAGCGGGTGTAATGGCAGGGAGCTGCGATAGCACCGCCTTCGTCATTTTAACACTCAGATGCTGCGTTCATACATGATTGCGGCATCTGAGTGAAAAAACTAAGTAAAATTAACAATAAAAAAATATATATGAAATCAAACTTACCGCCTCCACTTGCTCACAACGGGCCGGCCGCCGCCATCTTGCTTGAAGATCTAGAGCGGGTTTTTCGGCCGAGATCTTAAACCAAGATGGGGGATGGCGGCCCGTAGCGAGCAAATGGAGGAGGTAAGTTAGAATTCTTTTTGTTTTTTACACTACTTCAGGTTAGATCAATTCGCTGACACGAAGCACTAGGAAATTCAGCGAATCAAATTTATCCTGAAATTCGGATCGAATTCCACTTTGTGGCATTCGATTCGCTCATCTCTAATCAGAATGCCAAATCTAGCACAATGAAAAGATGAGATGGTCTTATGTGTACAAGTGCCACAGCTCATTGTGGTCTGATACCCTGCCATAATACAGAACAGTACAGAAATTCAAGATAAAAATAAGCAATAACCAACGGAAGATAAAGGAGTCCTCCAACCTAACAATAATAAATAGAACATTACATTATTTCTTTACCTGAGTAACCAAAGTAAGCAAATTACAAGGAGAGTAAGTTAACATCATGACAAACCCAATGTATGATGAGGAATGTACAGCTCTGGACTGTGGATATTGTATTATGTTATGTCATCATAATCCTGACAATCTCTATAGAAAACCTATTAGTGCATACTCACCAATGGGCAGATGAATGTTATCAAGGGTGGAAGAAGTACTAAGAACTAACTCAACTTTAATTGTTTGGAACTTCTGCAAGGAACTGTTCCCTGATACTGTTTGGGACACAACATAGGGGTCATTTTGACTTCTGCCAGTCTAACTATACATACAGTGAGTATGCATGTATAGTCAGATGGTGTATGTTTGTGTGTATAATGTATGGGCTATGTATGGTGTCGGGCAGTGCACTGTGTCAATCACATTTTCTAGTGGTCTGCTTAACAGAAAACGGAGTGGTTATTAAACCAGTACCTATAGCTATTGCCCCGCTGATTACTGTAATAAAGGGGCTACAGAGTCACAATGCTTTAAATGGGAGTGCAATCTACCTAACACAGAGATACGGAGATCTCTCAGTTACTTCAAAGGTCATGGTCCCTTCATTACAAAAATCGGCAGCGGTATCAGCTCAAGAATGTCCATGATCCTATCTATTTGCATATCAGGAGAGAAAAACTTTCAATTTCAAGGAATTATAACCAAAAGTTAAATTGCCCTCAACTGGGGGAAAAATACTTCCTAATACACTTCCTGTCCAAACAGTGCTCTGGAGTATGGGCTAAAAGTCCTTCTAACCATGCCCTTAGTCTTGACTGTAAGAACAAAAATGTTTAATTTATACGGCAAAACGCTGACAGGGTTAGGCTCATAAGATGACTGAGAATTAGTTAAAAAAAAACTTTAATGATCTAAGTTAATGAGGTTTTCTGATCTTTTCAATAAAATACATGAAGAAAGATTAGTCATTAAGTCCCATGTAGCTAGGATGCCTCTCTGAGCCAGTCCCACATGCTGCTTTTGTGACAATCTGAACATGTGATTATCGCCCCGCTCTCCCTCCCTGAAGAAAAGGATGTCACATGCCTCTTTTCTTCACTCAGCCATCCACCCCTATCTCAGGAGGGATTGTGTTTTACATGCTGGGCAGCAGATGCAGTCTCCAATGAGTAGTGGAACAGCACTACAATGTGTCAGTAGCAGATTTCTGCTGTGTATGAAGACTGTGAGTAATCACAGCACAACCTTACAGACGGTAATATAGGGGCAGGCAAGCAGACTCAAAAAACCCTTTTAAGATTTCTCAGTTGCCACTAGAAATGATGTCATCTACCAACATATTTAGCAGAAATGTATATAACAATACAAAGATGGTCCCCTAAAACTGTAGATTTGTGGAAGGAAATTTGGTGGAAGGCCTGCTTTAGTAATACCAGAGATAACTGTAAGGAGTTCCATCTGGATAGATTACCTGGCTACCTGGGGTGTATAACAGATTGGTATAGTCTGTAGCACTACCAGTCTGCCATGTAGTGCATGACAATGTTTAACATACAGAATAGCTCCAAAGGATTTCAGTTTGTCATAGTATAGGTCAGGAAGCTAGAGCCGTGTTCTGGTATTGGAGTCTTGTTTAGAAAAATCCTACCAAACCTTTTCAATAATTCAAACTGATTTTATATGGGAACAATGGGGCCTGGTTAAGGGCACTGTTCTAACACTGTACTCCTCAGACTACAGCCTATCAAATAAGACATCTGAGATACATGATAAAGTACCTCCATTCCACTGCTTCCTATACTATGCTGCATATTACGGTATATGAAGGAAAGGCTGTATCTATTAAGAAACCCTTTCAAGCGTAGTAAATCAGGGTTTCCTATGTGACGCATGATGTAACATAGGAGTAATAGCTCTCTTCATAGTGATTCTATTACATTGTATATACACGGCCTCTAGTGCATGATCAGAAATAAATTAGCAGCATACAAGGAAATTATAAGGATGAATAAAGGATTATGGGATAAAAACAAAATAGTGACCAAAAATGTCAGGGTCCCATGCTTAGTAAAACAATGGTAGAATATAAAGCAGGTCGGACATTCTCTTTCTTACTGACTTGTATCAGTTATAACGCCGTCCTCTCATTCGGTATTGTATAAAAGCCTTCGACTTGTGCTCTTCTCCTCTTTGGCCCCCTGTCGCTATTTCATTCATAAGGCTGAAGTCACTAGAACGCAGCGAGGCAACGTGAGGCATCTTATACCTGCAGTGCCATAGGTCCTGAGCTAGGACGAAAGCTTGGAGTAACTTGGAGGAGAGAATTTGCGCTTCAAGTACTTCAAAATATAGAGGGGAAGACAGCTGACAACGGTGATGGCCGACACTTTCCACAGGAAGGCTAGTGTTGTAATAAAAGCAACATCTGTGAGAGGGGGAAAAAAAAGGAACAGTTTTAGTATTAGCGCTAATGATAAGCCAAGACAATGCACAAATGCTCACTGGTTACCAGCTGGCAGGCTTCTACATGTGGCACATTCAGTCTGCCATGACAGATTCAGTGTAATGGGGTTTGCAACTTTCTAGGTATAATCCATAAAACACTTGGACAGTGACAGTGCTGACATAGGTTAATGGACCAGCAGCAGGTCTCTGCGGACGACTAAGGCTCTTATACAATCAAATCCATTTGGTCTCAATAAGTACCTAATGTTAGGATGCAAGAAGATGGGTGCCATACTTGGAGGGAGTCAAGTAATGAACCAAGTGCACTGCAGGTTTACCCTTCACAGTAAATTCTACATAGATTTGAGGTCTGCGCTTATGAATATATGAACACACACTTTCATATGTTGCGCCAGATCTCTTTCATAGATTTCACGCTGACCCCCGTATCATAGTTGTGGCTTACTAACACGTTTTATATGATGAGGAAACCTCATGTGTGATATAGTGTTTAGTTGCTTGACCTCTAGGATTTGTTATACTGTGTTACAAGAAAATACATTAGGCCACACATTGGCCATATGCTTCCACCCTGTAACACTAGGATCCAGGTGTACACATGAATATTCCAGCCAACTTAGGTATTTTATTGGTTCTTTTATCGCTACAAAAGTAGAGTATCTGTTCTTTGGAAATACTTCCTACTAACTGGAACAGAGTTTCACCTATTTGTGGAATTCGTTCAATACACTTTATGAAATCACCAAAATGGAAGATGAACAAGGAAACAGAAAATTGCAGGCTGTGAGAGGTGATAGGTGGCATTTAGGAGGAGCACAGAAGACAACAAGGCGTCTTGACAGGCAGTCTACAGAAATACATTATTACCTTTTCTGAGGGTCAAGAACAAGCAAAGCAGTTTTTTAAGAGCTGATTCTATCTGTACTTATTTTAATCCCTTTAAACACATTTAGATGGCACTTATCTTAGAAATTGAGATATATAAAATCTGCCTTAAAATTCTATGATTTTAAGAACTTTCTATTATGCAGAGGCTTAGTATAGTGTCACAGTAACATAGTCTGTAGGGCAAAGGACGTAATACAAGCCATACTCGAGATAACGGTCAGCTATTTCTCCAAACTCCACTGGCCAAGTGTGCAAGTTTACTTCAATGGGGACAGGGCAATGAGCCACTACAAGTCCTCTCTGTCACTGGCTTAGCTACTGGGCATGCTGAAATCCATCCTTCTTTCCTCCTGAGGCCCCCATATTTTGATTCTGGCTAAATTTCATCTTATGTGCATGGCCAGTTTCAGTCCACCTAGTTTAACCTTCTATCCTGCATGACTGATCAAAAAGAAGTAAAAAAACACTCATAAACTGAAAGCCAATTTTGTTATTGTTAGGGGAAAATATGTCTTATCCAGCTCCAACATAACCCCTGTCCATTCATCTAGTACATAGAACTTGTGATATTATTTCTCACTAAGATTTGCCATATGCCTTTATATTTTTGTCATCATGTACTATCACTAAAACAGAGGCAGTCTGTATTCTGCGGTTAAAAGGTAACTTGAACAAACTTATGACATGACATAAGAAGTATAGGTGGTGAAACCTTCAGTGATCCCTAGAGTAGAGTGCAAAGCCACTTTGGCTCCTATTTTCTCTCCTCAGGGCACTTAATACAAGTCATCATATCATGAGGAGTGTAACAACAAATTTGATCGATCCTTCAAAACAAGCACACAGCCATGTATTTTCCATAGGTTGTTACCATCTGCCCCAGATTTATTATCTCAGACTTTTTAAAAAGTAGCAAAAATGATCACAATCTTACTCCAGTAAAGGAAGTGGATAAGAAAGTGGACAGACATCTAAAGATAGAAGTGTTAGACTTCAAGATGAACCAAGTCTATCAAACATAGTATGATAGCATTTGATAAATTTGGTCCAAATTATGGCAATGCATACTTCTGCAAAACGGATAAAAAAGGTCCCCTCATGAAAAATTCCAACAGACTTTATAGACATATTTATATCACCTACCTAAGAAAGCTCCCAATGAAACTCTACCAAGACCTAGTTGAGATAACGAAAGAGACAGAAGCAGAGGCAAAAAGAAGTTACAGAGAAATGATAAAGCCAGAAAATAAAGAAGATGCTGCACTTAGGTTAGCAACAATTTACTTGGGAAGGAGTATAGGGAGACATATACTATACTCCTTGAGCATTGGAGAAAGGAACAGAGTTGTTCCGAAAGATGTCTTGTATATATATCCCTACATTGCTATGCAGAGTGGAAGAGAAATGTTTTTGTATTTCCCATCTAGAATGAATTTAACATATACGTACACTGTATTGCTTAAACTGGAGAAGGCATAAAAGTGAGGGCCCCACATATGGCTTAAGGGACTAAGACTGCATATATACCATATTTGATTAGTAGTCTTTGTATATTTTATTTTTATTGAATTATGGAAAAGTTTTGTGATGCTCAAATTGGGTTTTCTAGTAATTAAAAAAAATTTTTTTTATCATTTGCCCACAGCATGAAGCAGAAGATTCATATTTACCTGCTCCATGGCGCTCTGATCTTCCGCATCACCCTTGCTGTCTTCATTTTCCAGTCACCGCACTGTTTATATCCGGCTGGCCACGGGCATGGTCACACCGCTCTAGCTGAGATGTGCTCCTTGTGGACACATCACCGCTGAACCCAGTCATTGTCTGGAGAGGTGCATGTGACCATGTCCAGCTGGATGTAAACAGAGAGGGGATGGAAGATGGAGACAGCAGAGGACACATGAAGGACTGGAGTGGCAGGGAACAGGTAAATCCGAATCTTCTGTTTCGGGGAGCAGGATGTGAGCACTTGATAAAAAATAATTATTACCAGAAAACCCCTTTAAGGGGGTTTTCAGGAATTACTGCATTGATGACCTATCCTTAGGACAGATCATCAGTATCAGATTGGTTGGCACCCCTGTTGATAAACTGTTTGATGGGGCTGTGGTGCACACCTGCATGCCATGCTGTGATGAGTCTTGCAGCTTTATCCCATTCAAGTGAATGGCAGTTGTGCTGCAGTAACCTGGCTTGAAAAGAGGTGTGCTTCAGACAAACAACTAAACTACATTTACTTACACACACAACACTTACCAAAATACTCATTAAGAAAAGCAAGTGAAGCCATGTAGCAGCCAAGGCTGAAAAACTCAGCCACAATCATCAGCCAGTGCCATGTCCTTATAGTTAATGCAACCATTAGCAATTCTGTCAAAATCAAGGCAGTGAAGGAGATGGCAACCACATGGACAAACTCAGACTCGAAGAGCAGGAGAGCTCCGTACATTAATATGCCACCTGCAATACAAAGATGTAAGGAATAATAAATTCATGTCAACATTGTATAACTCAAGCACTAAAATAGTATGTTGCTAAATTCCCTCCCCATAAATGGTAGAATCCAATAGGTTTGCTTAAAAGAGCATTTCGAATTTGGCCACTGGCGAGGCCCAAATGTCACCATGTTCTTGCTAGTGAGACCCCAATAGAGAATCAATGTAGACCAGAAATCCTCAACCTTTTATAATGTAAGAGCCACATTACAACTTTAAATGATGGTTAAGAGCCATGTCCATGTCAAAATTTCAATTTGCAGATTGACATTTCAGTGTGAAATTTCACCCCCTGGTATTATACCACTAAATTAGAACTTTTCTGAGGACAGGATATGTATCTAATATGAATGTCACATGGTAGCCAGTGTATGTGTCCATAACTTATGCCTACTATGGCAAACTACGGTAAACAGCAGGTGGTATCTAGCCACACGTGGCTCCTGAGCCACTGGTTGAGGACCACTGCTTTAAACTAGGGGTCAGCAACCTCCAGCACTTCAGTTGTTGTGAAACTATAGTTCTTTGCAGCTACATCTCCCATGACTTTGGTGTCATGTAGCCTCCCACGCTCAGCTGCTATCAATACCACTAGTTTTAGTGCCTGATAGCAGTCAATTGTCAGCTGGATAGTCCTCGGTGCCCAGTGCCAATGGAACATCACCTCAGCCATTTACGGCACAGATTGCGGATGAACACAGGAGGCTACAAGAAAAAAAGGCATGGAAGATGTGGCTCTGAAGTAACACAGTCAGCTGAAGGCCTGTGAGGATGTGACAGGTCTGCTTTTAACACTTGCAAAAATATCCCCACTTATAAAAATGTAGAACAAGCAGAAATAATACTGGACAGTGTGACAGTAATTGTGGTACCATATACAGGTATGCAAACAACAAAGCAACCTGTGTCATTTTCTAAAAGAATACTTTTTTTAAACTACAGAATGTACTCTGCCCTGTGTTCCTAATTTCCAGATTGGCTGAATTGCATGCAATGTGAGAATCAAAAGTTATTATTTTTAGGGGATTAAGCTGTAATTAAAACAGCGCTGATTTCAAGTGACATGCATCAATACAAATACCAATCGCCCATCATGCACTGCAAGCTGGCACGAGGTACTGCTGGACTATCGATTTACCTGATAAAAGGAAAGCAATATATGACTGTTGATAAAATTTTAAGCTGGCGGAAGCAAACTTGGAAGAAAAACAATCATGACAGACAAAAATCCTTTCGTCTAGCTAAATGAGCCTCTCTTACCTTGGTATATGCTGATTAAAACCCAGATGAGGAAGGTTTTAAAAGACAAAGATCTTCCCTGTGAATAAAGAAAGGAAATGTTAAATAAATGGTATTACGTTAATGTAGGTCAACGTTTTTTTCTTAGCGTTCATAATAAATTATGACCTAAAATACAGTGAGGCGAAATCCTATTTCTTGTCATCTTATGCCTATACAAATAACTGCTACAAAGTACACATATACAACATTAGACATTTAGTCTAAAGCCTGTTACCATTATTTTACCAGAGGAGGTGTTGAGTAGCATTAGCTACTGTAGCTGGCTGGATGAATAAGGATAGTGGCACATAAAAAAGTAATCATAATAGTTAGATGATAGGGAAAAAAAAAAAAGTGAAGTGGAGTGCATTTTTTTTTTACTATCATCTAACTATTATGATACATTTTTTATATGTCACTATTTTTATTGATGATGTTTTTGACAACACAACTATTTTAATTCGAAACGAATAGGCGGTTATAGGCGCCCTTAGAGGTGATGTTTCTGTTTTTTCTTGTCTTCATTTACGTATCCTAAAGAGCAACCTGTGGGTGCCCTTCAGAAAGCCACCATCGGCAGCCTTACTGCTCCGGTATATTCCAACCTTATCTTTTATTTTTAAACATTATACATTTTTTTTTCATCAGTTTATGCCCCTGTGGCGCCCTGCCTGTGACGTCCGGGTGTCCTTTCCCATTAGAAGGGTTCTCCCTGACTAACACTCCATTATCATTTTTTTCTCTATACGTGGATGAATAAGGAGAAGGCCATGGTCCTATGCAGGATCCCCTCCCTCATTCAAAGAATGTGCCAACCTTAGAAAACAAAGGAAATGGTAGCATAGACTACAGACAGGAGGTAGCCCCATATTGATAACTTCATTTTTTTAATGTTGAATCTAACCATTAACCTATGTCTTAAACTTACTGCACGAGTTCCATTTGCCCCATGTACAGTACAAAATTAAAAATAATCCTATACTCACCTGGTTCGCCTACATCATTCTCAGTGCTGCAACTCCTATACTCCTCCCATTCTTTGTATATAAGACTGCATCGGTGACGATGAAGTGCACAGCACTTCACCGTCGCAGCCTATGATGAGCCTCAGCAGTCATGTGCTGAATACCACCACTGCAGTATTGTATACAGAGAACAGGAGGAGGATGGGTGGTGGGGCTTTGAGAACAGTGAGGGGGAAACAAGTGGGAATACAGTTATGTTTTATTTTATACAATGTACAGGCACGGGGAAAAATGTAATATACTGTAACTCAGACAACCCCTTTAAGACCATCTTCACATATACATAATGGCTTCCATTTATTCTGCCAGAATACAAGTGAAGCCTCCTACACAGATGTGAAAAGAGGATAACTAGATTTTGCTTCCATTTTATTTCACATGCAAAAGCGGCTCCCCCCCAAAAAAAAATAATAATAATTTTTTTTAAACTGGTGGACTGTGAGATTTTTCATTTCTTGAGAAGTCTTGAGTCTTGAGAAGGGAGATAATTAACCTATACAAATATATAAATGGACCATACAAAAAATACAGTGAAAAACTGTTCGATGTAAAATGCCCTCAAAAGACAAGGGGGCACTGCCTCTGACTGAAGAAGAAAAAGTTCAGTCTCCAGAAGCGTCAAAGCTTCTTTACTGTAAGAACTGTGAAATAGACTTCCTCAGGACATGGTCACAGCAGGAACAGTGGACAGTTTTAAAAAGGGTTTAGATGAATTCTTAAAAGTAAAAAAAATTAATGCTTATGAAAATGTGTAGAAATCTGAGTCTGACTTCCTTCTGGGATTCGCGTCCCCACCTATCCCTTGGTTAAACTTGATGGAGAAACACGTAGCTGATCTATACCAACTGCCCTCTATCCCCAATACCCATCCACATCTACCCTTCTCCTCAGTTCCTTGGGCATAAAATCTACTAACTTTTACATTCTCCAATTGATAAAGACCTGATGTTGGTTCTAATTTTTTCAGCCCAAAAAGTTTTGTTTTGTTTTATTGTGCACCAAACATATCCACTTTTTATCTTGGCAATAATATGAGATGTACACTTTCCTTATTATAATGGAAACTGTTCCATTCTTCTGTGTAGAATGGAAAATGAACATACAAGGATTGTTATATAACTAATCATAACATTTTCCTTTAGATATTATTAAAAGGCAACTAACTGATCTTGGTCCTGATGTGATCAAACAAAAATAGTTTTGTTTTTCCCAATAATGCAACAGTTACCCTAACAGACCACTTTTTAAGCAGATGAGGTCTGTCCTGCAACAGATCAAGCAGAGCGTTCTGGCTTCTCTCATAAACAGAAGCCAATGTAAATATAACTATATATATATATAACCTCGTACCGCCTACCTTTGTGAGGTCTTTATAAAGCTCTGGGTACAGCAGAGCCATTTCAGGCTTCACATCTTGATCCAGTACTAATGAAAAAACCGGAAACATTGTGTAGATGGTTGCATACCTTAGAAAAATAAATAGTAATTGAAATCAACTTTATTTGGCAGAATTTTTTCCTGGAATTTATTTTAAAAAATCCTGGACAGCACGAGGGTAGATAAACATATTAAACTTTTCCGTTTTTTTGTTTTATAACAGCTCTTTTAACTGGCATATGTGTCTGTCTGAGGGGAGATAAGACTAAAACAGCTGGAATAGCCATGGTCGAGCACATTAGAAAATCGGAGGCATGAAAACAGCACACATGTCATAGTGCATTCAGGCAAAAGAGGAGCCCTGCTGAGGAGGCAGCAAGGAGAACTGCAAGGGGGTAAGTTGCAATTTATGAATTACCGCATTTCTCCAACATTCTTGATGAGATACAATTACCACACAAACATGTACGGTAAATGATCATTTCACGACTCTTCCATCAGTAGTTCACATGCCTGTTACTTGCCTGCTTCATCATTACTGTCAATGAGAAAACCACCATGTACCTGGTGTGGATACACAGCTGAATAGAACCCCTCCAGTGTCAATTACTTTCATTTGCCCGAAAATATCTGTTGTTTTTTTCTAGGGCATTATTTTTTGCTCCCTCACCATGTTAACTATTAGTGCATGAATAATATGGGAAAAACTAATTATAACATTTTCCTTTAGACATAATTAAAAGGCAACCAACTGATCTTGGCCCTGATGTAATCAAACAAAAATAGTTTTGTTACCAAGTTGTCACCAACTAAATACTAGTTTTAACTTACCCTACCATTAGGAATCCCTGGTACAAAGGAACAGATGCGAAATAGAAGACTGAGGAAAACACAGCCTTAAATGGAAACAAGAAATGAAAAATGAGTAAAATTGCCATTTTTAACAGGTCACCTATTCAATATTTTAATAAACAGTCTATATGTGAAACCATGTAAACGTGAAAAGGACTACATGCACGCTAGAAAGGCAACACAAAACTGTGAATTTCACCAATGACTTATTGGAGATTGGTCAATTTCTGACTGGTCAATATGTACACACATGCTGCGCCAAAAGTTGAGGTAAAAGAGATTTTATTTTATTTTAGCCCTTTCCTTTTCAGAGCTTCTAGAGGCTGAAGTAAAAATAGTTTGGGGCACACCATTTATTTCACTTTATTTGCTGCCATTTACAATATAATTCTGGTGCATTTGGCCCAGAAAACTTCCCACCATATTTGTTCTATGTACAGGTTCAAGTTTTATTTTATACAACATGAGAGCTTTATACCTTATTGTAACCCTATATTAACAGAGGTAGCAGGTTCTATATGACATTTGGTTGTGTTATCAGGGCTTTGCCATAGGACTTCGGGTAGACCTAACGTTAAAGGGGGCTTACCGCTAACAAGACTTATCCGCTATACACAGAATAGGGCGATCAATAAAAAAGGAGGTCCCGGGGTTCTCTATTAGAATTGAGACGTAATAAGCATGCATACATCTCCAGCAGTCTCACTGAAGTGAAGTGAGCAGTAATCACACATGGGCACCACCACTTCATTCTTACAGAGGACTCTAGGTCCTACTATTTTGTGATCACTGAAGTTCGCAGGGGTTTGGCCCCTAGCATTCACCGAGTTCAAATCTGACCAAGGACAACATCTGCACCAAGTTTGTATGTCCTACCCGTGTTTGTGTGGGTTTTCTCCGGGTACTCTGGTTTCCTCCCACACTCCAAAGACATACTGATAGGGAATTTAGATTGTGAGCCCCATTGGGGACAGTGTGATGCTAATCTCTGTAAAGCACTGCAGAATATGTCAGCGCTATATACAGTAAGGTCCATAAATATTGGGACATCAACACAATTGTAACATTTTTGACTCTATACCCCACCACAAGGGATTTGAAATAAAACAAACAAGATGTGCTTTAACTGCAGACTGTCAGCTTTAATTTGAGGGTATTTACATCCAAATCAGGTGAACAGCTTAGGAATTACAACAGTTTCCATATGTGCCTCCCATTTGTTAAGGAACCAAAAGTAATGGGACAAGCTTCTCAGCTGTTCCATGGCCAGGTGTGTGTTATTCCCTCATTATCCCAATTACAATGAGCAGATAAAAGGTCCAGAGTTCATTTTAAGTGTGCTATTTGCATTTGGAATCTGTTGCTGTCAACTCTCAAGATGAGATCCAAAGAGCTGTCACTATCAGTGAAGCAAGCCATCATTAGGCTAAAAAAAAACAAAACAAACCCTTTAGAGAGGTAGCAAAAACATTAGGTGTGGCCAAAACAACTGTTTGGAACATTCTTAAAAAGAAGGAACGCATCGGTGAGCTCAGCAACACCAAAAGACCCGGAAGACCACGGAAAACAACTGTGGTGGATGACCGAATAATTCTTTCCTTGGTGCTGAAAACTTTATTCACAACAGTTGGACAGATCAAGAACACTCTCCAGGAGGTAGGTGTATGTGTGTCAAAGTCAACAATCAAGAGAAGACTTTACCACAGTGAATACAGAGGGTTCACCACAAGATGTAAACCATTGGTGAGCCTCAAAAACAGGAAGGCCAGATTAGAGTTTGCCAAACGACATCTAAAAAAGCCCTCATAGTTCTGGAACAACATCCTATGGACAGATGAGACCAAGACCAACTTGTACCAGAGTGATGGGAAGAGAAGAGTGTGGAGAAGGAAAGGAACTGCTCATGATCCTAAGCATGCCACCTCATCAGTGAAGCATGGTGGTGGTAGTGTCATGGCGTGGACATGTATGGCTGCCAATGGAACTGGTTCTCTTGTATTTATTGATGATGTGACTGCTGACAAAAGCAGCAGGATGAATTCTGAAGTGTTTCGGGCAATATTATCGCTCATATTCAGCCAAATGCTTCAGAACTCATTGGATGGCGCTTCACAGTGCTGTAATTGACTGCAAAGGATTTGCAACCAAGTATTAAAAAGTGAAAGTTTGATTTATGATTATTATTCTGTCCCATTACTTTTGGTCCCTTAACAAGTTGGAGGCACTTATGCAAACTGTAGTAATTCCTACACCGTTGATTTGGATGTAAATACCCTCAAATTAAAGCTGACAGTCTGCAGTTAAAGCACATCTTGTTTGTTTCATTTCAAATCCATTGTGGTGGTGTATAGAGGCAAAAATTTTAGAATTGTGTCAATGTCCCAATATTTATGGACCTGACTGCATTAAATAAATGATCTGTCATTTTAATCCAGCCTGTGATGGTAATGAGATGACTGCTGAAAAGTGATCTGTATTAACCATAGTGACCAATGCAAAAATTGCTGAATATTAGGAATTTCTTTTTAATATAGAAATTGACATGGAAAATTGACAACAAAACAACAAAAATTCTAAGAAAAATATATAATACATAAAAACATAAATGAAACGGTAGGTCATTTTCTGAGGACAAATTTCCTTTAAAGAGAAGTATGGGCATCTGTTTCTAATAATAAAAATCTGGGCACCAAGATAGTACCCAAAAACTACAAGTACAAGTGGGAAAATAGTCATCATAGCCATCCAATTGCCAACTGTATATTTCACAATTGTACAGCTGTGAAAACTGCATCATATTTTCAAATCTAACTCCATTCCACCCAACTGAGGGTACACTGGCTAATAAATCAGGAAACTGCCATATGTACCATTACCCGACATGCAATCAATAGTTCAATAGCTCCTGAAGGATAGTGCATGCTAGTCATAGAGAAGTCTACCGTCTTGTGGTCGCCCCGAAACTTGCCAGCAAACTCCTGTGGTCTATACATTCAAACTACCATAAAACAGTTTGTATCCTGCTGATGGACCGTAGGGATGCAAACGGGAATTTTTCTTCCCAGCAATGTCCCACCCTAGAGGTAGCATGGGCAATTCAGGTACTGAGAGTATAATACAAACTAATGTAATATGTATTCGTACTGTGTAATGCAGAAGGGGTTGAGTTACCTGCATAGTGGAGATAACAAGGCCTCTGTGGATGACAAATTGACCCAGTGCTGCTGATCTTTTATAGCTGTTTCGACCATGCACCATTAGTAATCTTCCAATGTGTTTAAACTGGGTTATAGAAAAATCAGCTGCAAGGGAAGCTTGTTTCCCCTCCTAGAAGACAAAAACAGAATATGTATTACAGGCCTACAAGTTCACTACCACAAGGTTCCCAAACCAAGTCACAGTTTATTATTTCTCTTAGCATTTAAAGGGGTTGTCCAAGTTATATTTATTGATGACCTATCCTCAGGATAGGTCATTAATATCAGATCGTCTGGGGTCCGACACCTGACACCCCCGCCGATCAGCTGTTTGAAAAGAAGGCGCACGACTGGCCAGCACCGCCTCCTCTTCATTGCTTTACCTTGTTTACACCTAACCGTCCTATTCATTTTAATGGGACGGCTTGGGTGTAATTGCACCTGCTCACCCCTGCAGATGCAATGGCGAGAAGGTAAACAGTGAAGGGGAGGCGGGCTTGGCACGGCGCGCGCCTTCTCTTCAAACAGCTGATCGGCGGGGGTGCCGGGTGTCGGACCCCAGACGATCTGATATTGATGACCTATCCTGAGGATAGGTCATCAATAAATATAACTTGGACAACTCCTTTAACAATGAAAAAAACATAACTTAAATACTGAAATGTTACCTTTCCCTCTATGCCAATGCCACAGTCAGCTGCTTGGATCATGCTCACATCATTACCTCCATCACCTAAATAAAGATACTCAAATCTGAATAATGTAGAGAATATAATCAATTGTGTTCTCAAAGTGAACCTGCACATTTTCAATTTGAAATGAATAGGGCCCAGTTTTCTGCTGTATCTGTATGGCTCTCCTGCGGCTGCACGGACCTGTATGCACACCAAATGTCTGGTTCCTCTTACCTATGGCACAGGTGCGTCTTCCTGTATGCTGCTGTAGGAGCTTCACAATCTGAGCTTTCTGTGTGGGTGAACACCGGCAGCACACAACGGCAGGGCACTGGCAGGCAAGTTCCACAAATTCATGCTCATAATACTTCAAACACACCTATAGGATGCATTTAAGAAGCATGTGAACAATAAATCAGCCAGGAATAAATACAGAGGTTGTAAAACATGGGGGCTGCAGGCCACAGTAAAATAATCCAAGATGGCTGCACTCAGGGTGTGGTTGGAAGGTGCTTTTTGAAGGAGTTCACTACAGATAAGAAAAGGTTTACATCCACAGCACTCTTCAAGATGATGCCTGATTGGCAGAATCAATTTTTTTTTACACAGAAGGAATTTGCCAGTTGGACGAGAAATGAAATCTATGTATGAAATCTAATTATCATATGATAAGTAGTCAGGCGTGATAATAATAGCTTAATTAAAACAAAATGAACAAACCTCACCTCAAGGGAATCTCCGGCAATCACTAAGGCACAATCGTGTTTCCTTCGGAAAGCGTTTAGTTCTAAGTGAGCTTCACTTCGACTACTCACCTGCAAAAAAAATGAATGAATATATACATATTTTTCAAACCTTAGGCTCCATTCACACGTCCGTATAATGGGTCCGCATCCGTTCCACAAACTGTGGACCCATTCATTCTCTATGGGGACGTAATGGATGCGGAGGGCACACTATGTGCTCTCTGCATCCGCATTTCCGGAGCGCGCCCCCGATCTTTTGGTCCGCGGCTCCAGAAAAAAAATAGAACATATCCTATTCTTAGGCAGTTCTATTGGGGTGTCGGCCGAGTGTATTGCAGATCCGCAATGCACTGTGGACGTCTGAATGGGCCCTTAAATTGCCTGAAAATGGTAAAAAAATATAAAATAAAATTCTATTTTAAGTGTAATGCAGTTCCCGTATCACCAGGTGATTGTGTCACTAATATAAAGGTATCCCGCCCAACAGATATTTTTGTTATATCACATTCTCCAAATTCCATTTATCAAAACTGCCATATTCTAAAATTATCAGCCTATCACTGTAAATATCAAGTTGCTTTTGGTTACATCTTGCAATGGAGCCTTGTAATATAGGACGCACAAGGGTCATTGGTAAGAACAAGGGGAGTGGTTAGTGTGACATGTCCGGCCGATGTCAGGATAAACCTCACTGCCCTAAGTATGATGGGATATCAGACACATGACAAACTAGGAAGAACCAGTAGAATTCAAGCATGGGGGATAAGAGAAAACGGCAAATGAGGTAAGTTTAATTTTTTTTATAAAAAATCCAAGAAGGAATAGAGTAATTGAGTAATTAGCAGTTTATGACACAACCCTTTTAAAGACCAGTCATCCAACATGTGACTAGGGCAGCCAACCACTGGCAGCAGCTGCATCTTGTCCATATTGCTATCAATACCGGATTATCACTGCCCTGAAGAAATGTGTTGCATCTAATATTCCGGCAGTATGCTATTACTGATATCTTTCTAAAATATTTCTGTGGATCCATATACCTACCATACTAAAAAAAAGACACTGTCAGCAAATGATTAGCTTTCCAAATTCCTCTTAGTGTTCTTGCTTGGCAAATTAACATAATTGTCATCTCCCTACTTATTATAAGCTATAGAAAAACGCAAAGTAAATAGATTTTGTTCAAGAAACTTAATTTGTGATGTTACTTTACGAAAAGGTCAACAAAAATTGATCTGAAGTTTTATCAGAAGCATTAATAATTTAATTGCAAATAGGAGTCTGCAGGGCCTAATCTGCTATTCTGATGTTTCACAACAAACTGCATTTACATGTAAATGATATTCTAATAATTATTTCTGTTGGGAAAAGTGCTTCATTTAGACGAGACACAGACATATGTCTTATCAAGGCGAGCCAAGCAGTCGTAACAACTTTGCCATTTTTATTTTGGGACATAAAACCAAGTTATAATTAAAAGTGCATAGGAAATTGCTGCCTACTCCGCACTGCCTTAAAAAATAATTATTATTTAAAATATTCTAAGGAGTGCTTCACATATTCTCATATATTTTATGTCTTTAATTATCTGCCATTTGGTAATTCTTATTTGTACATAATAAAGAACACAATGTCTGACTAATCGATGTACACAGTACAACAGTGGAAAAACTCCACTCTCCAACCATGCATAAATGATAGGTAAAGGTTAAGATGGCTACCTAGTACTACTTGTAAAGTGGTTTTCCTGGACTCTTTAAAAAATCGGCACTGAACAGGGGGGAGGGGAGGGGGGGCTGCCTAAAAAAGGCAAAAAACAACTCTTAATTTTTAAATGTATCACCGCTCCAGCACTGCGCTCAGATTCCCCCTGGGTCTGTGGTGTTGATATCATGTCCACTGTGCACATGACCACTGCCGCTAATCATTAAACTCAGTCGTTACACCTGCATAAACAACACGTGACCGCCGAGGACAGTGGTCACTTGATGTCATTGCTGCAGGCCTAGCAGGGGATGGAGCGGCTGGGACCAGAGTGGCGGTGCTTTATCTCGAATTACTGCTAGTGGAACAACTGTTAGCATCTTTGAGCTGAAAAGCTTTGCAGACCATACACTTCTCATGTCTGAGAGTCTGCTACATTTGTGTTAAGTCTAGATAGTTATTTTTGAGCTAACCAGCCTAGTCACCATCAGAGCTGGAGAGAGTTTTGTGCAGCTCATGTATTTAGGTCACGATGTACCGTCACTTAATTAGGCCTGACTACAACACTCTAGCAACCTTCAATATAGTTGACTTCCAACTTCATAGAAACATAGAATGTGTCGGCAGATAAGAACCATTTGGCCCATCTAGTCTGCCCAATATACTAAGTACTATGGATAGCCCCTGGCCCTATCTTATATGAAGGATGGCCTTATGCCATCTTCCTATATGATATACAACAGCCAAACCATTGAAGGTGCCATAAAAGCACACATTGTTACAGGACCATTCAAGGCTTCCAGACTAGGAAACATGGCAATTTTTGTGGTTATTTCATAGCTTGCAGCCTGAGCCATTGATGGTCTGCAATATCAGATAAAAATAATAAGATGTAGTAATCAACTATAATGAAGATTTGGAGAAACACTAGAAAAAACATTCCACCCCCACCCTCAAAAAAGGAATCCAGAGATTCCCCCTCATTGTCTTTTATCCACTTGTATTTCATATTGCAATTAAGACTAAAAATATATAAAGAATTTTTCTATGTGTCCCATGAGATCAGCCATTTCACTGTGAATTCCCTGTGTGTGAAACTATAGGCAGTGTCTCAAGTGGGACACAAATACTAAGTCCCGCTCCATAACTGATCGTTTCTTTTAAGGAAATTCTCCTAAGAAGAATATCTTATCACTTAAAGGTTGTGCAAGAATGGAGGAGTTATTAGCAAATCCCCCACTTGGCCAGACCTGTACAGGGAATCTTACTTACCTGCTTCCCTGCTCCTTCTCCTCCCAGACTGCGAAGCTCTGCTGGTGTCACGACCTATCGCTGACCCTGTTATGCCTGGGGTCAGAAAGTCGCAGTGCGTGGCTACTCACTCGGTTTCAGGAGATTGCTCCATGAACTAGTGGTGGGAATGGATTCCGGTCCAGGTTCTCCTGCTTAGGTTTGCAATCCTTTTCGTCCCAGTTAGGAATCTGTAGCTTTTCCTTTCAGCCGTTCTCTGTCAGCCACTCCTAGCTACTATATATTCTCCCTTTCTGCTTCCCATATTGCCAGATATAGACCTTCTTTCCAGATCTTCTATTCTGACCTCTAGTGGAGTTAGAGTTGCTGTGGAGGTGATGGAACTGGAGCTGTTGGATCTCCGGTTCACTCCTGTTGTTGTCTCCCTTTGGGGATTGTTTGTGGTGTTTGTGCTTTACCTGTTGTTACCCTAGGGGTCAGTGGTAAGGACTAGTGCTCCCACCGCCCTATTCACTACCTAGGGCTTATTTCAGGGTAAGCCAGGGACGAGGCACGTGATCGGCGTACAGGTTAGCAGCACGTCTAGGAATGTCAGGGCAGCTAGGTGCCAGTGCTAGGTGAGTTAGGGGTCACGACTCCTCCTTCTCCCTAGTGAAAGGGTACTCTCCTTCCCTCCCCTCTGTGGGTTACCTGCCATATCAGACGTGATAGCTG
Organism: Bufo gargarizans; assembly: GCF_014858855.1. NCBI lineage: Eukaryota > Metazoa > Chordata > Amphibia > Anura > Bufonidae > Bufo > Bufo gargarizans. The sequence continues at coordinate 59,089,870 of NC_058087.1, forward strand.
GGCTTCATTGCTGAAAATATTTACTTTGACATCGCCTGCAGCCAATCACTTGCCGCGGCGCTGACCAGATCAGGTCTCCGCTGTGGAAAGTGATTGGCTGTAGGTGATATCAAACCAAATGTTTTCAGCGAGGGAGCCCAGCACAGCATTGTAGGCCAGGAGGAGAATGAGCAAGGAGACAGTGCCAGGAAGCAGGTAAGTAAGCTCCCCTTTACAGGACCAGCCAAGTGGGGGGTTTGCCAAAATGCCCCCTTCATGCACAACCCTTTTAAGGTGTTAACAATGAGTACTAAAATAATGGGTGCGCACACTTCATTTGGACTTATACAATCTAAAATTTAATTAAATCAAACAGTTGTATAATTCACACGTGTATAACACATTATTATAAAATAGAATAAAACACTATAAAATACTCTAAAATCAAATAGAGAATGCAATATATTCCTTGCAGCACTTCTTATATATGTCAAAGTCCACACGGTTTAGTGGACACTGCCTGAGTAGTTGCTGTTGCACACAATAATCAACTGGCCCCCAGTCCCATACAACTCAATTAACATCCTATCCAATCACACATTCATCATGGATCCGCTTTGTTTTGGAGACTAGTTATGCTGGTCTAATTAAAATTGGTCATAATATGGCATGAAAATACAGTTATATCACTGAAGTCCATGAGAAAGATCTTTTGTATATATAAATATAGGATCTGTCCCAATTTTAAATTTCATTTTATTATTCTTAAATAATATTTTATGACATTTTTATTTTATTTATGAAGATGTGAATCCAGTACATACTATAATGGTTGAAACAGATAATGTCAAGATATAGCCATATAGGTACAATAGAGAGTGTATTTATTTATGTGATGAGAAATTATAAAATGATATATCTTTGCAAGGCAATCACGAACAGTAAATCTGTTTATACCACAAGTCCACAAGAGCAAAAGGAATACTCAGTATAAAAAACGCACATGCACCAAAAAACCGCATGGAAAACGCATGCATAAAAACCGCATGTATAATCCTTATTCCTAAAAGGAAATCCAGTCCTCCATAGTTTGGGTGTTCTCTTGGAAATAAAAGGCGGAGGTAAACAGGTGTTGCGATACCACTGATGAAGGGAAGGCCAATTCCCGAAACGCGTCTGGGCCAGATCGGACACCTGTAAAGAGCACCTCCGCAATCATAAGCGTGGCCACGCTATGAAAATTGAAATTACAGGATAGAGGAAAGACTAAAGGAACAAGAATCCACAGACCAAAAAGGTACCTTCCTCTGTATTGCGCCGGAAGACAAACAGGTACGGACGAAACAGAGACGCAAGTCCCGTCCCAACTGCCGTCATAATTCAGGGAAGCCGGCTAGAGGAGTACAGAGCGTGACGCCGGCATTGTCCCGCGCCGCCCGACCCTCGCTTGAACTATATCAACACCAAGGAAGGTAAGAGGAACTTTACCTAGTAATATATTGACCATCATTGTGGGCCTAAGTATTACCAACGGCTATTAGGAATATGATAGTACCAGAGACTTACACTTTGAAATAATCTATGAAACGCCAAAGGACTTAATTACCGATATAGCCACATTTCGGATATTTATCTGTATTTATATGCGGACTTATATTTATGGGACTGTAATCTATACTATGAAGAATTTTGGTACCATATAGCCAGTTGATTATTGTGTGCAACAGCAACTACTCAGGCAGTGTCCACTAAACTGTGTGGACTTTGACATATATAAGAAGTGCTGCAAGGAATATATTGCATTCTCTATTTGATTTTAGAGTATTTTATAGCGTTTTATTCTATTTTATAATAATGTGTTATACACGTGTGAATTATACAACTGTTTGATTTAATTAAATTTTAGATTGTATAAGTCCAAATGAAGTGTGCTCACCCATTATTTTAGTACTCATTGTTTATACCTAACCAGAGGGTGGGTATCCCTCTAATCTGGGTTAGCAGCACCTGTTCCTATAATTCGTTCGGAGTGAGCCACCATCTTGAAATCTATATTCCTTTTGTACCAATAACAGTGCAATGTAAAAATAACAATTGTTTTGTGACAAAAGACTTACTGGTCTGAAAATGTGAATGTCCTGGTTGCGTGATACTAGATGAGAACTCTTTGCTATACATGTTGCTGTTTCCAGCTTGTCTCCAGTAAGCATCCATATCTAAAATAAAATAAAAAAAATGATCATTTTAACTTAATTGCACCAAGTTCTGCAGGAGCCTGAAAGTTTGCACAGGCTGCATGATACAGGGTGGCCCACGAAAAAGTAGCCCGCCTCCAGCGATAGTATGACAAGATGAACGAGCAAGTGGATTGTTTTTTTCTTTTAATTACCAACAAGTCACAAAAGATGCTGAAAGTGGTCCCCGTTCCCATCTATGCATCTTTGGGCACGTTGGATTATGTCGGCTGATGATGCTTGCTGCTCTTCAGCAGTGATGCTGCAGATAGTGTTGTTTTCCTTGAGTTCATCCAGGGGATGTGGATTGTCATCTTGTCATACTAGATGACTATTTTTTCGTGGGCCACCCTGTATTTATTGTCCCTGCACTTAATGGCACTGGGAACATTTGTCATATGGCACAGCAAAGCAAATTCATCAGCACTTTTATTAGAAGGGTAGCAAATGTACCCCTTCTCGGGCATCAAGGTGGCTACATTCTGACCAGCCTTTATTGACAATCAACAGATACACAAACCTTTATCCCAGCATTTCTCAACATCTCCAGGGTGGGCCGGACATCGGCCTGTAGCTGATCCTCCACACCAGTTAAGCATAGTAACTCCATTTCCCTTTCCAAGCTCTCTACCACCGCTGCCACCTTTAGAGCTCTGTCGTGTATACTTAGCTTGGCTTGGTTGTACCGATTCTGAACACAAATAAAATAAAACAGTTATAATCATTTGTTAACAATGAAAAATAACCATAAATGTACAATAAAGGGCTCATGCACATGACAGTTGGATGTTCTGCAGTCCGCAAATTGCGGGTATCGGCCATGTGCATTCTGCATTTTGCGGAACAGAAGGGCCGTCCCCTATAATAGAACAGTCCTATCCTTGTCCGTAATGTGGACAATAGTACGACATGTTCTACTTTTTTGCCGATTGGCCATGCGGACACGGAATGCACACAGAGTCATTTCAGTTTTTTTTGCAACCCCATTTAAGTGAATGGTTCCGCATTCGGGCCACAAAAACAGAACGGACATGGAATAAACATACATTTGTATGCATGTGCCCAAAAGGATACATATTAAGAGAGTTACTCACTGTATACCTATACAATGAAAAATATCTTACTTCCTTCTTTGTTAAAGAGGACCTGTCACCGCTCCTGACATTTCTGTTTAATAGCTTCATGCATTCCCCATGTACTAACAATTCTGGAGCATCTATTCTTATGGCTCTATGTTGTGCCGTTCCTATTATTTCTACTAGAAGTTATGAATTAATTGCTATTAGCATTCAGTAAGGGTACAGAGGGGTGGTAATCAGTTAGGGGGGTGTCCCTGCACAGCCTGACAATGGCAGCACTGATTGGATAGAGTGAGACTGTGCAGGTACACACCCCCAACAGGTTACCTCCCCTCTGTACCCTTACTTGTTAGTACGTGGGGAATGCATAAAGCTATTAAAATAGGCATGTCAGGAGGGGTGACAGCTCCTCTTTAATCTTATTTTAATACTGTCAGTGGTGGCCATAGGGACCAATGAGATTCCAGCATCTTTTTTAAGAAGAATAGCGTGTAATTGTATTGTATTTCTAATTAGTAACATTAGTGGTACTTCCAGTAGCAGTTAGGGTAAATATCAGTTAAACCCAGGATGGGGATAGAAAGATCGGTCATGTGTTAAAGGGGCTTGTCCTTTATGCTACAGCATTGTCCCTAACACAGCTCAGTAAGTGTGTCCTTTCTGCTTCAGCTCTCTCCATGTAACTATCACAACTTCTAAAACAAGCTCTGGCTGGTTGAAGGATGGAATTGAGCATGTGCGTGCACCTCAGTGATGTAACACAGAAATTAATGGGTCCGCGTGCGATCCGTGGACTAAAACTATGGTTGTGTACATGTGGCTTTAAGTGTATAGCTCTAGTGTATTATAACACCCAGAATGAGCACCTACAGTGTATCAGTTATAATTGCAAGTAGTCCCAAATGGGTCTCACTTTGTATTGCTGGTATGGATGGTTAAGTTCAAGCCTGCAAATGCCCTCATGCTGTTTAGGTACACTTTATTGACAGCAGTCCTTGGAGGGTCCAAAGACAAGGAAGTTTTCCCTGAAAGGACACCCCAATAGTTAAGATGGAACCAACTCTGCACTACCCCTGTGGCAATACCTTAAAATTGCCTGTAGTAGGTGCAAAGTAATTTTTTTCTGTTCTTGAATTAAACTTTCTTCCGATTTCAAAGGTTTAAAAACAAAGAAACCAGGTTGATTCCAACAATTTGCTTTATTAAAGAGGTTCTGTCACCCAGATCAAGTCCACCCTACCAGGCAATATAGCCTGGTAGGGCTGACGATGCATACAAAAAACCATACCTTTATTTCTCATGTCGGTGGTTCGGTTAGGCAGAAAAAGCAACTTTAAAAAAAAAAGCTAATGAGGAATTCGAGCACTCGGAGGTGGGCTTATGCCTTCCGAGCACTGCTCCTGCGACGCCCCCGTTCATTGCTAATGCTGGGCTTCTGCACCTAATCACGCCCCCATGTCTTTTGATTGACAGCGCTAGACCCATCGGTCTACTGTTAAGATCCCGCGCCTGCGCACTTGCTTCCTGGGTATTTTCCGTTCTTCTGGGCTTGTGTGTATGTCTAGTGCGTGCGCGCCTTCACACACAAGCCTGGAAGAATGAAAAATATGTGTGCAAGTGCACAGGCGCGGGATCTTAATCAAAAGATATGGAGGCGTGATTAGGTGCAGAAGGCTAGCATTAGCAATGAACGGGGACGTCGCCGGCATCGCAGAAGCAGTATTTGGAAGGCATAAACCCACCTCCGAGTGCTCGAATTTCTCATTAGCATATTTTTAAAAGTTACTTTCTCTGCCCAGCCGAACCACTGACATGAGAATTAAAAGTATGTTTTTCGTCTGCATCTTCGGCCCTACGAGGCTATATGCCTGGTAGGGTAGACTTGATCAGGGTGACAGAGCCTCTTTAATAATACACTAATCAAAATGATTATACAGGTTCCTTCAAGTAAATCAAACATTAGTAATATTCTAGTGGAGACTACTTAGGCAGCAATACCATGTACATTCAAATATGTATAGCAATAGGTTGCTGCAAACGTGCTGAGAAATTAAACAGCGGAAGGTCACTAATATTCCCCACCTCCTTGAATGTTTCACATAATTGAGTCACTTCACATATTACCTAGTATTATAAAGTATGATTTTTTAATATTCATACTGTAAGGGTACAGGTAGACAGGCGAATTTTCCACTGCAGAATTTCTGCTGCTCTCACTCCATGCATTACAAACGATGAAATGCTGCTATGGAAATCAGCAGCAAAAATTGATACGATTTAGGGTACGGCTACACTGGTTGCAGCCACGATCGCAGAGTACTGGTGATCCCATAGAAATGAATGGGATCGCTGTGCCAGTTGCAACAAATCCAGCAGTGTTGGATTTCTAGCCACTCGGGCGGTGATCCCATTAATTTCTATAGGATCACCACTACTCTGCGATCCTGGCTGCGACAGCTGTCACACGACCAGTGTCGGCGTGTAGTCATACCTCTAAAATCCAAACTGCAGGTCACTTTACGATGCTGATTTTTCTTTTCACAGCGTGTGGATGAGATTTCTTAAAATCTCATTCACAAAGCTAGTACTGTAAAATGCTTAGGATATGCTGCCTCACAGCATTTAGACCCAGTATGGTCGCACCCTAAAAGTGACATACATTAATGCAAAAAGATGAAATTCATATACAGCCAACTGTACCTCAAAATCTTGATACTGTTCCTCGGTTAAAGATTTTTTGGCAACAACCAGAGTTCTCAGTCCTTCTCTCGCCATGTTACCACACTAAGAAAATATAGTACGAACATACTGTATTAGATATGGTTCTTTTTGCTTGGAATAATGTCAAATTATTATTTTTAAGTCAACAAAGTCAACATAACTACCACATTGCTACTGGTTCAAATAAGCATCAGTTTTCTAAAATAAGCAACTAAATCTAAAACACAAAAGTGACATTGATATTATCGATCTACGATGGATCTAAAGACATAAGAGACGGCCTACTTACAGTCCTCAGATGTCTCAATTGCATCAGCTCTACACAGAGTAGTCAGCAGCACCGCTCGCCCAGTCTCTAGCTATTAGTTAAACCTGTTTTCTATGCAAAGTATTTCTTAATTTGAATCAAGCACAAATAGGGACAGCCTTCTGAAGTGTCTGAAGTGTGTGCGGTTGGCACAGCCCAGCTAGTCAAATCTGTACAAACGGTCTAGAATGCCAAACATGCTCCATGCAGTATGTACGGGGTGGGGGACAGAAAACAAGGTTCATCTAAAGGTTTTCTAACAGTTATTTCAGTATACCTCATTGAAGGAGTATTCTCATCTTAGACAATGGGGGCATATCGCTAGGATATGCCCCTATTGTCTGATAGGTGCGGGTCCCACCGCTGGGACCTGCACCTATAGTGAAAACGGAGCGGGGAGCGCTGTGGCTGGAAAACGGAGTGGGGAGCGCTGTGGTCCATCCACCACCAAACGCTAATCCCCGCCTCTCCTGTAGAAGTGAATGGGAGCGTGCCGCACATGCGCGGCCCATGCTCCCATTCATTTCTATAGGGCAGACGGCAATAGCCGAGCCAGCGCTCGACAATTTTCGGCGGCCCCATAGAAATTAATGGAGGGCGGCTGCGCATGCGCAGTGCGCTCTCCTTCACTTTTAGGGTTCCGTTCTCGATATAGGTGCGGGTCCCAGCGGTGGGACCCGCACCTATAAGACAATGGGGGCATATGCTAGCGATATGCCCCCATTGCCTCAGATGAGAAAGCCCCTTTAAGTGATGTCATTGTACTGGTGCGGTGACATCACTAATCCTTTTACATAAAAGGATATGTCAGTCCAACCCTATGTTTATATAGTTATTAATCTGACCATTATGTTATACCCCAGTCACATTTACATTTATAGACTTTATTGTACAGTTATAAGCTAGATGTGCAATAATGAAGAATGACATTATGCACCATAATTCTCGAGCGCGGGCCCTACATTTGTGTAGCATTTTATATCTTTGTAGTTAAGGGAACCTTAATATATATGAAGTACCATTATGAGTAGCGTAAAACATTTTAAATAACAATATGGCATTATAAACTGTTTATTTTAGGCTACATTCACACGACCGTATGCGTTTTGCGGATCCACAAATTGTTGATCAGCAAAACACGGATACCGGCCGTGTGACTGTAGCCGGCCCTATGATAGAAATGCCTATTCTTGTCCGCGGACAAGAATAGGACATGCTCTTTTTTTTCGGGGCCGCGGAACGGATCTACGGATGCGGACAGCACATTGAGTGCTGTCCGCATCTTTTGCGGCCCCATTGAAATGAATGGGTCCGCACCAGTTCCGCAAAATTGCGGAATGGATGCGGGGCCAAAAATACGGTTGTGTGAATGCACCCCAATTCTGCTTAATATTCGTAAAGTCATTTTTTTACAAAATGAATAGTCCACTCATATACAGCCTTTTATTCTGGTTAATATTCGAAAAGTCATTCTCTCACAAAATGACCCATCAACCCGCATACAGCTTGGACACTATGGATTTAATATCACATATTATTAACGTTCACATTTATATAATTATTCCAAGTAATCATCTGTCAATTGGCTTCTAAAACATAAGCTTAATAAATGTCATTGGGGAAAGAGGTCTATTGATTTGACCTCATATTGCTAAATAAATTAAACCAATTTTTTTCCCCTACAATTAATTATGTATCATTATCGCCAAAAGTAATTTTTATGACATTTTGCTAGGTCTTCAGGGAGTTTAATTTAATCGTGCCTCTGATGAAGTGAAGCTGGCCTGCAGCATATATTGATTCATATTGCCAATACCATCATCAACATATGCTTGGTGATCAGTCTATTAGTATATTGTCAGTGCTGAGTGTTAGATTAAGACAGCACAAAGCCTGAAACAAGAGTGTTAGCGTATTTAGACATCTGCAAAATATTGGAAGAGCTCATTCTTTTCCAAATAACGCTGAGTAGCTTATTTCTTTGAGAATATGTAATTTTTGTCACATATAGTAACATAACATCCAGCCGGGAACTGGAAGATTGGGGGCTAAGGGGACTAATAAAATAGGGACAGTAAAACCCCTTTAGGCTACTTTCACATCTGCGTTTTTGCTGGATCCGTCAGGGGATCAGAAAAAACGCATTCAGTATATAATACAACCGTCTGCATCCATTCACAACAGATCCGGATGTATTATATACCAAATGAACAATCCGGCATTAAAGCCATTGTAAGTCGGGCGCCGGATCCGTTTTTTTCGTGCCTGAAAAATCTTGCTCAGTATCCCATGACGCACTCAAAAATGCTGCTTGCAGCCCCTTTGTGTGAGTCATGGGAACGCTACGAAACAGAACGGAAAGCATTCTGGTGCACTGCATTTCGTTCAGTTCAGTTTTGTCCCCATTGACAATGAATAGGGACAAAACTGAAGCATTTTCCTCCGGTACTGAGATCCTATGACGGATCTCAATACCGGAAAGGAAAACGCATATGTGAAAGTAGCCTTAAAGAGGTTGTCCAGGATTAGAAAAAGATGGCTGCTTCTTCCAAAAACACCACCACAGCTATCTGCAAGTTGTGTGTGTGTTCTAAAAGCTCAGTCCCATCCACTTCCGAGGCGCTGAGCGCGGGGCTGTGTTTGGAATAAAGCAGCAATGGTTTTAGAATCCTGGACAAACCCTCATGCACACAAAAATATTCAGGCATGTTCACACCGCACTTTTTCCACATGTGTTCTCTATGCCAAAATCTGCATCAGTTTTCCTCAATGGGAATCTGCACTGCTGTTCGTATGGCAGCAGATTTTTACCATGCAGATTTCAACACTGACTTACTCATTACTAAGTATAATTATAGCACTGCATCTAAGGATAGTGACTTTTTTTTACTTTCACACCAAGTAATATATTACCTCTTCTTCCAACCAGTCATTATACTGTACAATGCTAGCCATGGCAGCATCAGCACCTTTCATATAGAATGTGATGTCTCCTGATGATTCCTCCTGTAACAACATCAACCAGAACATTACATGGATAACCGGATCATGTCACGGCAAGTATACTGACCCCAGTGTCACGTACTGTAGAAAACCATAACCACGGTGTCTCATTCTTCTGTGATAGGTTGTCTCACGGTCCGTGAAAACCCGTCCTGCTGAGTGCAGGCTGGGTTTTCACGGATCGTGGTCTGTGAAAATCTACGTATGTGTGAATGTGGCCTTACCATGTCTGCTGCCTTGAATGCTAAGTTTGGGGTGAAGCATAGATATGCAGTGTGTTTTAGGACAGACAGATATATATTCTGTTATAACTTCTCTGGTGACATCTAGTTGATGTTGATATACAAAAAGGTAACATTGATAGTCTTGGTAATATACCAAAAATTATTATCATCTAATGCACCGGATCATCTGGGCCCACCGGAGGATCCTTTGGTACTCTGGTGGGCTGGTCTGACCCTGGTAATTGCCATCTGCCTCATAGGGGTTTTCCTCTGGATCAACACAGTAGGATTATTGGTTGGCCCTGTGTCTTCTTTTTTACCTTACTGACTATGTAACTATGACGCTTATCAGGACCATCTGCTAGTTTACTAAAAATCAGGCTCATACCTGAGAGGTGGGGGGCAAGGTACAGTGCCCCTGAAAGTGCCCCTGAATGAGGGGGGACATCATAGTAGGGAGTGCCTCTTTCTTTTGCTAAATTAGAAATGAGAGCTGGAAATCCTTCATACAGGTAACATTGTGGTACACACACAGTGTATTGTTATGTTCTGGCCTTGTGCTAAAATGAAAAATTCTAATTTTCCCCACTCGATCTCCCTTAATAAAAATGCCTCTGGGGGCCTCTCATTTCTCTTGATCAGCTTTGAGATATTTCTACACTTTGAGTCCACCTGTGGTACAAGCAGTTGATCTGACATAATTTGGAAATGCACACCTCTGTCTATAAAACCAAGCCATGAGGATGAAAGAACTGCCTATACAGCTCTGAGACAGGATTGTGTGGGAGTACAGATCTGGAGAAGGGTGCAAAAAAATATCAACTGCATTAAAAGTTCCAAAGAGGAAAGCAGCCTCCATAATTCTTAATGGAAAAAGTTTGGATCAACCAGGACTCTTATTAGAGCTGGCTACTTCGCCAAACTAAGTAATCAGCAGGGCTGTGGAGTCGGAGTCAATTTTGGGTACCTGGAGTCGGAGTCGGCAAAAAATGAACCGACTCCGACTCAGACTCCTACTAAATTTAAATTGGAATAAAAAAATAAAAAAGCAAGTTTAAATGTCCGAATTCATAAACAGTTATAATTAATGACTTCTCTACTGTAAGAATAAAGGCCAATGCATGCAGTGCCTCACGTAACCGCAAAACAAACGCGTTCAGTGATGTGAAGAAGCATGCTTTTCATATGCTTCACTATATGGCACGCAATGCACAATTAGGAGTGGCAATACATATACTTTCCATTGTGTTGTGTTCTGATGTTACAGGGAACACAATGCCCATGGTTTACCTAGCCTCTCACTGATAAGGGATTAAGTAAATATGTGTTTTGCAGGACTAGAGACACTTGTATAAGTGAAGGGAATGGAGGGTCAATAGTTCAAGACTGAAGCTGTAAACCATGGATGTCAAACTCATGGCCCTCCAGATGTTGCAAAACTACAACTCCCATCATTCCCTGATAGCTGTAGTATGCCCAGGCATGATGGGAGTTGTAGTTTTGCAACAGCTGGAGGGCCACGAGTTTGACATCCCTGCTGTAAACCATTGGAAAAACTGCTGTCATTCAGCTAAGGCTATAAAACGTGTAAACTCAGAATGTTATCTTAAACTTTAAACATGACTATGGGATTCTTCTAGGGAAATCATGTTTTAAAATAAATGTCCCTTCTTGGATCCTCCCACTGACCTATCTTCAGCAGAAGATCAGCACACAAAGGAGAAGGCAGCAGCTTCTGCCCAACTACCTCTCTGTGCTAGAAGAGCTTAGAAGAACTTCTTTCTTTCCTTCAAGGAATGTATAAAATACATTCGCATATTAAATACAGAGGAGTCGGAGTCGGGGAGTCGGAGTCGGAAGTACAAAAAACTGAGGAGTCGGAGCATTTATCTACCGACTCCACAGCCCTGGTAATCAGGTGAGAAGATCCTTGGTAAGAGAGGTGACCAAGAACCTAATGGCCACTTTGGCTGAGCTCCAAAGATCCTGTGTGCAGATGGCAGAAACATCCAGAAAGTTAACCTTCACTGCAGTACTCCACCAACCTGGGCTTTATGGCAAAGTGCCCAAATAGAAGACTCCCCTAAGTAAAAGACACATGAAAGCGCAATCTGAGTTTTCAAAAAAATCACCTAAAGGACTCTCAAACTGTGAGAAACAAAATTCTCTGGTCTCATAAAACAAAGATTGAACTTTTTGGGCTGAATTGTAGGCGCCATGTCTGGAGGAAACCAGGCACTGCTCATCACCTGCCCAATACCATCCCTACAGTGAAGCATAGTGGTAGTAGCATCATGCTGTGGAGGTGATTTCTAGTGGCTCAGACGGGGAGACTAGTCAGGGTTGAGGAAAAGCTGAATGTGGCAAAGTACAGAGATATTCTTAATGAAAACCAGATTCAGAGCACGTTTGGACAGAACTGTTGGGTCCTTTTCTCAAAGCCTGAGCAAGCTCTGTTCACATCTGTGCTGTCATTTCTAGTTTTCTATTCTGTCATAGGAGCAGAACATTGAAATAATTTGTCACATTATAGACACCAATGGCGTCTGATGGACCCCATTGACTTATAATGGGGTTGGTCAGGTTTCAGCATGTTCTCTATCATTTTACCATAAAAATAGGACTGCATGTTAGGATGTAAATTCTGTTCAATCCACACAAGTTAATAGTGGATGTTTACAGTTTATATATAGACCTAATGTACATTCGAAGACTTGCACCAGATTGAATACAGTTGCTCAGACTGGTTAATAAATCTGGTGCATGGCTAGACAAAAAAGTTTGAGAAACCTTACTTGAGCTAAATCGCGACACTTTTTAGACAGATTCTAGGCACAGACACATTAGTCAATCTGGGCCATTAAGTCATCTGTGAAGCCTACAGAACTGGGAATACAGCTCTTGACTTTAATACAATTTCTAACTTGGGATCAGTAGAGGATACGTCATTTTACATATTTACAAAGTTTCTCATTTTTATGTAGAATAAAATGTTCAAAGGTGAACATTTAGATTAAAGAATATAATAGCCACTTACTCTGACTATGATGCCCATCCGTTTGCTTTCAGAAGTAAAGGGAAAGATTTGGAGAATAAAGAATGTCAAAATCTGTCCACTGGGGGTTTTAAGTTGCATGGATGTCAGATCTCTGTTAACAAGAGTGAGACCAACACTTTCTGTCCACTGCACGAGTGCAACCTGTGAAAAAGTAAAGTTGAAATGGTTACTGTACTTTCAGTCAACAGTGCAGGTGAATATACATATAATATAAATATAATACCTTATCAGAGAAAAATGACTTAAGCGTTACTAGCTGTTCCCCTGCATTTTCTAAACTAACATTTTCTCAGAAATTTATAAGACATCCATCTTGTGAAACCAAGATGGGCTGCTTGCTCACTGAAGAATTCACATCACATCATATAGTATGGGAAGGTACAGAAACCAGGCAGCACAGGCTGATTCAGCACATAGGTCATTTCTATCGGTCTGCAAAAAAACAGACAGCACACTGTGTGCTGTCTGCAGCTGCAGAATGTGAATCCGCAAAAAACTAAGAAAAATACGGATGCTGTCCATGTGACATCTGTGTTGCATCCTTTTTTTTTTTTTTTACGGACCCGTTGTAACAATGCCTATTCTGGTCGCAAAAAAAGACAAGAATAGGAAATGTTCAAAAAATTTTTCGGGACTGCGGAATGGACATATGGATGCGGATAGCACATTATGTGCTGTCTGTTTTTTTTTTTTTTGCGGACCCATAGAAATGAATGGGTGCACAAAAAAATGCTGATCGGATGAGGACAAAAAATACGTTCGTGTGAATGGGGCCTTAGTCTTTCTTATGTTTCTCCTAAAGTGCTTTATTTACATCTATACTGCTCAGGACTTCTCTATAATGTTCTATATTGTATTCTGCTTCTGACTGAGCAAGAGAGAGTTAGGGAGAAAATATGATGTCTCCATGTGTATTCTATGCGCAGACATGATGAGCAGCTAGTTTGCACCAACCAGCTCAGAGACAACTGAGAATTATAGATGTAGCAAGCAAAGGATAAAACTGCTAAAAATGGCAGATGTAAGTCATATAATGGTGAGATATAGTGCTTATGTACACATGGCAGCTTATTTTGAAAATGTAGGTATGCTTTAAGTAGCATTATACAGCTATGGAAGAAGAATTTTGGGATACGCAGTACAAAGGATTTATCTATAGTTCCTGCATGAAGCCTATTAATAACTGGTCAAGTTATTTTAAAGTGAAACTTTAGTCTAAGACCTGGTTCACATATACATGACCATCATTGGCATTTCTGTACCAGGTCAGAGGGAAACTGATACCAGAACTGATCTGTAGTTTTCTATGGGAATATTAAATGGCATGTGGTGCATCAGTTCTGATGCCAAATATCTTCTAGTGCTGGCAGCCCTATCAGTACAGTAGTTATAGCATACAGTTGCAAAACACACTTGAGCGTGGCTGTTATCTTGACAACTACTGCTGCTGTCTCAGAAATATATTTAGGAGAGGTTGTCTATTGTTAAGCGCCTGGACAGGAATAACATTTGGGATAGTTAGGGTACTTTCACACTAGCGTTTTTGTTTTCCGGTATTGAGTTCCATCACAGGAGCTCAATACCGGAAAAAAACTGATCAGTTTTATCCTAATGCATTCTGAATGGAGAGCATTCCGTTCAGGACGCATCAGTTCAGTCCCTCTTACGTTTTTTGGACGGAGAAAATACCGCAGCATGCTGCAGTTTTCTCTCCGGCCAAAAATACTGATCACTTGCCGGAATGCCGGCATTAATTTACATTAAAGTGTTTCAGTGCCGGATTCGGCATTAAGTGTTCCGGAAAAACTGATCCGGCTTTCCAGTCTGCGCATGCGCAGACCTTTAATAATGCAAAAAAAAAATTTTAATACCGGATCCGTTTTTCCAGATGACACTGGAGAGACAAATGCCATCAGTTTGCATCCGGATTGCCGGATCTGGCAGGCAGTTCCGGCGATGGAACTGTCTACCGGAATCCTCTGCTGCAAGTGTAAAGTACCCTAAGAAAAAAGAGGCAAAAAGCACACTATGTAACCCAGAGAATTTTCTAAACCTTATAATTCTCGTTGTTACTCATGCAAAAGCAACACTAAGGGCTTATTGTCTGGTAAAGCACCTTCTACGCAATCGGTCACTAACAAAAAACAAGTACACATGTACACCCAAAATACCTTTTGTGAGTGATACCTAAAGATGTATTTGCCCTGTGGCAAGCTTTTTGTTCTAAATTGCCTAGCCTGAAAGATATGCATTTGGAATGACTCTATAATACAGAGTGTAAGGTGATAGGTTTCCCTGGAACAGGAGAATATATAAAACATTTCCAATAGCAGGATGAGTGTGTAATTAGTTATATATGAGTAATTCGTCTTACAAATAACAACAGTCTAGACAGCTACCAAACAGATAAAAATCTAACGTATTCTAAGTCAAATTAGTCAATAAAATTGATGACAGGATTGATCAGGACCTGCACAGAATGTTATAGAGAGTCCATTTCACTTAAAATAAAATAATTACACTGGCAGGGGGACAAGCCTATTCTTGTAATTGTATCAAGCAATTTGCTTCGATAAAACCCTCTTGTTCTTCTGCTAGCTTTTGACAAAAAAGAAACCGTGAGTGTAATTGCATCAACTATGGGCACAGTACATGTCGCTTTTTTCGGAAGGCTTCATACTTTTAAGCATAATTTAAAGTGCAAATGCAGGCACAACTGGCATTAGCATCAAAAGTCTTGAAATTCTCTTTACCCTTTGGAGACGTTTGCTCCTACAACAGGCTTTGCCCTTTATATGAACCAGGGGTTAGCAACCTCCAGCACTTTAACTGTTGTCAAACCAGAACTCCCAGCATGCACATTTACTCAGCTAGACTCAGAACGTCCATATAAGTGAATGGAGCCTGATGGGAGTTGTAGTTTCACATCAGCCAAAGTGGCAGAGATTGCTGACCCCTGATATAAACTAAAATGCTGTGCAATCAAATACAGACATTCATCATATAGCTTTTCATTATACAAAGAATAAACTTAATTTGCTAAAACTTCAAGCAATGGTCTCTCATCTTGGAGCAGAAGTGCATATTACTAAGATGGCCTGCAGACCAAATAATACAGAAGAAAAGGTAGACAGAACCAAGGCTTTATTATTCATTGCATGGCTGGACTAGCATCTCTAATGTTTGGGCTGGTTCCAACTTCCTCCAGCAAATTCTTCTGTTGGTGTGAGAATTTGTAACCTCTGTGATCAGATAATTAGATGTGGTGGCATCTATCTAAAGATAAAACGACCCCTTTAAACATAAGGACGACAGATAAATTTGCACAGTGATGCTAACACCTCTTATATGTAATAAAATATAGCTGTCACAGATTTTTTTTTTTTTTATTCAATAGGAGTTTAGATAAAAGCCTATTTTACAATATTGCAATGCTGGAGGGTGTTACATGTAGTGGTCAAAGTTCCAAGATCCTTACTTTTACATACAGATGCTCTACAGCTTTTTTTCTCTGGTATCACCGTTTTTTTGTGTGACAGCACTGTTTTTTGTCCTCTCTCTTGCAGGACTGATGACTGGATGCTGTTAAAGTGTTCATTATGTCTGCTAGATGAAGGCGTGCGACATTTGTTTAATTAATGGACTTAGAAAAAGATAGAATAGTAGGACTTTGAGAGGCTGGATGGTCCATCCATCAAATCTCTGAAACATTTGGATTTGAAGGTTTTGTAGTGCATCAGTGGTCAGAGGAGGACATTCACACATGCTGACCGGGAGTTCTGGACAGTCAGACTGGCAGATGCATTCCAAGATTGCAGTATAAGAAGAGCTGCTGGGTCTCAAATGACACAGTACCACAAATTGCTTCTGCAGCAGCCCCTGCAGTGACTCCCATATCATAAAAAAAAAAAACATCTACTAGAGTCAGGACTGCATTTACGCACTCCACTAGCTCGCTTGCCACTGTCCTCTCATCATCGCCAAAAGCACCTGAACTGGTGCCGCAAGAGAGTCTATTGGATACATGAATGGCAAACAATGGTGTTTGGTGATGAAAGCAGGTTTTGCCTTTGTACTAATGATGGCCACATCAGAGTTTGCAGGAAGGCTGGAGAGTGCCTAGTGCATAGTACGGAGTACAGAGACAGGTGTCATGGTGTGGGACATCATTAGCTACCATGGCTGTTCCCATCCGGTATGCCAATTATGAAACCAGTCCTACTGCCTTCTTTAACTCAGTCTGGAGACATGGTGTTCCAACAAGATAACATCCACCAACACACTGGCCACGATAAACAACATGCTCGTCAGAGTACCCAGATGCTCCCCCTGGCCAGCTTGATAGAGAATGTCTTGGACTGGATGGGGAGACAGTTTTCCCATGCACAACAACCAATAACCACCTTGGCTATGGGTCCAAGTTGAAAGAGCTTGGATTGATGTACCACAAGAGGATATCCAGCATCTGTATGACCATTATCAGAGTGGCAGTCTGTATTGCAGCAAAGGAACATGCCCCCCAGTATTAACGTGACATTTATTCTGCTGCAGAACCCAAAATTAAAGGTTCGCCACCTTGGCTGTATGATCAATCACTATGCGCCACTAGCAGGTCACACTTTGTCAATCTCAGCTCATTCATCATTAACTATTCATTTTTCACTTTCCATTAGTGTATATAGCCTACATCTTGTTGGAGTCTTTCTTACTATTAATTTCACTTACATTTCCACTAAAACACTCTGTAAGTTATAGGAACAAGCAAAGTTGTAAAGATCCTAATTTTCCAGCCTTTGGTACATGTACCCCAGGGGCTCATGCCATGTCTCTGTGAGATACTACCAATGCCCTGATGTTGTATTTTCATAGGCCTTGGAGGAACTTTGATGTAATTTTTTTCAATAGGAAGTACATGGCTTAGGAACACTAAAAAACGTGGTCGATGACCCAAACTTCATTCAAAGCACCCTCATAATAAAAGACATTACTGAGGTGCTTCAATGATTTCAACTAAGTCAATACTTTAAAAGCCATGAACCATATTGATTCAAAGGTAATCAATAACATCAATGAAATGTCTGAGGCCTGTTTTGGGTGCATCAATAGTCGGAATATTGGTTCAGAAACCCAATATCAATCATTCAAACATAATTCTGAACATATCATTTTATGTATTATTTGTACATTGTTAAAACCTGATTTTATTCGTGACATTCTATATTTTCCTTATGTTCAACATTTCCGTACGTGACTGTTATTTTCTCAAGGAAAACATTCACTCAAAGGTACTATTCTTTGCAGACCTCTTGTCAACAGCAGAGCTTAGATTTTTCAACTTGCACATTTCAAGCACTTACCACCTACTAACCTGAACTTTGGCTGCTGTTCTGTCATTATCTGGTGGCAGCAACCCTATACAGACTCTATTACAAAAAGTCACTTTGAACTGTTTGGAACACAACGGATTTAATCACATACTATGTAAAAGCTATTCCACAAAAGCAGTCCTAAGGTGTAAAAAGTCCAAGGCTCACAATATTTTTGACCAAAACACCGGGAGTTCCAATTCTTTCTGAAATCCTGGCACACGTGTTCGCTTAAAATGACAATTAAAACAAAGCAGTAAATCAAGCAGCATGGGCTTTTTAATTTTCATTAGCAGCAAGACATTAGTAAAATGATGTAGGACAATTACTCACAAAAAGCTACCGCAGGTTTTAATGCAGTGACCTTTGGCTTTCCAGAAATGTATCAGCTTCTTAGATATAACTTTTAACTACCTCATTCTTTCATATAGATTGTTGTTGCCAATACAGATAGATAACAATTGAATTACCAAGTCTTAAATTAACTAACCGTTGGACCGATTTCAAGAAGATGAATGCGATTTATTTTCTACTTACTAATAAAAGACAATGAAACATGGCACTAGCCTCAACTGTTGCAGGAAATACATACAAAGTGGACGTATCTCAGAAACCATTTAAAGGTGTGGTTCACTGATCTGATTAACCCCTTAAGGACCTTGCCATTTTTCACCTTAAGGACCAGGCCATTTTTTTCAAATCTGACCAGTGTCACTTTATGTGGTGATAACTGTAAAACGCTTTTACCTATCCAAGCCATTCTGAAATTGTTTTCTCGTCACCTATTGTACTTCATGACAGTGGTAAATTTGAGTCAAAATATTTCATTTTTATTTATAAAAAAAAAAGACCAAATTTACCAAACATTTGGAAAAATTAGCAAGTTTCAAAATTTTTATTTCTCTGCTTTTAAAACAGATAGTGATACCTCCTAAAATAGTTATTACTTTACATTTCCCATATGTCTACTTCATGTTTGGATCATTTTGTAAATTACATTTTCTTTTTTTGGGACGTTAGAAGGCTTAGAAGTTTAGAAGCAAATCTTGAAATTTTCCCAAACCCACTTTTTAAGGACCAGTTCAGGTCTGAAGTCACTTTGTGAGGCTTACATAATAGAAACCATTTCACTTTTTTGGCAGATTTTCCATTTTAATCAATTTTTTCCAGTAACCAAGCAAGGGTTAACAGCCAAACAAAACTCAATATTTATTACCCTGATTCTGTAGTTTACAGAAACACCCCATATGTGGTCGTAAACTTATGTACGGGCACATGGCTCAAAAGGAAAGAAATGCCATATGGTTTTTGGAAGGCAAATTTAAGTGGGATCATTTTAAGTTGCCATGTCACATTTGAAGACCCCCTAATGCACCCCTAGAGTAGAAACTCCCAAAAAAATGACCCAATTTTGGAAACTATGGGATAAGGTGGCAGTTTTGTTGGTACTAGTTTAGGGTACATATAATTTTTGGTTGCTCTATATTACACTTTTTGTGAGGCAAGGTAACAAAAAATAGCTGTTTTGGCACAGTTTGTATTTTTTGTTATTTACAGTGTTCATCTGACAGGTTAGATCATGTGGTATTTTTATATATATAGCAAATATGGTTGTTTGTTTCAGTTTTACATTATAAAGCATTTAAAAAAAAAAAGATTATTCAGTGTCTCCATATTCTGAAAGCCACAATTTTTTTTGGGGCGATTGTCTTATGTAGGGGCAAATTTTTTTTTGTATGAGATGACGGTTTGATTGGTACTATTTTAGAATGCATATGACTTTTTGATTGCTTGGTAATACACTTTTTGTGATGTAAGGTGACCAAAAATTGCTTTTTTGACACCGTTTTTATAATATTTTTTTTTTTAAGGTGTTCACCTGAGGGGTTAAGTCATGTGGTATTTTTTATAGAGCTGGTTGTTACAGACGCGGCGAAACCTAATATGTATACTTTTTTTGTTTATTTAAGTTTTACACAATAACATCATATTCTGAGAGCGATAGTTTATTTTTTATTTTTGGGGCGATTGTCTTAGGTAGGATCTAATTTTGGGCGGGATGAGATGACGGTTTGATCGGTATGATTTTGGGGTGTGTGTGACTTTTTGATCAGTAACAGTCGGATATCTGCCGCTGATCGCGGCACCGCACGTGGGGAGAGTCAGGACCGCAGGACGAGAATGCTCATCCAGGGTGCACAAAGTACCGGACCTTTAGGCTTAAAGCGTTAAAGGGAAAATCCAGCAAAACATCATTAGAATCCATGGTGCCTTGTTCTGACTGTTGTGTAGGAATAAGGATGTTCACAAGAGAACCTTTAATTAGGGCACAAAGGTTTTATATGTTAAATGCCCATACATGGACATCTCAAATCCATATAAAATTAATTTTTTTAATTTTATCTTTTATTTTAGTGACACAGACAGACTCTAGTTACATATAAGCAGGAATTCCAGCTGAAAAGCTAGCAGCTATTAAATGTGGCAACACATGTACAAAGTGGTTCATTTTTGCATCTGTACATTTTTAGATTATAGCTAGAGATGAGCGAATTTCATATTTTTAAATTAGTTCACACTTCGTTTGGTGGTAAAAGGCGAATTGCGTTATGGATTCAGTTACCACGGACCATAACGCAATTCTATGACGGAATGCATTACGGAATGCCTTTAGAGGCATTCCGTTATTTATTCCGTCATAATAGTAGCATATGGACTGCAAAACGGATCCGGCCCGTTTCCGTTATGCATTCAGTCATAGAATTGCCTCTAAAGGCATTCCGTTATGCATTCCGTCATAGAATTGCGTTATGGTCCATGTTAACGGAATCCATAACGCAATTCGCCTTTTACCACCAAACGAAGTGTGAACGAATGTCATAAGCGGAAATTCGCTCATCTCTAATTATAGCATATTGTGTAAAAGTGTATTGCATGTTTTCTATAAAATTTCTTCAAAGGGATACTTGAATCTGAAGGGGAGATTTATCAAAAAGTAGATCTGGTGTTAAGTAAATCTGGCTTAGTTGCCCATAGCAACCCAATTCCACTTTTTATTTTCCAAAGGATCTGTGAAAAATGAAAGGTGGAATCTGAGTGGTTGCCATGGGCAACTAAGCCACTTCTTTACACCAGTTTGATAAATGACCCCAAATATTCATAAACATTTTAGCTGTTTTTCTTCTTTATTTAAGCAATACTATGCTGCTGGGAATTAAATAAAAAATACTGTCCTTCTGTAGCAGTCAGCACGATAAGACCGCCTATATAGACAGGTAACCAACTGACAGTTTACTGCTGCTGGGGGTGGGGGAGTAGGGTAATCCTCTGGATATTAGTGGGTGAAGGATTGAGATAACAATATAACAGCTCTATTGTTCTGTTGATAGACCTAGATAAAAGATGTCCGAAAAAGAGCAATACATTGATTGGTTTGATTTGTGATGGTTACTCATATCCTTCCTTCTCTGGCCTCAGTGATGGTCTGAGTGAGTTAAGTGAGTCTGTTTGCTGTGCTAAAAGTCCAAAAAAGAGAAAGTTAAAGAGCCAGGACAGGAAGTAGAATACATAGGAGTGACTTTACAATGATATCCAGAAAACTATCCAACTATAGAATATTCACATGTAGGTTGTTTATATCTTAAATGATGGAACTGTCCCTTTAAAGGGAACCTATCACCCTAAAAATGCAGAGCAATGTTATAGAGCAGCAGAAGTTGTGCAGATTGATATATAGTTTTGTGGGAACAGACTCTGTATAACTAGTATTTCATTCATTTAAATCCCTGCTCGTTCTAGGATTTCAAGTAAAGGAGTTGGTTATATCAGTGATTGACAGCTATCTCTTTATGCACAGTCATAGAGGGAAGACACCATGTTCAATGTGACAGGTTCCCTTTAAACAGCAGCTGCACAAGTTTATTTGAAATCTTGAAGGCAGATATAAGAAAATACAGTGGCATGCAAACGTTTGGGAACCCCTGGTCAAAATTACTATTATTGTAAACAGTTAGGCAAGTTGAAGATGAAATGATCTCCAAAAGGCATAACGTTTAAGATGAAACACACTTTTCAACATTTTAAGCAACATCAGTGTATTATTAGTTATTTTGTTATGAATTAACAGTAATTTGGGTTTTGTACAATTTTAGAGGGGGATAAAGTATGGGAACCCAAAGAGATTTGAGGGCTCAGATAACTTTAATCAAGGTCTCAGACCTTAAATAGCCTGTTAGGGCTTGTTCACAATCATCGTTAGGCATGGTGGTGCAAATTTCAAAACTTTATGAATACTCAGACTCTTCTAATCTTGTCCCAAAAAATAGCAGCTATGGGTTCTTTTAAGCAGGTGTCTAACACTCTGAAAATGGGCCACAAAGCAGGAGATGGCTATAAAAATATATAAAAGCATTTTAAGGTTCCAATTTTTTCAGTTTGAAATGCAATTAAGAAATGGCAGTTAGGAACAGTGGAGGTAAATAGAAGATCTGTAAGATCAAGAAAAATTTCTGAGACAGTTGCTCGTAGGATTGCTAGAAAGGCAGATCAGAACCCCCGCTTGACTGCAAAAGACCTTCAGGAAGATTTAGCAGACTCTGGAGTTGTGGTACATTGTTCTACTGTTCAGTGACACCTGCATAGGTATGGCTTTCAGGGAAGAGTCATCAAAGGATAACCTCTCGAGTCCTCAACACGATACTCAGCATCAAAAGTTTACAAAAGAACATCTAAACAAGCCTGAAGCATTTTGAAAACAAGTCCTGTGTACCGATGAGGTCAAAATAGAACTCTTTGGCCACAATAACTAAAGGTATGTTTGGAGAAAAAGGGCACAGAATTTCATGAAACACCTCTAACTATTAAAGAGGTTGTCTGCTCCCAAAATCAAAATTATTTTTCTGTGCTCCTAACACCCCTAACCTTCCATACATATGCCCCCTATACCTGTTTTTCATGTCTGAGCTTTCCTTTCCCCCTGGAAGACATCAGATTATCCTGGAATATCTGTTTACTTTCTTCCCTTCTTGTTTTGTTGAATACATAACTTTATTGATAAACAGCCTGGCTGCACTGCACAGTGATGAGTCACAGACTGACCACGCCGCCCCACAGTGCTCTGGCTGCAGCAGCTACACCCACTACAACTCCTGTGTCCAACTTTCTGCACCCACACATGAAGCTACTTCTCTCTCAGTGTCTAAATCCCATCACTGACAGTCCACAGGTTCTTTCCTCACCATCTCCAGATTGTGATAAACACATCATATCCAAACACATCATATCCAAACACATCAGTATGTAATCCTATCATGTATGTGTGCCTGATACACAGCCTGGTGTTTGCGATACTGCCTGCTAAAGTGTGTATCTAATCCCATTTTGTATGATACAGCCTGCTAAGCTGTGTATCTAATTCCATTTTGTATAATACAGCCTGCTGAGCAAGACGCAGATCCGCTAAATAAGGATACTGTCCGTGTGCGACCCGCATTTTTTTTTGCAGTCCCATTGATTTCTATAGATTTCAGGTCTGCATGAGGAACAGAATAGGACATGTTCTTGTTTTTGCAGAACTGACATACCGATGTGGAAAACACATGGACTTCATCAGTGTGCTTTCCACATTCGTATATCAGTACAGCAAAAAGATAGAACATGTTTTATTCTGGTCCTGATAATGCAGATCTAAAACCCATAGAACTCAATGGCTCTGGCAAAAAAAATGCTCACACAGGCAGTACCCTTATTTAGCAGATTTGCTACTTAGAGAAAGCAGAAGGGATACGGTCCTGTGCATGAGGCCTAATCATATCTTTCTTGGTCCTGACTGCTGAAGGGCTTATCTTGGGCCATCATGTGTGATACACGTGAGATAAGACCATGATCAGCCTGGGAAACATGGTGTGTGTGTCGCCACATCCCCCAGGCCGACTGCACTCTCCTGACGATATGACAGTAATGTATGATACAGCCAGTCTCTTATATGTTCAGGGGTGCCGAGGGTTGGCCTGGAAATTGTGGCCGACACATGGACTGAGCATTGTGATCCCTATGACTCATACTGAGCCGCCATAATAGTGTCATCCACGGTGCCCCATAACAGTTACATCTACAGTGTCCCCATAATAGTGACATCTAGAGCACCCCCATAACAGTGACGTTCACAGTGCTCCCATAACAGTGACATCCACAATGCCCCCATAACAGTGACATCCAAACATCCCACATAACAGTGTCATCCAGTGCCCCCATAACAGTGACATCCACAGTGTCCCCATAACAGTGACATCCATAGCATCCCCATAACAGTGACATCCACAGGCCCCCATAACAGTGATATCCACAGGCCCCCATAACAGTGACATCCACAATGCCCCCATAACAGTGACATCCAAACATCCCACATAACAGTGTCATCCAGTGCCCCCATAACAGTGACATCCACAGTGTCCCTATAACAGTGACATCCACAGTGTCCCCATAACAGTGACATCCATAGCATCCCCATAACAGTGACATCCACAGGCCCCCATAACAGTGATATCCACAGTGCCCCCATAACAGTGATATTTAGAGAGCCCCCATAACAGTAATATCCACAGTGCCCCATAACAGTGACATCCACAGCGCCCCCATAACAGTGACATCCACAGCGCCCCCATAATAGTGACATCTAGAGCACCCCCATAACAGTGACGTTCACAGTGCTCCCATAACAGTGACATCCACAATGCCCCCATAACAGTGACATCCAAACATCCCACATAACAGTGTCATCCAGTGCCCCCATAACAGTGACATCCACAGTGTCCCCATAACAGTGACATCCATAGCATCCCCATAACAGTGACATCCACAGGCCCCCATAACAGTGATATCCACAGGCCCCCATAACAGTGACATCCACAATGCCCCCATAACAGTGACATCCAAACATCCCACATAACAGTGTCATCCAGTGCCCCCATAACAGTGACATCCACAGTGTCCCTATAACAGTGACATCCACAGTGTCCCCATAACAGTGACATCCATAGCATCCCCATAACAGTGACATCCACAGGCCCCCATAACAGTGATATCCACAGTGCCCCCATAACAGTGATATTTAGAGAGCCCCCATAACAGTAATATCCACAGTGCCCCATAACAGTGACATTCACAGCGCCCCCATAACAGTGACATCCACAGCGCCCCCATAACAGTGACATCCACAGCGCCCCCATAACAGTGACATCCACAGCGCCCCCATAACAGTGTTATGGAAGCACTGTGGATATCCCTGTTATGGTGTCACGCTAGATGTTATAATATTATAAAAGAAAAAACGAGGATGACCGGGAAATTTATAAGATTAGGCAGAGAGAAGCCAAGCAAGTTATAAGAGCTTCTAAAGCACAGGCAGAAGAGAAATTTGCTCAGTGAAAAAAGGTGATAAGACATTCTTCAGATACATAAAGGAATAACGGAAACTAAAAAAAGGGATTACCAAATTAAAAACAATAGAAGGAAGATACATGGAAGAATATAAAGAGCTAGCTGACTGCCTCAATGAATAATTCAGTTCAGTTACAAAGGAAAATGACCTCAGTTAGGAAGGAAGACTAATGAATCTTTTGATGCATGTGTTTTTACAGAGGAAATAAGTCACAGGGGCCTGATAAGATGCACCCAAAGCTATTAAAAGAGCTTAGCGGTGAACTAGCAAAACCATTAACAGATTTATTTAACCAATCACTGGTAACAGGAGTCGTCCCAAAACATTGGAAATTAGCAAATGTTGTGCCCATTCACAAGAAAGGTAGTAGGGAAGAATCGGGCAACTATAGGCCAGTAAGCCTGACATCAATAGTGGGGAAATTAATGGAAACCATACTTAAGGAGAGGATTGTGGAACATCTAAAATCCCATGGATTAAAAGATGAAAAACAGCATGGGTTTACTTCAGGGAGATCATGTCAAACTAATCTTATTGACTTTTTTGATTGAGTGACTAAAATAATAGATGGCGGAGGTGCAGTAGACATCACTTATCTAGACTTTAGTAAGGCTTTTGATACTGTCCCACATAGAAGGCTTTTCAATAAATTGCAGTCTTTGTGCTTGGACTCCCATATTGTTGAATGGATTAGGCAGTGGCTGCGGGACAGACAACAGAGGGTTGTAGTCAATGGAGTATATTCAGACCATGGTCTTGTTACCAGTGGGGTACCTCAGGGATGTGTTCTGGGACCCATATTGTTTAATATCTTTATCAGCGAAATTGCAGAAGGCCTCGATGGTAAGGTGTGTCTTTTTGCTGATGACACAAAGATTTGTAACAGGGTTGATGTTCCTGGAGGGATACACCAAATGGAAAAGGATTTAGGAAAACTAGAAGAATGGTCTAAAATCTGGCAACTAAAACTTAATGTTGATAAGTGCAAGATAATGCACCTGGGGCGTAAAAACCCAAGAGCAGAATATAAAATCAGTGATACAGTCCTAACCTCAGTATCTGAGGAAAGGAATTTAGGGGTCATTATTTCAAAAGACTTAAAGGTAGGCAGACAATGTCATAGAGCAGCAGGAAATGCTAGCAGAATGCTTGGGTGTATAGGGAGAGGCATTACCAGTAGAAAGAGGGAGGTGCTCATGCCGCTCTACAAAGCACTAGTGAGACCTCACTTGGAGTATTGTGCGCAGTACTGGAGACCATATCTCCTGAAGGATATTGATACTTTGGAGAGAGTTCCGAGAAGAGCTACTAAACTAGTACATGGATTGCAGGATTAAACTTACCAGGAAAGATTAAAGGACCTTAACATGTATAGCTTGGAAGAAAGATGAGACAGAGGGGATATGATAGAAACTTTTAAATACATAAAGGGAATCAACAAGGTAAAAGAGGAGAAAATATTTAAAAGAATTAAAACTGCTACAAGAGGACATCTTTTTAAATTAGAGGGGCAAAGGTTTAAAAGTAATATCAGGAAGTATTACTTTACTGAGAGAGTAGTGGATGCATGGAATAGCCTTCCTGCAGAAGTGGTAGCTACAAATACAGTGAAGGAGTTTAAGCATGCATGGGATAGGCATAAGGCCATCCTTCATATAAGATAGGGCCAGGGGCTATCCATAGTATTCAGTATATTGGGCAGACTAGATGGGCCAAATGGTTCTTATCTGCCGACACATTCTATGTTTCTATGTTATCTACAGTGCCCCATAACAGTGACATCCACATTCCCCTATAACAGTGCCCCCAAAGTGCTCCCATGTGCCATCCACAGTGCCCCCATGTGCCATCCACAGTGCCCCATGTGCCATCCACAGTGCCCCTAATGACATCCACAGTGCCCCATGTGCCATCCACAGTGCCCCTAATGACATCCACAGTGCCTCCAAAGTGCCCATATGCCATCCATAGTACCCCTAATGACTTCCACAGTGCCACCAAAGTGCCCATGTGTCATTCACAGTGCCCCTAATGACTTCCACTGTGCCCCCAAAGTGCCCATGTGCCATCCATAGTGCTCCTGACTTCCACAGTGCTCCCAAAGTGCCCATGTGCCATCCATAGTGCCCCTAATTACATCCACAGTGCCCCCAAAGTGCCATCCACAGTGCCCACAAGGGCACCCATGTGCCATCCACAGCTCCCCCAATGACCTCCACAGCATAGCGATCAGCCTCTGTGGCTGATCGCTATGCTGTCATTTATGTACAGCACTTACATCGCACTGTACATGTGTCAGTACAGCCTTTACATGGAAGCCTGTACATTCAGAAGACGGCAGGCGGTCGGGACCGAGGAAAGCTGGCAGGAGACTGAGGAAAGCAGGCAGGAAAAGAAGAAGACTGCGCTGGACCGTAAGACTTTAAAACGCTTCAGGAGCGGTCAAGTGACCGTGAAGAGGATCATAGGAAGGGCTGCGCTGTGGAGGGTAAGTATTGGTGTAATAACCTTCCCTCCACAGGTTACGAAGATGGCCAATTTTCAAGTAGGGGCCGGAGAACCCCTTTAAGCATTGGGGTGGATCAATCATGCTTTGGGGTTGTGTTGCAGCCAATGGCACAGGGAACATTAGACGGGTAGGGGGAAGAATGGATGCAATGAAATTCCAGCAAATTCTGGAAGAAAACACAACACCAACTGTAAAAAAGCTCAAGTTGAAAAGAGGATGGCTTCTACAAATGGTTAATGATTCTAAACAAACTTCAAAATCCCCAATAGACTGGGCAGATGATAAAAAAAAAGGCGAAACCGATGTCACGTGTCGGTTAATTCAGTTCAGTTTTGTGAAGTTATCAGTGGGTCGGGCCAGGGGGTCTCCTTAAACGTGCACCACAGGAACATAATGTGTAAATGGTGTGCCAGTGTGTTCTGCCCAGCAGGGTTAGAACATGATTCTAGTTCATTCTGCCAGAGTCATGGTATTCCCGAAGTGGTTAGTGTGGTTATAGCAACATCTAGCGGTGTTAAGTTGTATTACACTTAGTTTTTCTGTTACAAAGACTAGTGCATTGTGGGTGGTGCACTGCATTGTTGGGGTACAAAGCATCCTGGGAAAGAGAAGTCTCTAGTCTCCAGGACACATCAGCAGAGCTGTCCTTTTGCATATCTCCTTCTTAAACTTCACCATCCTTGTAAAGGCATTTCTGGTGAGAGATCTACCTTTGTTGCAGGGATATTGTGTTATGCAGAGCTGTTCTGTTGTAACTGTTACTCAGCAAGTTGTTACTACTATTAGATAGACACGTAATCTTATGTGTAGGCAGCCATTTTACCATATGCTTCAGTGTTAATACAAATGTTATAGTACATGCTATTGTTATGGACTATTGATACAAAATGGATACTTGCTTGTTGAGGACTATGTTTAGCTAAGATGGCGGCCAGGCATTCAGCCAACACCTATAAACTAGAATCTTACTTTGTGTTTTATCATGTGTTTCTTTGTGGTTTCCGTTCAGCTCAAGCAAGCAGTTACAAAGAAAGAAGAAGTAACGGTTTCACCCACGAGTAAGGGGGGAGGGGGGAGGAATTTCCTCTGGCCGTCAAGGTTACAGAAAAGTATAGAGTTCATAGTCAATAGAAAAGATATACTTTATCTTACACCCCCCCTCCCACTCCTTCCTGTCGTGAAACCTATGTATTGTCTGCTGTTTCAGAAATAAACCAGAGATACTGTTTAACTCCGAGCTGTGGGTTGTCTCAGTTTTGATCTCTCCGTGCACGTACATTAATTAATTTGGAGCAGTACATCAACCGAACTGGCAGCTTGGCCAGAACCAGAACAATTTTGGCGCCAATCGTGGGGCTCGAGGATTGGACCCTCTGTTCCCGTACCCCCAGAGACCAGACGAGGAGAGGCGCACTAACGGACACCGGGATCGTAACCCGTGATATGAGGTAAGAAAATTGAGTCATCTTGCCCATAAAGTGTCCCCTGGTGTAGCCTCTTGGTGTTCGTCTGAGGGAGGGGTGCGGAAGCAGTCTGGGACGTCCTCGAGGGCATGAAAGTAAGAACCCCATATGTTTTTTTAAAGTCTTGATGTACTGTGTTGTGCCTATAAGTTGTGAAGACCCTGTTGACAAGTATCATTGACTGAGACACGGAGTTCTCCTGTGTGCCTGTATCGGAGTTCAGCCCGGTGTCTGACTCGAATCTCCATAAAGGGGACGATCACAGATGGGTGGAGAGCGGTTCGCGGTAGCCCAGAGTGTGCTGACCGGGACTCAAAGGTCTTCACGTCCAGTGATTACTCTATACAGAGGTCTTTAGGCGGCTTCAGTAGGTACGAGAGATAATGGGAAATGAGGAAAGTGTCCCGAAGGGCTACTGTTCACCTGAACAGTACGTGGCGGACAGGAGAGGCAAACGTTTCATAAAAGGATTAACTAAGTTGGAGAAGAGTTATAGTGTCTGTAAAGGAGGCATCCTATGTAGTGCCACCTGGCAAGTGTTGTTAAACGAGAAGAGGGGGAAGTTAGAAGATGATAAATTGACAGACATGGTCCGTGTGTGGTTGGACTGTAGTAAAGAATTTGAACAGACCGGGGGGGAACTAAATTTTGATGAGAAAAGACAGAGATATTTCTGTAAGCCTGGTGTTGCATTGATACATGACTTGCCACCACCCTATAATGGCGCCGGGAAGAAAGCAGGTGGGTGGACCTGCAAAACATGTGGTCAACAGAATCCCTCCTCCCGTGATACGTGCCTTCCCTGTGGGGTTCCCCACCCACAAAACCACACCTTGGTAACTACTCCCCGGCACGTCCCATCACTTCCCGTGTTAGCTACAGCGCCATCTTGTCCCCAGGCAACGCCCATGAACGGACCTTTAATATCATTCGGTCCGGACCCCCCCGTCACTCCTATGTCACCCTTGCCCCTTCCTACTACCTTGTACCCCATGGTTAACCCGGACGGTACATTCATGCTACCCCACTCACCTGCCACCCTTACTCCTATAATGGTAGGGGGGCAACCTGATGAAGCAGAACAGGGGGATGCAGACGGTGCTGCAGAATCCACAATGGGCATACAAAATGCACCGGGTAATATGCAGACTCCTTCGCGGGGTACCCCGACAGACTACGGTGATCCGCCAACTTTATCCCTGGCACCACAGTGGACTGTACCCATGACCGTGCGCCCATCACGACGTTCACAAGATCAAATACTGCAGGGTCAGATTACAGAGTTACAAAAGAACTTACAGAAAATTGAGCAGGGAAACCTTGAGACACTGAAAGAAGCCCTAGCACTTAACCGGCCACAGGGACCACCAAAATATGTGTCTTTCACCCCACAACAGTTATTCACCATAGTGAATTTACTGCCTGACCCTGAGACCCATCCCATGCCCTTTTTCAGGAAACTGTCCCAAGTGCATCAAACCTATGGGTGCACATGGTCGGACCTGCAAAGTATAGTGGAAAACAAGACAGGTGAATACTCCACACTGATAATGGATCAAATCCACATCCCTGAACTTAAAGGTGCTAACTTTGACCCCCGGGATCATGAGTCTGGAGAATTCTTTATAGAACAACTACAGAAATGGGCGAAAGCAAGATTAGCAGACCAATCCACGACATTACAGGATATGACACAGGAAAAAGTTGAAACTGTCGAGAAATTTGCTCAGAGGATTAAACAAAATTACAAAGACATGGGTTTTAGTCAGAATGAGCCTGTTCATCTCAGACTCTTGGCCCGCTCGTTTGTCGATGGTCTACGACCAGAGATAAACAAAGCCCTTGTGACCTGTCGCCCCGAGTGGAAATCCTTGACACTAGATATGTTGGAGCAGATTGCAAAGGGTCTAGAGAGTAACACAAAGAAAACCCGTGCTGCTGTGATAGCCGTAATGTCAGGAGAAGATGGTGGAGAACACCCACCCCCTTATGTCTGTTATGGGTGCGGCAAGCCCGGACACATGAAACGGCACTGCCGTAGCAAACATCTGTGGCCAACCAATCAACGGCGACAGGGGGGCACTCAGCCCCCTTCATCGCAATAGGACGCTGGCAAACCAGTGCAGGGAGGGGACATTCCATATATGACAGTCTCTACCCCTCCTACCGGTCCCGCCCCTCGAGTGACTCTCGAGGTTGCAGGGAAGGAACTTTCATTTCTTGTGGACACTGGTGCAGCCCGCAGTGTATTATGTGAGACTGCCGTACCTCATTCTTGGCTCACTGACATTCAATTACCTTGTTCTGGACTAGAGGGGGTTGTGCAACATAACTCCGTGACCAAGCCACTCACAGTCACTTCCCCTAGATTCTCCCGGACTAAAACCCCCCAACTCCACCTCCCTGCAGGAGTCATGTCGCAGTTTGTTGTCAGCCAAACATGCCCCTTCAATCTGTTAGGCTCTGATTTTCTTCAGAAAATCCAGGCTAACATACAGTTCAAAGAGGATGGAACAGTCACCCTCGGTACAGCCCTACACCCGGAGGATACTTGCCTCCTTATGGCATTAACCACACTTCAGGACGCTGACTCATATGAACAAGGGGATTCGCTGCAAACCATTTTGCACCTCATCCCCGATACTCTCTGGACCAAAGGACCCCAGGATATCGGACGCCTCAATGTCCCACCGGTCACTGTGACCCTGAAGGATCCCAAGGTTCTGCCATACAAAGCGCAATATCCGCTTTCTATCTCACAACAGGATGCTATTACCCTCCAGGTGCAGGCCCTCCTGCAGAATGGGGCAATCAAGATCACTACTTCTCCCTGTAACTCACCCCTTTACCCAGTACGGAAGAAAAGGGAGAAAGGACAGCCTCCAACGTACCGCATGGTGCAGGACCTCCGAGCTGTCAATGAGGCTACTGTTCTTGAGACACCTATTGTCCCCAATCCGCACACACTCCTTGCTGGCATTCCACCCACTGCCACTACTTTCACTGTCATTGATCTGGCCAATGCATTCTTTTCTGTTCCCTTACATGAGAAATGTCAGTTTCTTTTTGCTTTCACACATGCAGGCAAACAGTACACCTGGACTGTTATGCCTCAAGGGGCTCAAAACAGCCCTTCCTGCTTCAGCAAGGCTATGTCCTCTGTTCTGCAACCCTGGCAAGCAGATCACCCGGATGTGGAACTCCTCCAGTATGTGGATGACCTTCTCCTCTGTGCGGTCTCTCCCCAAATCTGCATGACAAAATCTGTCTCACTTCTCCAGTTTTTAGCCTCTGCTGGATGTCGAGTCTCACAAGCCAAACTACAACTGTGTCTCCCCAAAGTTGTCTTCCTAGGTCATTGCATCTCTCAAGGTCACAAGCACCTAACTGAGGCGAGGAAGAAGGCTATCTCTGACATCCAACTCCCGGACACTCCTCATCAGCTGCAAACCTTTCTGGGACTCATCTCCTACTGCAGGCCTTGGATATCTGATGCTTCTGTCCTCATGCAGCCCTTATATGACTGTATACCTCGTAATGCTGCTACTCCTTTCCAGATGACAATGGAGGCCGGAGAGGCTTTTCAGTCATTAAAGGCCGCCATTGCATCTGCCCCTGCGCTTGGCATCCCCAACTACAACCTTCCTTTCCGGCTGTATGTCATGGAACGCCAAGGTCACGCTACTGGAGTCCTCACTCAAACTCATGGTGGCCGCAATCGACCCTTGGGTTACTATTCTAAGCGTCTTGACCCGGTAGCCAGAGCCGCCCCTTCCTGTGTCAGAGCTATCCATGCTGCCAGCTCTCTTCTAAACGTCACATCTGACGTTGTGCTGGGTCATCCCCTCACTATTCTGGCTCCCCATGACATTTCTGCCATCCTCCAGCAGACTCAACCTAAACACCTCACTGCACAGCGCCACCTCCGGCTTCAGTGTAGTTTGCTTCTGCCAGATAATGTCACCATTCAGAGGTGCCACATCCTCAATCCTGCTGCACTCCTTCCTCTTCCAAGGGGGGAGTATAATGGAGATTCTGAAGATTTTATTGATCTACATGCTGAAGAGGATCTTCAGGAAGAAGAACTATGGGCCTCAACCGACTCTCTTTACAAGGAACAAGAACATGATTGCATCACAATGATGGAAGCTGAAGTAGGGACACCACCATCAGTCCAAGACACTCCTCTGACAAACCCTCATTGGATTCTCTTTGTGGACGGCTCAAGGTACGCCGATGACAAGGGGAAGTTCCATACAGGCATGGCAGTCACAAGTGAGCATGAAGTGCTGTGTGCAAGACAATTGCGCCCAGACCAGTCAGCACAAGAAGCTGAACTCATTGCCCTCACTGAAGCCTGCCTCATGGCAAAAGACTCTACCGCCAATATCTACACAGATTCTAGATATGCCTTTGGAGTGGTTCATGACTTTGGACTAATATGGAAGGCCCGGGATTACATTACAGCTGCAGGAACCCCGATTAAGAATGCTGCAGCAGTAGCAGCCCTAATGGCAGCAGTACTCCTGCCCAACCAAGTGGCAGTGATCAAAGTAAAGGCCCATACTCGAGCTGACACCCCTGAGGCCAGAGGAAACGCCCTAGCTGACCAAGCGGCCAAGGAAGCAGCAGTGAAAGAGGAAAGAGTCCAGTCAGACCAGATTATGATAACACAGGAAGACCTGGAACAAGAAGAAATCACATGGGACCTCCTGAAACAAATGCAGAAACAGGCCACTCTCAGGGAAAAGGAAATCTGGCTGAAAGAATCAGCCCTCGAAGAAGAATCTGGACTCTGGACACAAGGAAAGAGAGTCTGCCTACCCAGAGCTCTTTATCCCCTAATAGCCTCAGTGGCCCATGGGCCCACCCACCAATCCAAAACCATCATGAAAGAACTAATTGACAAAATATGGGTGGCCCCAGGGATAACCCCTGTCCTGGTGAGACATACTCAAGCGTGTCTCATCTGTGCAGAGTGTAACCCCGGCAGAACCGAGCCCACTCCCAGAAAATGTCTCCCGAAAGCCTTATATCCCTTTCAGAGGATACAAATCGATCATATCCAGATGCCAATGTGCCAAGGGTTTCAATATGTGCTAGTAGTGATAGACTTGTTCTCTGGGTGGCCAGAAGCCTACCCCGTCCGAAACCAGACAGCAACCACTACTGCAAAAAAACTGATGCAGGAGCTTGTCTGTAGGTTCGGAGTACCTGAGGTCATTGAGAGTGATCAGGGCCCAGCATTCACTGCTAGTCTAACCCAAGAGGTCTGGAAGATGGTAGGGTCACACCTGGCGTATCATACCCCATACAGGCCCCAAAGCAGCGGCAAAGTCGAAAGATTGAACGGGGTGTTAAAATCTAAAATGCTAAAGATGACCAGGGAGACATGGCTTAATTGGGTTCAGTGTTTGCCTATAACCCTCTTTTCAGTTAGGCATACACCAACGCCCCCACACAAACTAACCCCATATGAGATCTTATTTGGAACAGGGCCAAGAATGGGACAGTATTTCCCATAACAGTTACAAATGCATTATGAATCTGTTGCAAAATATGTG
Source organism: Bufo gargarizans (assembly GCF_014858855.1). Classification (NCBI taxonomy): domain Eukaryota; kingdom Metazoa; phylum Chordata; class Amphibia; order Anura; family Bufonidae; genus Bufo; species Bufo gargarizans. The sequence goes on from NC_058087.1 coordinate 59,124,815, forward strand.
ATAGCCTTGAGCAAGCAATTGTCTAATATACATGCACAAGTTTTCTCTTCCATTCCAGATCCTAACTCCCTAGAGGGAAGCCACACTCTCAAACCTGGAGAGTGGGTGGTGGTCAAGAAACACGTCAGAAGCACCCTCGAACCACGATACGAGGGACCTTACCAGGTGTTGCTGACCACCCCAACCTCTGTGAAACTCGAAGGGAGACCCACCTGGATCCACGCTTCACATTGTAAAAGAGTGAAGGCTGTCCCATCGTCCCAGGAACCATAAGCCATGAGGATTCACATACTGATCATGACTTTGACAGTGGGCATATCTGCAGTATTCACGCCACTGGGTGATGAATGGGACAATTCACTGATACGGCACCATCAAATTTTAGTCCAGGGGTTGAAGGAGACTGAAACTCTGAGAGATTGTTGGATCTGTACCCACAGTCCCGTGAGTTCAACCAGTATGCCTTATTTTGCAATACCCCTGGACCTTTCTGAACTGATTGACCTGTCTAATTCTACCATCTTTCTCACTAGTATACACCAAGTTAAATCCAGTACAAACAAGGACAGGGAAGTAGCCTTACCTGTTGCAGGGTGGGCAGATGCCCCATGGCTCATGATAAACAGATCAGGACCCTCGGTAGATTATAGCTCTACTCCTTGGCAAGAGGGACACTGGGCTAATGTCACATGTTTTCCTAGCTGGACACACTGTTATTGTCTCCAAGTACAAACCAAAGGTATGACATTTAGTCCACACATACACTCAGGTTGCAATGATTCAAAAACAGACAGCCACGTGCAGTGTATTGGTGTAGATGCTGAGAACGGAAAGGATCTGCCCTGTAACAACCGTACTGTACAGGATCTCCTGACAGGTATATTAGCTAACGACACCGAAAGTCAGTCAAAAGGATATGAGTTGGCTAAAGGGACACAATTAGCCAAACTAATTACCCGATTATTCAATGGCACAGCAGTAGCAGTTCCAGACGACATATACTTAGTTTGTGGACACAAAGCATACAAATGGTTATCCGAGAATGTCACAGGACTGTGCACCATCGCCAGGCTTACTCCTGCTACCTTTATAGTACCACACTCTGAAATTGACATAAATGCAGTACCTAAACACACCTTGTATCGTAGGGCCAAAGATAACACACCCAGACCAAATGGCAAGCCACATGTAGTAGAGATGAGCATTACCAACAAAATTGTTAGTTCCATCTTCATATATCCCATGATAGCGCAGATGTGGGATCATCTGGTAGTAGCAACAGACTACCTGGATGACCAAATATGGGAAGTGATGAGACTTATGAATACCTCAAACATTGTGCAAAACCAGTTAATCATTGTCACCAACCAACACACATTAGTTCTAGATTATGTTACAGCTAAAGATGGAGGTATGTGCCAGATTGTGGGACCCTCTTGTTGCCATTACATAGACCCGCAGGGTAATTTGCAAGTTAAGGTGGATATAGAGAAGATGGCGGATTTAAGAGATAAATGGCTGGATGCACATAAAGCTGATAAAGATACATGGTGGTCTGATACCTTCTCTTCCCTTAACCCCAATAACTGGTTCAAAGGTATTGGGGGTTGGCTCATGGGAATTGTCCAAGTAATATTGCAGGTAGCCCTAATAATATTGGTGATATATGTAGTGATTAAGCTCGTTCTTATTTGTGTGACCCGCTTTTCAAAAAGAATGAAGAAAACTGATGAACGACCTATTATGCTCCTCTACGATGAGGAAGGACAGAAGGAAACATCGTTCAACACAGCTCCCCCTCCTCACAATGATGCCTGGCTGAGATAGGGTGAGATGAATCCCAGGGTATTACCACAAGTCCGAGCAACCGGGAGCCTACCTATAAGGGGTAGGTTGTCGCCACTGCGGGTGAAGAGGATACGAATGGTATGCCCAGGGGATTCGCTAGGCGAAGGGAAAGTCTACAATCAAGTTTCCAAGGGGGGACTGTTATGGACTATTGATACAAAATGGATACTTGCTTGTTGAGGACTATGTTTAGCTAAGATGGCGGCCAGGCATTCAGCCAACACCTATAAACTAGAATCTTACTTTGTGTTTTATCATGTGTTTCTTTGTGGTTTCCGTTCAGCTCAAGCAAGCAGTTACAAAGAAAGAAGAAGTAACGGTTTCACCCACGAGCAAGGGGGGAGGGGAGAGGAATTTCCTCTGGCCGTCAAGGTTACAGAAAAGTATAGAGTTCATAGCCAATAGAAAAGATATACTTTATCTTACACCCCCCCTCCCACTCCTTCCTGTCGTGAAACCTATGTATTGTCTGCTGTTTCAGAAATAAACCAGAGATACTGTTTAACTCCGAGCTGTGGGTTGTCTCAGTTTTGATCTCTCCGTGCACGTACATTAATTAATTTGGAGCAGTACATCAACCGAACTGGCAGCTTGGCCAGAACCAGAACACTATCTATACTTTATACTTATACATGTTATTTGTATTCTTGTAGTTTAACCACACATGTACAATCTCTCACTCATGCGCACAGTGCAGAGAGTACAACCTGTTGACCAATAAACAAGTTAGACTACAAAGAACAGTCCTCTTATTTGGAAGACAGGAATAGTTTAAGCTGAATGTCAGACTGCACACTGTGTGAACATGTATGAAGACAGAACACAGTGTGCTCCCTCTGCCAGCAGTCCAGTGCTATGTGTGGCCTTTTTTAAAGTACAGACTTCCGGCGTGCAAGACCATCATTGCTGCCTCCTCCGGAACGAGAAGTGCGTTCGAGCGCTATGGTCTGAGCCTGAGGCAGAGGCTTTGAGCTGAGAGGTTACAGCTATGAGCCTCGGTATGCAATGTGCCAGGGAGGGGGATATGATGTTAAGGACTTACAGTTGCAGCTGCAGTATACCCCATGTTGGACATGTATACGACCGCTGATATGGCCCTGTATATACCCTTCACAGGAGTACACAGGTATACAGCAATACAGGAGTACACAGCAATATAGAGGTGTACAGGAATATACAGCAATACACAGGGGTATATACAGTATAAAGCAATACACAGGGGTATAGTAGAGGGGTATATACAGGAGTACACGGGTATACAGCAACATAGAAGGGTATAGTACATACAGGAGTATACAGCAATATATAGAGGTATATACAGGAGTGCACAGCAATATGGAGGGCGTCTATATTGCTATGCACTCCTGTATATACCCCTCTATATTGCTGCATACTGCTGTATATACCCTGAGAGGTAGTAAGGGGCACTAAATGGGTGGCATATTATGGGTAATGTAGGAGAGAACAAGAGAACATCCTTAAATTATGTACGATTCCATTACAAAAGATATTCCAGATTTCATACTTTAAAAACCCTTAGTGACCACTAATATGCCTTTTTACTGAAGTAAACTAAGGGTTTTTTAAGCTAAACAGCTTGCTTTAATCAATCATTACATGTACTTAGATCTTGGAATGCAATTTTTTAAAAAATGTGTGTGGTCACTAAGGGGTTAAGCATATGTACGCCAAGTACACAGAAGAATCTACAATAGAAAAACCCCTAAAAAAATAAATAAAAATATGAACTCAAAATATGTTCAAACCATTGGTGTCGTATAACACCCAGTGCTAAGCCACTTCCGGAGCCATGCTCACAAATAATTGTTCTATAATCGAAATCGAGGTTACATGTTCAATTAATCACGATTTTCATTTTTGTCCTAATCGTCCAGCCCTACAATACACTACCTCAAAAGTCATGAGCTGAATGTTTTACCATGGCCCTCATAGTCCCCTGATCTTAACATCATTGAAAATTTGTGGATAGACCTCAAAAGAGCAGTGCATGTGAGACAGCCCAGTAATCTTACAGAACTGGAAGACTTTTGCAAGGTAGAATGGATGAAAATCCCTCAAACAAGAACTTAGACTCTTAGGCTGTGTTCACATCACCGTTCAGTTTTCTATTCTTCTAATCCATCAGAAGAAGAGAAAAATAAACAAAAAACATCCTGTATTTTAAGAATCCATTATGTTTCGTTATGCACATTTTGCATCCATTTTAGCCATTTCTGTCGGACATCTGTTATTTTAGACAGGAAAAAAAAATACTTTGTGGAGGACTTTTTTCTGTCTAAAATAACAGCTCTTGGATGAAAATGGCTAAAAACGATTCAAAATGTGATTAACTGAGCATAATAGAAGCTTAAAATACAGGATCCGTTGTTTTTTTCTGACGGATCAGAAGTATGGAAAACTAAATGGTGATGTGAAACCGGCCTTAGCTGGCTACAAAAAGCCTACTTGCCAAAGGAGGAGCTACTAGGTACTAACCACAGTTTTGCTTCGGGCCCTTTTCCATTTTTGATATTATAAATAAAGATTATTATTATTATGAAAATGAAAAATACTTTTTACTTAAAAAACAAAGGGAATGTTTCATCTTTAACTTTAGGACTTTTGGAGATCTCTTCATCTTCAATTTGCTTGACCGTTCACAGTAACAGAAATTTTGACCAGGGGTACCCAAACTCTTGCATGCCACTGTAAGTGATTAAGATTTAAAGGATTTCTAGCACCTCATTTTTACCTAATTAGCTCTGTATTCGTCTGTATTCGGCGCAGGCGCAGTCACTGTCTGAACGCTCCCTGCGCCGGCATCTCCTACTGCGCCTGCGCCATCTGTTCCTCGGAGCACTGTGACGTAATCGGCGCAGGCGCAGTAGAGATGTAATTCACTGCGCCTGCGCCGAATACAGACGCACACGGCGCAGGCGCAAGAATTCGGCCGATAAATGAGATGGAGGATGGCAATCTAGAGGAGATGGGCGGGCTTGACGGACGAGCGGGGCGGCATACAGTGTGAGTAGACCAAGCCTCTAGGTGCTGAAAAGATGCCCCCATAGCACCTAGAGGCTCATTAGCATATCAATAAAAGTTCGTTTTTTAGTAAAAACGGATCCACACAAAGGTCTGAAGATAGCATTGTTAGGTAGATCAGACACTAGGAGATAGCTAGTGTCTGAGAGCTAATTAGGTCAAAATGAAGTGTTAGAAACCCTTTAAAGGGTTTCTATCACCAGATTTTGAGATTTTTTCGCTGACTGACACTAGCGATCTGCTAGTGTCTGCACTACCTAACAGTGCTCTTGTATCACCTTCGTCTGCTGCTGTTAAGCTTAAAAACATACTTTTATTGATATGCAAATGAGCCTCTAGGTGCTATGGGGGCGTCTTTTCAGCACCTAGAGGCTCCGTTTACCTACTATTTCTGCCGCCCACCGCGTCCCTCCAGACCGCCCGCTCCTCTCATCTCGAATTCCAGCACCTGCGCTTCTGTATTCGGCGCAGTCGAAGTGACTGTCAGACCACTCCCTGCGCCGGCATCTTCACTGCGGTCCGACAGTCACTGCGCCTGCGCCGAGTACAGAAGCGCACGGCGCAAGTGCTGGAATTCGAGATGGAGCGAGGTTGGCTGTCAATCAAGAGGAGCGGTGCGGTCTGGACACGGTGGGCAGCAGAAATAAAGAGTAGACGGGACCTCTAGGTGCTGAAAAGACGCCCCCATAGCACCTAGAGGCTCATTTGCATATCAATAAAAGTATGTTTTTAAGCTTAACGGCAGCAGACAAAGGTGATACAAGAGCACTGTTAGGTAGTGCAGACACTAGCAGATCGCTAGTGTCAGTCAGCGAAAAATCTCAAAATCTGGTGGTAGAAACCCTTTAAATAGAATCTCTAAAATATTTCCATTAGAATAAGAGCAGCAGAGCATGCATACAGCCCAACTAGCAGGGTAATTGATAAATGAACAGGGATGTCAGTAATCAGTAAGGTCATCATCGGAAGAAGTGACCCCCCCATCCTACTGCCACAAAAACATGATCAATGTGATCAATGTCAATATAATGACACAGCTAATACACAGATGCAGCAGAGCCCAGGTTTGTCAAAACCCACACAACTTTGTCCTTTCATATGTTTGTTATAGAATTATCTCAAATTACAAGCAGATAGTAGATATACTACATACTACTAGATTGTCTCTGAGGGTAAGTCATCAATATAAAAAAGTAGAGAACCCCTTTAACAACCACCAATATGCCTTTTTACAGCGCCGCATAAGGGGCACCCTTTTTTGTCCCTCTCTGTCCCCCATGTCATAGGGTGTTGATGTTTGGTATTGTAGCAGGAGGCCTAACATTTACCTCTGAATGTACCATGTAGGTAAATCTACTACGGCTTATCAGGGTCTAATAAGCTGCCTTTCAGTGTAAAAAGACAGGTATAATACACTGGATTACATAAATAGTGAAGTTTAAGTGATCCAACGATCACATGTTCTAATCCCCTTGTAGGACTATAAAATGTTATGTAAAAAATGTAAACAAAAAACAAGTATCCTAAGGCCTCTTTCACACTTGCGTTGTCCGGATCCGGCGTGTACTCCACTTGCCGGAATTACACGCCGGATCCGGAAAAACGCAAGTGTACTGAAAGCATTTGAAGACGGATCCGTCTTCAAAATGCTTTCAGTGTTACTATGGCAGCCAGGACGCTATTAAAGTCCTGGTTGCCATAGTAGTAGTGAGGAGCGGGGGAGCAGTATACTTACAGTCCGTGCGGCTCCCGGGGCGCTCCAGAATGATGTCAGAGCGCCCCATGCGCATGGATCATGTGATCCATGCGATCACGTCATCCATGCGCCTGGGGCGCCCTGACGTCACTCTTGAGCGCCCCGGGAGCCGCACGGACGGTAAGTATGCTGCTTCCCCGCTCCCCACTACACTTTACCATGGCTGCCAGGACTTTAGCGTCCCGGCAGCCATGGTAACCATTGAGAAAAAGCTAAACGTCGCATCCGGCAATGCGCCGAAACGACGTTTAGCTTAAGGCCGGATCCGGATCAATGCCTTTCAATGGGCATTCATTCCGGATCCGGCCTTGCGGCAAGTGTTCCGGATTTTTGGCCGGAGCAAAAAGCGCAGCATGCTGCGCTATTTGCTGCGGCCAAAAAACGTTCCGTTCCGGAACGGAAGACATCCTGATGCATCCTGAAGGACGGACTGTCCATTCAGAATGCATTAGGATAATCCTGATCAGTATTCTTCCGGCATAGAGCCCCGACGACGGAACTCTATGCCGGAAGACAATAACGCAGATGTGAAAAAGCCCTTAGACAAAAAAATCTGCATTCTCCCCAACCTAAACTTTAATGGAAACATTTATTGGCCAATAATGATAGGAAATCACATTGGCTCAGATATAGATAGGGTAGACAGGGAGGTTGTATGACAGATCTGATACATCTATACACTGCCTGTCTAAAAGATTGAAGGGGTTTCAACTGGTGCTGATTACTTGTCCACCAATCAGCACTCATTTTGAGGGGGAAAGCAAGAAGCATTGTTCACGCCCTCTCCTGCCATGAATTTACTTGTATGTCTGGTGGGAGGGGAATGTAAATAAATATATGTCCTACTTTTACTATTTTTAGCTGGTGCCGCCCTAGGGACTGTGCCCAGTGGAATAAGAGGCCCTGAGTACAGAGCAGGATAGTGATTGGCTGGATGAGATGCCTTAGATGCAGCTTGGGTACGGGAGTATGGTTTCTCACTTAAGTGACAGCAGTGCATCTGCAAACATAACAGATGGTGGACTAAAGATAAAGCCCCTGGAACATATCATTATGACTGTAAGTGCACTTCCAAAACTTTGTAATCTGGAAGCTATGCCCTGACCCTTAAAGCAATTTAAATAACAAAAAACAACAACATTTAATAGTTACAACACAAATGTCTTGAACTAGAGATTGATAAGGAAATAAACTTGGTAAATTTTAGTACTTTTCCCAATTTAACAAAGTGTCGTGCTACTCCCAAGCAGGAAGCATGAGCTTCCTGTGCTTCTTTTGAGTGACGCGTGTAACCTTTGAAACTTGCATCCATCAATCTGCACTGTAATTAATTCTGTTTTTGCTTTTAAATGCTCTGGTTAACTCTGTCTCACAGATTACAGATAGAACGCCCTGCTCCCAGGAGGCAAATGCACACACAGACAAATACACAGCCGAGTCACATTATTGTGACCACTTCTACCTTCAACATCGGCAGCAGGTAGCTCACCTGTGGTGAGCTGGCTTGGTGGGTATAGAAGGTGTGTGATAGGCTGTCTGCACAAATATCCCTCGTTGCTGTCACGAGGAAAAAGGGTGATTTCCCAGAGTTGCAAAAATTGGTTATTGGCTTTCAGGCCAAGGGTGATAGTATTTCTGTAACTGCGCAATTTGTGAAATGTTCGCATGCTGCAGTGATAAAAGTGTATCATGAGTGGTCAAGTAAGCAACGTGGAAACTGCAGAACACCATGTGCCATTGATGTGAAAGGTCAATATCGGCTACAAAGATGCACGAGGGCATTGAGCCTCTGCTAACGAAATTGCATCGGTAGAAAAGGCTTACATTTTTGCACAAGTATCAGAATTTAACTTTGTAAAGGTTTTTTGGCTTTATTGAATAGATGGACTTTAATGTGTCAGGCGAGAAACATCAGAGAACAAACACCCTTTAAACATAGCTGGAAGAACACAAGCTGGTGGTGGCAGTGTTATGGTCTGGGGAATGTTTTTGCAACATTCTCTTGGCCCACTCATCTATGTGGAAGGCACCCACAACCAATCTCGGTATTAATCAATGCTTGCAGATCATGTACACCCATACATGCTAATTGTCTTTCCTGGGGCGGAATGGATCTTCCAGCAACACAATGCGACATGTCACAGAGCGCCATTCTGGAGCGCCCCGGGAGCCGCACGGACTGTAAGTATACTGCTCCCCCGCTCCTCACTACTACTATGGCAACCAGGACTTTAATAGCGTCCTGGCTGCCATAGTAACACTGAAATGTCTAGAAATGTCTGACATTGGTTTAAAGAGCATAAAAAAGACTTCCAAGTACTACCCTGGCCCCCTAATTCCCCACACATAACCCCAATTGAGCATCTGTGGGACCACCTTGATCGTTGTGTTTGCTCTATGGATCCTCCCTTACGCACCCTTCAGCAGCTGTGGGATCCACTGCAGTCAACATGGCTCCATATAGTGTGTGTGTATATTAACAGTACAGACGAAAAGTTTGGACACACCCCATTCAAAGAGTTTTCTTTATTTTCATGACTATGAAAATTGTAGATTCACACTGAAGGCATCAAAACTATGAATTAACACATGTGGAATTATATACATAACAAAAACATGTGAAACAACTGAAAATATGTCATATTCTAGGTTCTTCAAAGTAGCCACCTTTTGCTTTGATTACTGCTTTGCACACTCTTGGCATTCTCTTGATGAGCTTCAAGAGGTAGTCACCTGAAATGGTCTTCCAACAGTCTTGAAGGAGTTCCCAGAGATGCTTAGCACTTGTTGGCCCTTTTGCCTTCACTCTGCGGTCCAGCTCACCCCAAACCATCTCGATTGGGTTCAGGTCCGGTGACTGTGGAGGCCAGGTCATCTAGCGCAGCACCCCATCACTCTTCTTCATGGTCAAATAGCCCTTACACAGCCTGGAGGTGTGTTTGGGGTCATTGTCCTGTTGAAAAATAAATGATGGTCCAACTAAACACAAACCGGATGGAATAGCATGCCGGTGCAAGATGCTGTGGTAGCCATGCTGGTTCAGTATGCCTTCAATTTTGAATAAATCCCCAACAGTGTCACCAGAAAAGCACCCCCACACCATCACACCTCCTCCTCCATGCTTCACGGTGGGAACCAGGCATGTAGAGTCCATCCCTTCACCTTTTCTGCGTCGCACAAAGACACGGTGGTTGGAAATAAAGATCTCAAATTTGGACTCATCAGACCAAAGCACAGATTTCCACTGGTCTAATGTCCATTCCTTGTGTTCTTTAGCCCAAACAAGTCTCTTCTGCTTGTTGCGTGTCCTTAGCAGTGGTTTCCTAGCAGATATTCTACCATGAAGGCCTGATTCACACAGTCTCCTCTTAACAGTTGTTCTAGAGATGTGTCTGCTGCTAGAACTCTGTGTGGCATTGACCTGGTCTCTAATCTGAGCTGCTGTTAACCTGCGATTTCTGAGGCTGGTCACTCGTATGAACTTATCCTCTGCAGCAGAGGGGACTCTTGGTCTTCCTTTCCTGGGGCGGTCCGCATGTAAGCCAGTTTCTTTGTAGCGCTTGATGGTTTTTGTGACTGCACTTGGGGACACTTTCAAAGTTTTCCTAATTTTTCGGACTGACTGACCTTCATTTCTTAAAGTAATGATGGCCACTCGTTTTTCTTTACTTAGCTGCTTTTTTTTTTGCCATAATACAAATTCTAACAGTCCATTCAGTAGAACTATCAGCTGTGTATACACCTGACTTCTCCACAACGCATATGATGGTCCCAACCCCATTTATAAGGCAAGAAATCCCACTTATTAAACCTGACAGGGCACACCATTTCAGATGACTACCTCTTGAAGCTCATCATGAGAATGCCAAGAGTGTGCAAAGCAGTAATCAAAGCAAAAGGTGGCTACTTTGAAGAACCTAGAATATGACATATTTTCAGTTGTTTCACACTTTTTTGTTATGTATATAATTCCACATGTGTTAATTCATAGTTTTGATGCCTTTAGTGTGAATCTACAATTTTCATAGTCATGAAAATAAAGAAAACTCTTTGAATGACAAGGTGTGTCCAAACTTTTGGTCTGTACTGTGTATATATATATATATATATATATATATATATATATAATGGAAAAAAACATTGGCAGCACCACCCAAAACAGAGTATAAAGGAAAAAACGGGTCCAATGTCCAAGTATGGTAACTGGTGCTTACCCACTTATAAAAAAGAAAATCGGACTGCACTCCAGATGGTTCTTCAGTAAAACAATGTGTTTTTATTCACCCATGTGGTGGCAAAGAGCAACGTTTCGGCTCATACATGAGCCTTTCTCAAGCCTTGCGAATGAACCGAAACGTCGCTCTTTGCCACCACATGGGTGAATAAAAACACATTGTTTTACTGAAGAACCGTCTGGAGTGCAGTCCGATTTTCTTGCTCTTTATATATATATATATATATATATCCCTATGTCAACTCTAATTGAATTGTACTCACATAATGTGTCAGTACAAATCATTAGAGTTGAGGGGTCATGCAGGAACACACAGCATTATAACTCATAATCATAATGCTGCGGGTCCACGTCATAGGAGCAGCATTCAGGACAGGAAATACCTGTGACACACAGAGTGTTTTTTCTCGTACTGAATGTGATCGTGTGAAATTGGCCATACAGCAGCTCTTCTTATACGGCAATCTTGGTGTGCATCTATCTTTCTCGATTATCCAAAATCCACTTTCAAAACTCTTTCCCACATTTGACCAATGGACCATCCAGCTTCTCTAAGCCCAACTATTTGGCTCTTTTTAAAGTCTGTTAATTGCACAAATGGTGCACAGCACACTTCAGCAACACCCAATCACCTGTCTGATAAGACAGAGGATGAAAAACATTGATGCCAGCCAAAAAATCTAAGTCTGTGGACCATCTGTATCTAAAGAATGGATCTTGGACCTCTACATGTAACACCCTCAAGTATTACCATATTGTAAAAGAGGCTTTTTATCTTAACTCCTCCTAGGTCCTCTTTTTTTATTTTCCGTTGGTGTATATGACCATTTTGGATTCCGAAATGTTCATAGAAAAAATTAATATCTACTATAATTATAACAATAATTATACCTCTCTACACAAAATGATAGTAATGTAGATAATGCACCAATATGTACAGCTGTGGATCACAGTTATCACGTAATAAGAAAACAGGAGCGTGCATTTGTATGCCTCACTATAAATGACAATTTAATGACTAGCACATTTAGCTGTCATTGTTTTAATTACAAGTGTCGACTATTAAAATATAATACAATTATGACTTTAAAAATACTGCCCGAGCATTTGAAAAGACCGTCAGTCAATAGCTTAGACAACATATAGAGTATTTACTCTTCATAGGGCAGCAAAGGTCAGGCAAATGATGGTTTTATGCTGCTGACAATGATTTGCTCTTTGCATTGACAAAACAACAACAATTAGTCTTACTTCAGTGAACGCACACAAAAATGAATTAAACACAATGACAGCGCTCATACATTACACAAAGCACCATCAGTAGCCCGTCCGGACTTAAACAATATTTAAACTCGTTGCTCAATTTACATCACTCCGTTTAGAAGGCCAAACATATTTCCTTTTAATCTTCATAGTTAATGTCCATCAGTGGGTGTAAGAAGAAAGTCTGCAGAAATGTGCATATTAAAGGAGTTTGCCCGGTGTTTGCATCAACATCTTTTAAAATAATCATTTATTTATTTTACCTTTATTGCTCTTATCTTCCATGGACATGTCAAAAGTAGAAACAGGGGCAGTGTCAGGGGAGTGTCTGTGTAACCTGCTGGTGGGAGCAGCTATAAACTAGCTGAGTGGTGCAGGTGGTGGTGCTGGAGCGGTGGTACAGAAAGGAGAAGTGCATCATGGGTTTGGTTGGATACAGCAACAGGAAGTGCTACATACAGGATGGAAACAAGCCAGAGTGATGGTTCAAGGAAGATAAGTGAGCATATTTCTTCAAAACCATTGTGATCCTGGAAAATCCCTTTAAGGTCTCCAGTACCAAATAATTACATTTCTCTAGAACCTTCTATAAACATATGCTAGATCTTCTAAAGACACGAAGACAACCCAATGCCCCTTTCCATATGCTATAACAGGTACAGAGAGGTTACTTGCTTGAGAACTAGTTCTATGTATCAGAGCAAAGAAACACTAAGGTTTCTTTCACAAAAACGTTATCAGTTTCGGCAGACTGTTCTGGCAGAGCATGGCTTGCCGGAGCTCCCTGGATCCAGCATTGATGTATGTTACCGCAATGCCCACCGGCTCCATTGACTATCATGGGATCCTGCCGCTACCAGGCAAATATGCCCGGGATTTGGACAAACAAAAACTGCTGCTGGAACGAATAACACGAGTGTAAAACTAGCCTAAGAGAGAATTTATCAAAACCGTATGCCAGCTTTCTGGCATACAAGGTGCATTTTGCACAAAACAAATCTTCGATTATTTAGGGAGTTTTCTCCCCTCGGGGCACTTTTCAAGAAAGCAGGAAGCGCTTAGTGTAAGGCGGCATGGTCTCCTCAGCTCAACACATTTATCAGAATTCAGAACAGAATTTCTGGTGTAACTTAATGCTGAAGTTTATGCCAGCCCATTGCCGATTTCAGTTGTGGTCCATGGACATCAAAACATGCAGTGTACACCTCTAAATAAAGGTTGACACATCTTACTCCAATAACTAAAAATGACACATGAAACATCAGTCTTAGTAAATCTGCCCTCATATGTCAGTGGCTCCTTGCCAGAGTAAAGTGAAACCATCACACACAAACAGGGATAGTGCAGTCCTAAAACTTCCTGGACCCACTAATCCCTACCTACTTGCACAGTCACCCTAGGCAGTGACCCCACAACAACAGTTCCTATACTGAAATATGGCGGGACACAAGCAGCGAACAACAAAAAGACAAACACAGACAGTAGTCGTATGGAAAAGGGTCAAATAACAGTTAAGACAATAAAGTACAGAAATGCCACAGGCAAATGAGAAAACCAACACTCCCGAAAGTCAAAACCAGGAAATGAATACAATACCAAATCGCCAGAAGCCATAAACGTAGTCACAAAACTAATCCAGAACTCCTTATGCCAGAGGAGTCTTCAATATCACAAGAGAACAGCAGGCGGAGCCAGAGGACAAGAAATCTAACCACCTCCTGTCTGCCCGTTAACTATAAACATCCGGAAAGTGGATCTCTATCTCTAAATGGACGTTTCTGAATGTCTATTCAGAAATGGCAGCTGCACGCTAAACGTGCAGCTGCAGAGCAGGTTGCTCGCTGTCAGTGACAGCAGGGAAACCCAGAGAGAAGGCAGAAACAGTTCCCATGTGTCCCTGCCTTCTAGATCGCTGTATACACAGCGCTTAATGCGCTTTCTGTCCCGATCCGGCGGTCATGTGACCGCCGGGGCCGGGAGAGTGCAGGAGCTGTCAGGTATTCTACAAACCTAGATCAGCCCTGCACTGAGGGGGGTGTATTTCCCCTGTAACTGGGGCTACTATGTCAGCCCATAACAGGATAGTGGAAAAAAAAATGTGAAGTTAAATGTCCCCCAGTGGTCTTGTATGACCTTATGGGGGACGCAAAGTGTGAAATAAAAATAAATAAAAATAAAGTGTTAAAATAAAAATAAAAATAGTAAAGTAAAGAATAAAAAAAAAAAATGTTAAAAATAGAAAATAAATAAAATAGACATATTTGGTATTGCTGCGTCCATGACGGTCGGCTCTATAAATATATCACATGATCCACCCAGTTCGATAAACATCATAAAAAATAATAATTATAAACTGTGTCAAAAAAAGTTATGTTTGTCACCTTACATCACAAAAAGTGCAACACCAAGTGATCAAAAAGGCATATGTCCCAAAAAATGGTACCAATAAAACCATCACCCCAGTCCCTACATAAGAAAATCTTTAAAAAAATTAAAAAAATATAGCTCTCAAAACATGGACACATTAAAACATAATTTTTTTGTTTAAAAAATGCTATTATTGTGTTAAAGTGAAATAAATAAAAAAAGTAAACATATTAGGTATCGTCGCGTCCGTAACAACCAGCTCTATAAAAATATCACATGACCTAACCCCTCAGTGAACACCGTAAAAAAAAGTGCCAAAAAAGCAATTTTTTGTCACCTAACATCACATAAAGTGCAACACCAAGCGATCAAAAATGCGTATGCCCCCCAAAATAGTACCAATCAAACTGTCACCCCATCCCGCAAAAAATTAGACCCTAACTAAGACAATTGGTCAAAAAATTGCTCTCAGACTATGGAGACACTAAAACATCCTTTTTTTGGTTTAAAAAATGCTCTTACTGTGTAAAACTTAAATAAATAGGAAAAATTATACATATTAGGTATTGCCACGTCCGTAACGATCTGCTCTATAAAAATGTCACATGACTAGTGTTGAGCGAACTTGTGTTTTAAGTTCGGCGTCTAAAGTTCGAGTTCAGGTTATCGAAGTATCCCGTTATGGATTCTAAATTCCGTTATGGTCCATGATAGCGGAGTCCATAACGGGATACTTCAATAACCCGAACTCGAACTTTAGAAGCCGAACTTAAAACACAAGTTCGCTAAACACTACACATGACCTAACCCCTCAGGTGAACACTGTAAAAATAAATAAAAACTGTGCTAAAACAACCAATTTTTTGGTCACCTTGCCCCATAAAGTGTTATAATGAATGATCAAAAAAATCATATGCACCCAAAAATGGTACTAATAAAAACGTCAACTCTTCCTGCAAAAAAATATGGCTTTCAGAATATGGAGACATAAAAACATTTTTTTTTAAATGCTATATTATGTAAAACTGAAACAAACAAAGAAAGTAGACATATTTGATATCATTGCGTCCATAACAAGCTGCTCTATTAAAATAGCACATGATCTACCGTGTCAGATGAATGTTGTAAAAAAAAACAGTGCCAAAACAGCCATTTTTTGGTTACCTTGCCTAAAAAAAACATAATATAGAGCAATTAAAAATCATATGTACCCCAAAATAGTACCAATAAAACTGTCACCTTATCCCCTAGTTTGCAAAATGGGGTCACTTTTTGGGAGTTTCTACTGTAAGGGTGCATCAGGGGGCTTCAAATGGGACATGGCATCTAAAAACCAGTCCAGCAAAATCTGCCTTCCAAAAACCATATGGTGCTCCTTTTCTTCAGCGCCTTGCCGTGTGCCCTTATATCAGTTTACCAGCACATGTGGGGTGTTTATGTAAACCGCAGAATCAGGGTAATAAATATAGAGTTTTGTTTGGCTGTTAACCCTCGATGTGTTAAAGAAAAAAAATGGATTCAAATGGAAAATCTGCGAAAAAAGTGAA
Organism: Bufo gargarizans; assembly: GCF_014858855.1. Lineage (NCBI taxonomy): Eukaryota > Metazoa > Chordata > Amphibia > Anura > Bufonidae > Bufo > Bufo gargarizans. The sequence continues at coordinate 59,140,872 of NC_058087.1, forward strand.
ATTTAAAAATGTGATCTTCATTTTACTTTAATTCTAACCTAAAGAGTTAACAACGTTTGTAAAATCAGTTTTAAGTAACTTGAGGGGTGTAGTTTCTACAATGGGGTCATTTATGGGGGTATCCACTATGTAAGACCCACAAAGTGACTTTAGACCTGAACTGGTCCTTAAAAAGTGTGTTTTGGCAATTTTCTTAAAGATTTTGAGAATTGCTTTTAAAATTCTAAGCCTTCTGACGTCCTAAAAAAAATTAAATGATATTTACAAAATGATGCCAACATAAAGGAGACATATGTGGAATGTTAAGTAATAAATATTTTATGAGGGAACACTTTCTGTTTTACAAGCAGAGAAATTGAAATTTTGAAAAAATAAATAAAAACTTTTGGTAAATTTGGGATTTTTTCATAAATAAAGGTGAAATATATTGACTCAAATTTATGACTATCATGACTTACAATGTGTCACGAGAAAACAATCTCAGAATGGCTTGGATAAGTAAAAGCGTTCCAAAGATATTACCACATAAAGTGACATATGTCGGATTTGCAAAATTAGGCCTGGTCAGGAAGGGGGGCAAATTGCCCGGATGTGAAGGTGTTAACCAGGAGGAGCTGACACCTGCGTACTGATGCTCAAATGCCCCGACACCTCACTTGATTGGCCCGCCCAGAGGATCGGTGCACTGCTTCGGTTCCCCTGGCAACCGGAAGCTGCTGCCATGCAGAGGCAGCACTGGCCAGGGGAACAATGATGTTCATCCACCGGTTGGGCTGCACCAGAGATCTAGTTCCCCTGGCAAAAAAAAAAATGCGTATGCCCCCCAAAATAGTACCAATCAAACTGTCACCCCATCCCGCAAAAAATTAGACCCTAACTAAGACAATTGGTCAAAAAATTGCTCTCAGACTATGGAGACACTAAAACATCCTTTTTTTGGTTTAAAAAATGCTCTTACTGTGTAAAACTTAAATAAATAGGAAAAATTATACATATTAGGTATTGCCACGTCCGTAACGATCTGCTCTATAAAAATGTCACATGACTAGTGTTGAGCGAACTTGTGTTTTAAGTTCGGCGTCTAAAGTTCGAGTTCAGGTTATCGAAGTATCCCGTTATGGATTCTAAATTCCGTTATGGTCCATGATAGCGGAGTCCATAACGGGATACTTCAATAACCCGAACTCGAACTTTAGAAGCCGAACTTAAAACACAAGTTCGCTAAACACTACACATGACCTAACCCCTCAGGTGAACACTGTAAAAATAAATAAAAACTGTGCTAAAACAACCAATTTTTTGGTCACCTTGCCCCATAAAGTGTTATAATGAATGATCAAAAAAATCATATGCACCCAAAAATGGTACTAATAAAAACGTCAACTCTTCCTGCAAAAAAATATGGCTTTCAGAATATGGAGACATAAAAACATTTTTTTTTAAATGCTATATTATGTAAAACTGAAACAAACAAAGAAAGTAGACATATTTGATATCATTGCGTCCATAACAAGCTGCTCTATTAAAATAGCACATGATCTACCGTGTCAGATGAATGTTGTAAAAAAAAACAGTGCCAAAACAGCCATTTTTTGGTTACCTTGCCTAAAAAAAACATAATATAGAGCAATTAAAAATCATATGTACCCCAAAATAGTACCAATAAAACTGTCACCTTATCCCCTAGTTTGCAAAATGGGGTCACTTTTTGGGAGTTTCTACTGTAAGGGTGCATCAGGGGGCTTCAAATGGGACATGGCATCTAAAAACCAGTCCAGCAAAATCTGCCTTCCAAAAACCATATGGTGCTCCTTTTCTTCAGCGCCTTGCCGTGTGCCCTTATATCAGTTTACCAGCACATGTGGGGTGTTTATGTAAACCGCAGAATCAGGGTAATAAATATAGAGTTTTGTTTGGCTGTTAACCCTCGATGTGTTAAAGAAAAAAAATGGATTCAAATGGAAAATCTGCGAAAAAAGTGAAATTTAAAAATGTGATCTTCATTTTACTTTAATTCTAACCTAAAGAGTTAACAACGTTTGTAAAATCAGTTTTAAGTAACTTGAGGGGTGTAGTTTCTACAATGGGGTCATTTATGGGGGTATCCACTATGTAAGACCCACAAAGTGACTTTAGACCTGAACTGGTCCTTAAAAAGTGTGTTTTGGCAATTTTCTTAAAGATTTTGAGAATTGCTTTTAAAATTCTAAGCCTTCTGACGTCCTAAAAAAAATTAAATGATATTTACAAAATGATGCCAACATAAAGGAGACATATGTGGAATGTTAAGTAATAAATATTTTATGAGGGAACACCTTCTGTTTTACAAGCAGAGAAATTGAAATTTTGAAAAAATAAATAAAAACTTTTGGTAAATTTGGGATTTTTTCATAAATAAAGGTGAAATATATTGACTCAAATTTATGACTATCATGACTTACAATGTGTCACGAGAAAACAATCTCAGAATGGCTTGGATAAGTAAAAGCGTTCCAAAGATATTACCACATAAAGTGACATATGTCGGATTTGCAAAATTAGGCCTGGTCAGGAAGGGGGGCAAATTGCCCGGATGTGAAGGTGTTAACCAGGAGGAGCTGACACCTGCGTACTGATGCTCAAATGCCCCGACACCTCACTTGATTGGCCCGCCCAGAGGATCGGTGCACTGCTTCGGTTCCCCTGGCAACCGGAAGCTGCTGCCATGCAGAGGCAGCACTGGCCAGGGGAACAATGATGTTCATCCACCGGTTGGGCTGCACCAGAGATCTAGTTCCCCTGGCAAAAAGATGTTGCTGCGCTGAGGCAGCGTCTGCCAGGGCAACCATGACACTCCTGCTGTGGTAATTAGGTCAAGTGCAACCAAGCATTTATGCTGCAGAGATTTCTGGCTGAATTTTCTGAAACTGGACCCACAGTTGTCAGGTGAGTACCTGGGCTTCCAGTTCCATTCTCAATGGCAGTTCCAGTCCAGTGGATGCAGGTAACAGCTGATCAGCGGAGGTGCTGTGTCGGACCTTCACCGATCTGATACTGATGACTTACTGTACACTGTAGTTTCTGGCACTGGTGTACCGCAGAACAGCTCCAATTCACTACACTACACTATACGTCACTATACAGTGGATGGAACCTTGTGTTTCCTGCTCCACTCACTGTATAGTTGCTGGCGTCTGCCCTAAACAGTAGATCGGTGGAGTTGCCGAGTGTTGGTCCCCACCGATCTGATACTGATGATACTATTAATATCTAAGTACCAGAAAACCCCTTAAACATTTCAGATACTGGCAGAGGGTGTACTAAAACACTTAGTTTGGCTGAGCCATGCTAAATAATAAGTTGCTGCAGACTGTGGATCACCAAATCACTGGTATAGACTGTGAAAAATCCTAGACATACAGCGGCAGCACAAAAATGCCCAAAGCTTTTTCTGAACATTCTTCCATTCCAGTCTATTTTCCAAGCATTTTGATGAAATTACCTCCTGCACTAACAGTGACAATATATTTGCACTTAAAGGGTTTTTCCCATCTGGACATTTATGGTATATCAATATCAAAATGTCCTATATGTGGGGGCCCCACCTCAGGGACCTGCTCTCAAGAATGGAGCTTTGTCATAAATGGAGTGTAAGCTGTGCATTCACAGCTACGCATCTCCATTCATTGCAATGGGACTTCAAAAAATAAAAATTTCCAGAAGTCCAGTGAATGGAGGATGTGTGCGGTCTTTTAAATTTACTGCTATCACATTTGCTTGGCTGTTTTTGGAAGTTCCACAGCAGCACATGGAGAGGGTGCATGTGCATTCACTGTGGGGCCCCATTCTTGAGATAGGAGTGGGTCCCTATCAATATGCCATAAAATGTCCATATATAGGACAACCCCTTTAAAGAACACCTGTCACGATTCCTCGTCCTAATAGGTCTGCTTTAGTAAATAATTGAGTTCCCGGTGCAATAACTATTCTGGGGCATCTTTTCTTATGATTCTATATCGTTCTGTTCCCCAGTTATTGCTACTTGAAGTTTATTAATGAATCTGCAATTGAATGTTACCAGTTGGCGGGGTCCCTGCATAGACTGAACTGTCCAATCAGTGCTTCCAGTGTAAGCATGTGTACCTGGTGCTTCGCTCCAAACATGAAGGGCACCCTCCATCAGCGGCCTCCATTCACTTGCACTGGAGATGGACTGCGCTAGTCCCGCTCTCCCTTCCCCGTGTAAGTGAATGGAGACCGCTAATGGATGGGATATACTCTATCAATTGCCATGTTTGGCGAGAAGCAGCCAGAAGTAGGTGAGCGGACCTTCATGTAAATATGAATTGGTCTTATTAAACTACTGATTTAATAAGCCTTATTACCATTTGCAGCACGTGCCTACCCTTTTAATATGTACTACAAATGATATTACCTTAGAGACAAATAAACTAATCCAAAATCCTTAGATCAGAATAAAACCATACCCACCAGTGCATATGTGGAAACCGCACATCACGGCACCATTTTTCAGTCCACTGCCCAGTAACGATGATACAACGGTGATATAAGTGCACAGAATACAGCAGGCACACACTGCTGATTAGGACAATAATTGTAATACTTAATAAAAAGGGCAATAAATCTGTGGCTCATGGTAAGCAGTACTTAACAAACAAGACCAATCAATATTCGAGGGCAAAGGTCTTAAAGGTCCCTGTTCACAGCATGTTCTAGAATTAGATGGACTTGTGACCTCTGCACTTTCCGGCAGACGTCCTGGGCTTATAGCCTCTCATGACTGTTTATTACGTTAAGTAAGCGATAGCTTTCCACGCTTGATATGTACACACACTTATGACAATTAGACCCCGTGTAGTTATGATTTTGCCGATGGCTTTTCCTGCTCGCTGGCAATGTTTGCTATGCAGCGGCTGTTCGTCCTGCAAGCGACAGACACATGAAACTTTTTACCTTCTCAGAGAAAATGAAATATTGATCACTTATCATAAGAAACAATGAGCAGAGTATAATCAGACACCGCGTTTTGAATACTAAAAGAGAAACTAATCCGGCAGCGCTTTGACAATTATGTAAGGCATGTCATGTGTCTTCAGGTGACAGCTTGTTACCACCTTGGAGTTCAGGCCACTGCAGGAATATCTGAGTCAGTGAATGCCATGGAGGAAACACACACCGGCACCAAATGAGCAGTTGTATCAGTAAGCTGTGCTCTGCTGTGTGCCTAGGGAAGAAAAATCACTTTATCTTGTACTTAAACTGTCCACAAGCAGGAGGTTTTATGTCCATTCTGCCAATGTTATGCCTGGACAGTCTGACTGCTTCACGACGGAGGACACAAGGACCTGACAAGGCTGAATTTCAGCCGGGCCAATCCTTTGCTTTCTACAAGTTCTCTCTCCCTCCATGGAGTCAAGCCAAGGTCACAATAAAAGGAATATGTCACCAATTTATAAAGAGCATCTATAAAGTACATATGGAATTGTGCCTTACGACCACAGTTACAGACACTAAATGGTGCCCCAAATGTTCTGGCACCATTTTAAACAATGCACCAAGTGCTAATTACCGCATCATCTGCCTTGTTGGCTAAGAGGTACAGGATGGCCCACGACAAAAGTAGCCTGCCTCCAATATCTTCAAGTCAAACTGCCTAATAGTAAATCTGGCTTAGTTGTCCATAGTAACCAATCAGAGCTTGGCTTTCAGTTCCTACAGGGCTCTGAAAAAATAAGAGCCGAGCTCTGATTGGTTGCTATGGACAACTAAGCCAGATTTACTATTAGGCAGTTTGACTTGAAGATATTGGAGGTGGGCTACTTTTTTGTGGTCCGCCCTGTAATACGCAGTCACAGCTAATCAGGCTGATAGGGAGTATGGTTTATTTAGCCCAAAGCTTTCTTATGTCCTAGTTTATAAGGATTGTCTACTATTGGGGAAAAGGGCTCTCTTTCAGGACAGTTTGCTTCTCTTGTTCATGGTTCTGTCTGGTATTGCAGGTTAGCCCCTTAGATTTAGGGAATTTTGCAAGTCCTCTTCGCTGCAATCATTTTTGTAGCCGTGACAGCTCTCAGCTCTGTGATGAGACAACCCCTTTTAAAAGCTTGTAGAAAATTATATAAAAGCCAAAAACAACTTCAAACTTCAACTGAAGAAGACCTTTGATAATGTTACTTGGTAAATGTAAATGAGACTACAGAAAAGTTAACAGATCATAATCACATTGGGGGCAATTCACTGAAGGTGGCTATTCATATCACATAAATGTAATGTGTATTGGGGCCTCTAATTCAGCATGTACGCTCTCTCCATTTACTTCTATGGGTGTTCCAAAAACAGTTGAGCTCAATTTCTGGATAGTCCATAAAAATAGGCATCTTTTTTTAAATAAAAAAATAGATGTGTCCATGATTTTTTTGAGGCTGGTGGTACTTGACTAGTTTATTTTGATAGCAATTATCATCATTTTACAGCTCACAGTAAATGCTGGTAAGGAGTTATTATCAGTATATCGAGCTATAGACATGTATTACTTATAATCTTTATCATTCATTATAGTTTTCCAAATTATCCGTAAAACGTTTTGACGGTCCATGATTTTGGGATAAGTTGTTCAGAAAAAAAGACTAAATCCTGGTTGGCAACCCTGGTGCCAAGATAGGAAAAACACTCAGCCAAACATACATGTTCTTGGTGGAAATGAGAGTTCTAGCCGTCAGAAAAGGTTATATTAAGTGTATGGCCAGCTTATGCAAAAACTGTGCCAGAAAGTTGCACCAGCATATTGGGATACACGGCGACCATCAGATGTGTCATGTTATAGACATTTTCTACACTTTCCTTGTGTAGATAAAGGGCTGGCCAAAGAAGCAGTGAAATGTGTATAGTATTGGTGTAGATATATTCCAGCCATGAGAGGCAATAAGGAAATGTATCTAATAGAGATGAGCAAAATAATTCTAAAATCCAAAATTTGGGAAATTCAAGCAAAATTTTTTAAGTTCTGATTCCACAGTACCCCAATGTTGTTTCATTAGATTCAGAATAATCAAGGCAAGAGAGAAAGATGGCAAGACACAGAAAAGACTTCTTCAGGCAATTAGAGTACTTTCAGAATAAAATCACATAGATGATTTGGCCGAAATGGACCCGAATAGGACTTTAAGAAATGTGTTCATTTACATGTCTAATATGCTTGATGCGCTAAGTTGATCGGAATGCGGACGATTAGTGTGCACCATCTCCACCAAAATATATGCATCCTATGGCAGTATTGATAAATCTTCCCAAATTGTTCTAATATAAGACGTTTTTGTTACCATATATTTAAATGTTCCCACTTGGTAGATGCCATTTGTCTGGAAATGATAACATATAAAATTACACATAAGAATATGTAATGGTATTTAAATGTAAACCACCTTCAGGGTTAAAATTATGTTTATCAGATGACAGTGCCATGAATTAAGCAAATCTGTTTAGACGTGAAAATGCTGAGTGTAAGGTAAAAACATCAATTGAACCATTTACTTGCATAAAGCTCTAGGGTGCAATATTTAAAGCACTTTATTCAATAAAAAATGCTTTTAAAATGGTACTTTGGTGATTGGGAAAAACTAGATTCATCTGTCAATGTGACTGCAAGAAAGTTCAATAATGAACCATTTACATTATTTTCCTCGGGCTCCATGACTTGTGTCAATAGTACTCTTTAAAAAATTATGATGTAGCCCTTGTACTTTGTAAATCACCAGACGCACATTTCTACCTATTGTAAGCTAAAATGATATGTAACAAAAAAGCAAATATAATGTATTGGCTACAATAAAATACGAGATTATTATTATTATTTTTTTAAAGAGATTATTTATTTTGAACAGATTTGGGGCACCACGGTTTAAATCTTAAAGGGGATCTGTCACCATGGAAACCCCAATTAACTATTGTAATGCATGGACAGCTAAAAAGACAGATTCAGTATATGCATTATTATTTTTTTATCTTTCTGCTCACTTAGGCCTCATGCACATGACCGTAATTTTTTTCCGTTTCCGTTCCGTTTTTTTTGCAGATAGGATGCGGACCCATTAATTTCAACGGGTCCGCAATAAACGCGGACAGCACACTGTGTGCTGTCCGCATCAGTATGTCCGTTCCGTTGCCCTGCAAAAAAAATAGTGCATGTCCTATTTCTTTCTAGTTTGCGGACAAGGAGAGGCATTATTACAATAGATCCGCAAAAAAAAACAGATCCGCAAAAAAACGGATGCTAAAAATCATCCGGTTTTTTTTGCGGACCGCAAAACACATACGGTCGTGTGCATGTAGCCTTACATTTCTTCTCAGTAAGATTGCAAAGTATTTGCATTCCGAGGACTCCTAAGCTCGGCAATATAACGAAGAGGACTACTAAGTGCTTCAGTGCGTGGACCCTTAGCTGGTTTACTGAGGGGGAATGTAAATGGGTAGAGGAAATTACAATATTTTTTGACCTATAAGATGCACCTGCCGATAAGAGGCACCTAGGTTTGAGAGGAGGAAAATAAGAATAAAAAAATATTTTCCATCAGACCTCAGCTCAGAGTCTCAATCAGACCCTCAATGATAATCAAACCTCAGATTAGACCCTCAATGTTAATAAGACCCCCAATTAGACCTCAGATCGGACTCCCAAAATAAAAAACCCAATCACACCTCACATTAGACCCCCATGCTAAAAAGACCACCATTCAGACACTCAGATCAGACCCCAATGTCAACATCCCCATTCAGACTTCAGATCAGACCGCCATGTAAGACCCCTATTTAGACACTCAGATCAGACCCCCAATTTTAAAACCCCACTTCAGACCTCAGATCAGACCAGCAGGTTAATAAGACCCCATTCAGACACTCAGATCAGACTTCCAATGTTAAGACCCCCATTCAGACCTCAGATCAGACAAAAACAATAAATCAGACCTCAGATCAGACAAAAACAATAAATCAACAGGGAGGGAATTCCAGGATAAGGAAAGAGGTTTTTCAGTTATCTGTTAAAGATAATGGCACTTCCAAATTGCAATTTGGGTTTATGAGTGGGGGCAATATAACACCTATTTTGAGTTGGTATTTAAAGTAATTGGGGTTGAAAGATAATCAGTTCAAGATGATGGAGTTACTAGTATATGGAATATTGGGGAGCACAAATAATGATAATTATATGTTTTATTTAATATATCACATTTGGAGAGAAATTAAAAAAATTATGGACATTAAAGGATATACAGATTTTCCCCTCATATGGAGCGATAACAATTTGGAAGAAATTCAGAAAATTAAGCACTATGTAAATTGGGAAAATAAGGGAATCTGTTTTTTGTTTAACTTGTTTGATGGGGATGTACTAAAAGATTTTGAAACACTGAGAAAAGAATTTGTGATTATGAATAAAAAGGTTTTTTTTTTATATTTGCAATTGAGGGGTTCAATGAACTCATCACTGATAGACTCTCAGAGATATAAAAAGGTCCCCATGGAAGATATTAATAAACTTCTTGACAAAAGAAAGGTAAAAGGGAGTATTTCAAGAAGAAACAGATTATTGTTGAAAATTAAACTGAGTAAAATCAAAATAGTAGCTAAAGAGAAATGGAAGAAAGATATTGATGGGTTATCGGATGAGCAGTGGGAGGATGTATTGAGAAATAGGCCTCTGGTCTCAATGAGGGCCTCACATGGGGTTTTATAATTTAGTATGGAGATTCCCAAAACTGTTTTGATACTGGTTGGAGATTATTATTAACCTTTTCATGACCAAGGGTCATTGATGCCCTTGTGACTCGGTCTAATTTTGCAAATCTGACATGTCACTTTATGCGGTAATAACTTTGGAATGCTTTTAGTTATCCAAGCCATTCTGACATTGTTTTCTCGTGACACATTGTACTTCATGAGTCATAAATTTGAGTCAATATATTTCATCTTTATTTATGAAAAAATCCCAAATTTACCAAAAATTTTGAAAAATTAGCAATTTTAAAAATTTCAATTCCTCTGCTTTCAAAACAGAAAGTGATACCTAATAAAATATTTATTACTTAACATTCCCCATATGTCTACTTTATGTTGGCATCATTTTGTAAATGTAATTTTTTTAGGACATTAGAAGGCTGAGAATTTTAGAAGCAATTCTTAAAATTTTTAAGAAAATTTCAAAAATCCACTTTTTAAGGACCAGATCAGGTCTGAAGTCCCTTTGTGTGGCTTACATAGTGGAACCCCCCATAAATTACCCCACTGTAGAAACTACACCCCTCAAGTTATTCAAAACTGATTTTACAAACTTTGTTAACCCTTTAGGTGTTCCACAAGAAATAAAGGAATATGGAGATGAAATTTCTAAATTTTACTTTATTGGCAGATTTTCCATTTTAATCCATTTTTCTCCTAAACACATTGATTATTAGGCTACTTTCACACTTGAGTTTGGTGCGGATCCGCACCGATAATACAACCGCATGCATCCGTTCAGATCGGATCCATTTGTATTACCTTTAACATTGGCCAAACTGATCCGTCTTCAACATTATTGAAAGTCAATGGGGGGTGGATCCGTTTTGCATAGTGTCAGTCAATACGGATCCATCCCCATTAACTTACATTGTGTGTTGGGACGGATCTGTTTGCCTCCGCATCGTCAGGCGGACACCAAAGCGCTGCAAGCAGCGTTTTGATGTCCGCCTCCAGAGCGCAATGAAGGCGGAATGGAGGCAAACTGATGCATTCTGAACAGATCCTTATCCATTCAGAATGCATTAGGGCAAAACTGATCAGTTTTGGACCGCTTGTGAGAGCCCTGAAACAGATCTCACAAATGGAAAACAAAACGCCAGTGTGAAAGTAGCCTTACCCTGATTCTGCGGTTTACAGAAACACCCCACATGTGGTCGTAAACTGATATAAGGGCACACTGCAGGGCGCAGAAGAAAAGGAGCGCCATATGGTTTTTGGAAAGCAGATTTTGTTGGACTGGTTTTTAGATGCCATGTCCCATTTGAAGCCCCCCTGATGCCCCCCTACAGTAGAAACACCCAAAAAGTGACCCCATTTTGGAAACTAGGGGATAAGGTGCCAGTTGTATTGGTATTATTTTAAGGTACATATGATTTTTAATTGCTCTATATTACGTTTTTTGTGAGGAAAGGTAACCAAAAAATGGCTGTTTTGGCACCGTTTTTATTATTTATAAGATTCATCTGACAGGGTAGATCATCTGCTATTTTAATAGAGCAGGTTGTTACGGATGCAATGATAACAAATATGCCTACTTAAGACTACTTTCACACTTGCGTTCAGAGCGGATCCGTCTGGTGTCTGCACAGACGGATCCGCTCCTATAATGCAGATGATGGGATCCATTCAGAACGGATCCGTCTGCATTATAGTTTAGAAAAAACTCTAAGTGTGAAAGTTGCTCAGACGGATCCGTCCAGACTTTACATTGAAAGTCAATGGGGGACGGATCCGTTTGAAAATTTAGCCATATATGTAGACTTTTTTTATTTATTTCACTTTAACACAATAATAGCATATTTAAAACAAAAAGTTATGTTTTAGTGTCTCCATGTTCTAAGAGCTATAGTTTATTTTGGGTTTTTTTAAAGCGATTTTCGTATGTAGGGGGCTCATTTTTTGCGGGATGAGGTGACTGTTTTATTGGTACTATTTTGTGGGACATACACCTATTTTTATGGCTTGGTGTTGCACTTTTTGTGATGCAAGGTGACAAAATGGCTTTTTTTTTTACATAGTTTTTATTTTTTATGGTGTTTATTGGACGGGTGGATCATGTGATATATGTCTAGAGCCGGTTGTTACGGATGCTGTGATACCTAATATGTGTAGTTTGTTTATTTTTATTTTTTCATTTTTTAATCTCTTATAAATGAGCGGTTATAGGAAAAGGCAATTTTATTTTATTTTTAATTTACATATTTATTTATTTTTTAACTTTTTTATTTTCACACTTTTTTATCAAGTCCCACTTGGATCTTGAAGATCCAGTGGGGCTAATGGCTGTATTATACTTTGCAATGCTCTTGCATTGAAAAGTACAGTACTATCAGGTTTCCTAATAGATGGCAACACCGGATGCCTTTGCAAAGTGTCCAGTTGCCATGGCAACCATGGGGAGATGGTTAAGAGAGGGAGTCCCATCCCTTTATTAACCCCATGGTTGCCGCGGCATCTAAGGGGTTATAGCAGCGTGTCATCATACAGCTGACACTCGTTGCTGATGGCGGCAGCTGAGGAACAGAGCCGCCGCCATCACATACAGCAGGGGGACCGCATTGGGGGCAGAGGGCACAAATGGGGGCAGGGAAGGGGGTAAGGCCAGCATGGAGGGGGCACGGATGGGGCACTGCCGGGACAGAAGTGCTCAAGAGCGCATGGCTGGCAAAAAGTTTGGCGAACGGGGGGAGGGTTACGCTTGGGGCGCGCACAGATTGTTGCAGGGGGCACAGATGGGGCCCACAGATCGGGGGCACGGAGCACACACTACCTGATTTCAGGCTCTCATCTGCAGAATGTAGATAAGCGCTTGAAACAGACACTTTTACACTGTCGCGATCCGATTGGTTAGTCTGCGCAGACTAACCAATCAGATCGATCTCCGGCAAGGGACCACTCTGATTGGTCCCTTGCTGGCATTACTGGACTGTATGCTGTCCATGACAGCGGCAGTCATGGGGCAGAAGCTTTAATCCAAGCGTTTTGCAGCGCTTGGAATGAAAAGCTGCCATAACGTTTATATACGTGCTAGCTGCACGGGGTATGTGCAGATAGCACGTAAATAGCCGTATGGCAGTCATGAAGGGGTAAAAAAAAAATATTGAAGTATAAATAGAGGGAGATCCATTGGCTTGTATATTAGGAATTACAATACACTTGCGGGTTTCTAAAATGGATAAACAGAAACTTTGTAAACTGCTCTTTCAAGCAAGACATCTTATTTTTTTTAATGGATTGAAAAAGACCCCCTTTCCGTGATAGAATGGAGGAGATCGCTGTATAATATGATAAAGAATTGTTGGTTAAATAGTAATATGCTTAGATTTTTTTTTTCCCCTCTTTTTTTCCCTCTCTCTCTTTCTCAGGGGTAGGAGGTTTGTATAAAAATAGACTGGAAAATAAAAAAATGTTGTGTGTAATTTTGTATTATGTGTTTTGCAAATGAATAAAAATTATTTAAGAAAATCAAAACAAAAAAAAACCTCTCCTGCTCCAGAAGCCGCCACTGGTCTGGGGATCTATCTCCTGCTCTTCCTGCCGCGAGCTGTGCTGTGACCTGACGCAGTCACAGCACTGCGAGCGACTGAGGACCAGGAGGCGGTGAGTACAGAGCCCGGGGAGCACTGCATTCACCGCCTCCGGGTCCTCCTGTACTAATGAGCGCTTTCATAATGGAAGCGCTCATTAGTATTCGCCCCATAAGACACTGACATTTCCCCCCCACCTTGCGGCAAAAAAAGTGCGTCTTAAAGGGGGGGAGAAAATACGATACATTAACCCCTTAAGTAACAGACCCATTTATTTTTATTTTTTTCCTTCCCATAATTCCAATAAGCATAGCTTTTTGAATTTTAATATCATATGGCCATATGAGGGCTTATTTTATGCGGAATAAGTTGTATTTTTTAAGGGCACCATTTAAGTTACCATGTTTGTTATTTGAAAAGTAAACAAAAATTTTATGAATTATGGCTTCACTTATCCAGAAAAAATTTACTGCATGGGCTTCACAGAAATTGATTTTTTCAAAATCTTTTTCTCAGAAGATTTTATAAATTTGATGGTGACCCAAACAAATTTATATGCCCAGCAATTTATTTCCCAGAAGCCATTTGGTGCTACTTTCCTTCTGACCCCTGTGGTACGCCCATATAGCAGTATACAAACACATATGGGGTATTGCTGTAAACAGGAGAAAATGGGCAATATATTATGGTGTACATTTTCTCCAGTTCCCCGTTGTGAAAGTTAAAAATTTAGGCCTAAAGTTCATTTTTCTAATAAAAATTTAAATTTTTCATTTTCACTGCCAATTCCATGAATCACTGTTGAGGACAAAGTTCTCACTACACATCTTGACATATTCCTTGATGGGTGTAGTTTCAGAATCGGGTCACTTTTGAGGGGTCTCCACTCTAGGGGTACCTTAGGATGTCTTCATATGCGACATAGCTCCCAAAAGCCAATCCTGCAAAATCTTTCCTCCAAAAGCCCTATGGCGCTACTTCCCTTTTGAACCCTGCCATGCACCCATACATCATTTTTGAGCACATATGGGGTGTTAGCGTATTCGGTGGGAAATGGGCAACAAAATCTTGGGTGCATTTTGGCCTGTTACCCATTGTGTAAGTGAAAAATGTGGGTGTAAAGTAGGGGTGCACCGAAATTTCGGCGGCGGAAAATGCCGATTTTTACATATCGGCCGGAAATAGCGGGGAGGGACTGGGAGGAGGAGCTGGGGGCCGGTGCGTTCACTGTGCTCCGGCCCCCAGCTCCAGTAGTTATAAAATGTTGTACAATTAATAAGCATTCTATTCATGAGGCCCCCCTCTGCAGTATTACATTCAATACAGCCACATCCTACTCACAGGGCTGTGCGGGCCGGCCGGGCAGACGAGCGGCAGCGTCACGACTGACGTCACATGCCTGCGCCGCCTCCTTCATTCAGAAAGTAGGCCGGGCACATGAAGTCAGTTGTGACGCTGCCGCTCCTCTGCCCGGCCGGCCAGCATTAAGATGACAGCCCTGTGAGTATGATGTGGCTGTATTGAATGTAATACTGCAGAGGGGGCCTCATGAATAGAATGCTTATTAATTGTACAACATTTTATAACTACTGGAGCTGGGGGCCGGAGCACAGTGAACGCACCGGCCCCCAGCTCCTCCTCCCAGTCCCTCCCCGCTATTTTCTATTAATTGTACAATGGGGGGGGGGGGGGGGGGGGCTGTGGATGGCACTGTTATGGGGTGGGGGTCTGTGGATGGCACTGTTATGGGGTGGGTGGGGGTTTGTGGATGGCACTGTTATGAGGTGGGGGGGTCTGTGGATGGCACTGTTATGGGGTGGGTGGGGGTCTGTGGATGGCACTGTTATGGGGTGGGTGGGGGTCTGTGGATGGCACTGTTATGAGGTGGGGGGGTCTGTGGATGGCACTGTTATGAGGTGGGGGGGTCTGTGGATGGCACTGTTATGGGGTGGGGGGTCTTTTAAAAGTATTTGGGCAAAAAGGCAGTTTCGGTTTCGGTTTCGGTCAAGGGGTATCCTGAATTTTCGGTTTCGGACGCGAATTTTCATTTCGGTGCACCCCTAGTGTATAGCAACTTTTTTGGGGGCAAAAATTTAACATTTTTCTTTTTCACAGCCAAGCGTTTCCTAATTCTGTGAAACGCCCGATGGGTCAAAGTGCTCACTACACACCTTGAAATATTCCTTGAGGGGTGTAGTTTCCAGAATGGGGTCACTTTTTGGGGGTTTACACTCTAGGGGTACCTCAGGGTGTGTTCAATTGCAAGATGGCGCCTGTCAATTATTCCTGTGAAATCTGCCTTCCAGAAGCCATTTGATGCTCCTTTCCTTCTGACTCCTGTGGTACCCCCATATAGCAGTATACAAGCACATATGGGGTATTGCTGTAATCAGGAGAAAATGGACAATAAATTATGGGGTGCATTTTCTCCAGTTACCCCTTGTGAAAGGGAAAAATTTGGGCCTAATGGCAATTTTTCAGAAAAAAAATAAATAAATAAATTTTTAATTTTCACAGCCAATTCCATGAATCACCTTTGAGGACAAAGTTCTCACTACACATCTTGAAATATTCCTTGAGGGGTGTAGTATCCAGAATGGGGTCACTTTTTGGGGGTGACCCTAAAAAGTGACCCTGCAAAATCTGTCCTCCAAAAGCCCTATGGTGCTACTTTCCTTTTGAACCCTGCCATGCATCATTTTTTGAGCACATATGTGGTGTTGGAGCATTTGGGGGGAAATGGGGAACAAAATGTGGGGTGAATTTTGTCCTGATACCCCTTGTGAAAGTGAAAAATGTGGGTGTAAAGCAACATTTTCTGAAAAAAAAAAAAAATTTTTTAATTTTCACAGCCAAGTGTTTCCTAATTCTATAAAACGCCCGATGGGTCAAAGTGCTCAATACACACCTTGAAATATTCCTAGAGGGGTTTAGTTTCCGTAATGGGGTCACTTTAAGGGGGTTTCCACTGTAGGGCCACCTCAGGGTGTCTTCATATGCGACATGGCTCCTAATTACCATTTCAGCTAAATCCGCTCTCCAAAAGCCATATGATGCTACTTCCACTCTGAAGCACGCTGTGCGCCTATACTTCAGTTTTTGAGAACACATGGGGTATTTCTGTAAACTCCAGATTCAGGGTAATAGATTTTGAGTGTTTTGGCTGTTAACCCTTGATTTGTTGCAGAAAAAAAAGTTTTTTAATTTCATTCCAATTTTCATTTAATTCTCGTGGGGCACCTAAAGGGTTAACAAAGTTTGTAAAATCAGTTTTGAATAGCTTGAGGGGTGTAGTTTCTAAAATGGGGTGATTTATGAGTAGTTTCTAATATGTAAGCCCCAGAAAGTGACTTCATAACTGAACTGGTCCTGAAAAAAAATGGGGTTTGGAAATTTTCTTCAAAATTTTAAGATTTGCTTCTAAACCTTCTAACATCCCCCCCCAAAAAAATTGCATTTTCAAAATGATCCAAACATGAAGTAGAGTATATGGGGAATGTAACATAACTATTTTTGGAGGTATTACTATCTATTATAAAAGTAGAGAAATTGAAATTTGCTAATTTTTAAAAATGTTTGGTAAATTTGGTATTTTTTTTAATAAAAAAAATATTTTTTTTTTACTAAATTTTACCACTGTCATGAAGTACAATATGTGATGAAAAAAAGGAAGGTAAAAAAAAGTGTCATTTTATTATCCCCACCCAGGATACTGGTATATATGCTGGTCACCAGGCAACTGAATCTACAAAAACGGACCCGGATGACAGACAGTTGTGCATCCGCAATTTTGGCAGTCCCATTGACTTAAATGGGACCCATTTAAGTCAATGGGACTGCCAAAATTGCGGACCGTTTTTCGCGGACAAGAATAGGGCAGGTTATATTTTTTCGACGGACTGGAACCACGGACGCGGATAAAAAACAGTGAACTAAGCGCATTTTCAATGACCCCATAGAAATAAATGGGTCCGCATCAGATACGCTAAAATTGGCGGAACGGACGTGGAAACAAACAACGGTTGTGTGCATTATACCTCGCTCCCTGATAGCAGGAAGCTTACTGTGGCTGGCCTAGGAAGCTTTAGTAGCGTCCAGGCTACCATGGTCACTGATCAGATCCCCATGATTTCACTGTGGGGGCTTCTATCGGAAGGCAGGGGGAGCTGTTGCCTGCTGTCTTCTGTGTCTGTAATATATAGCCCGTATGGTGTGGGTCCAAACTTTGGGAAAATTATCACTAACCAGAGTTCGTAAGAACGTTCATTATCGATTATATGCCTATGTAAAGGTGCCGCTAATTACTCGCTGAACGACCGAAACACTCATTTAATGGGTAATAGGATCATTCATGTGGTCCCCTAAATCATTGTTTCTGAACAGCAATCAGCTGCCGGCAAATAATTAATTAGTCAGTATGGGGAAAAGTTCTGACATAAGCCATCGCTCTTTCCCATAAGGTGGGGGAGATACCTGCATGTAATAGCAGCGATCTTCTTCACTGACGAACAGGTGATTGTCGAGAAGGAATGCTTCCATTCCGACAATCGTCTGCTCAATCGAGCAGTGTAAAGGGTCCTTTAGAATATTTCAGAAGTGTGGGAGGTAACTAGATTACCTGGAGAAAAACCCATGAAAACACAGAGACAACTTACAAATTCCATAGAGATGTTGCCTTGGATGCATTTGAACCCATACCTGCAGTGCCGCAAGGCAACAGTGCTAATCACTGAGCCACCAAGTTAAAATAATTAAAAACTAGCAACATACAAAGGGGACATAAAGATATGATCCATGGTAAATATGTAGACACATCAAGAGACAAAAACATATACCAACTAATCCCCATAAAGTCAGAAATATCCTGTATAACATAAAAGTGCTAATTGGAATTCTAGACAACATACTTAAATGATGTGGCACGAAATACAGAATATAGCAAAAATAGGACCCATAAATTATGTATGGTTATTACCAAGATCCAGCCTTACCGTACAAGTGAGTTTTACATAAAGAAATAATCTGCCATTAAATTTACTTTTCTGATGAGCATATTCTAAGGTCAAGGAAATGAATAGTAAAATTAAAATGAATGGCCTCGCTTTTGAGATTATCTTATTCAGTTACTATAACCATGAGATTTCAACCAGTGATGGTCAGTTCACAGTGTTCGCCAGTTCACAGTAAGGTAGACTCACCCGTCCAGCGATGCACACGTAAGCCCTTACCTGTGCCGCGAGCCGGTCTGAAATCAAATGCCGTCACCGGGAGCAGGCAGTTCCGAGAACAGCCCAATGAAAGCCCCCGGCGGCTGTTCTCGGAACTGCCTGCTCCCGGTGACCGCATTTGATTTCAGAACGGCTCACGGCACAGGCACAGGTAAGGGCTTACGTGTGCATTGCTGGACGGGTGAGTCTACCTTACTAAAGATGGCAGCCCGCATGTGTTCGCTGGCGAACACTGCGAACTGACCATCACTGGTTTCAACAAGGTTAAAAAGTTAGAATTCCCCTTTAATAAGACTTGTTTTCCCCCAAGCTGATCAACCATCTGTTTATAATGAAAGTCATGAAGCTACATTAGAAGATCAGACAGAGCCCTCTGGCTTTATGGGATCTTTTAGGGCTTTGGTATTTTTGATGGTAAGAGTAGTGCTGCAGACTGCGCTGTGTTTGCTATTCGAAGAATCGGAAAGCTTGCTGGAATACCACGGTGTCTTACAACGTAAGAGCACACAAAGCTTACAATTATTCAGAGAGACAGCCCCTCACAAGAAGTGACTGGCTTCACTGACCATAACCTTTTCTGAAATAAATATATTACATGTTACATTTGCTAAATTTGCAAAAATACTATCAAAGTCGGCATTAGAAGATATAATTAGGGAAAAAAGCACACTGACCTCATCAGGGCTTGAGGCTTGGTAGGTGCGGTTTTCATCACTGAAGTCCTGGTCCACTTCAGCACCCTCTGCCTCTCCATTCACACCAGCACGAGATTCATAGACAGGAGTAACATTATGGCACAAAGCAATTGCTTTCACTGCCTCATGGACCCTGCTGCTCACAGTCCTACGGACTTTAGGTGCTGAAGATTGGACTTTTTTTGAAGGAGTTGCACTGGTATTGTTATTATTTGTTTGGGGCGGCACCTTTAAAATAGATGAATGCAAAAATTAAAGGCACTTTCATTAAAGCAAAACAACATTTTCATGTGTAATTATAAATCCAATGTGGGGCCTGTATCTCAGAGAGTTGTAAAAATAAAGTATGCACTATAATTGACAAGCCCAAATGTATGACTAAGATGCTCAAATTTAACAAATATTGGAATAAGCGCCTATAGCACCATAGTGTTACCATAGAGGTATTATAAACACCTGTTCCAAGTTTCCCACCGTGCTTTACGTTTCAAGATGGCCGAAGTGCTATTATAAGTCATCGCAAACCTAATACCAACATTAGCAGAACAAAACAAAAAGTACTGTATTATTATTCCAAATTACACAGTATTATTGTCACTGTTTGGAACCTATCTTCTGTGTATCTATCGTTAGCAGCAACTTGGAGTTTATGTCAAATTCTTCACTACAGAAATTAGGAAAATAAAGATTGATATTTTAACATGTCACATCCCTTTGCTTGCTCAGAGATAGTATCACAGAGGGATTAATGCTAAAACAGAGTAACTCAACTGGTGGACCGTGGTTGTCACTTGTCCTGATCCCTGTATGTCCTGCTCTCAATCGTACCTGTGTCTACAGCTTCTTGCTTCACCATTCCCCTGTCATCCATGGTTCAGCGCAATCAGGTGCGACGTAGTGATGTCATCGAGCCTGCTGTGCTGAGCCACAGACCGCACAGCGAGGAGCAGACCTACTCTGTTCATTGGGGAAAGATTAGGTCGTGAGCATTTAAATTGGAGGCGATACGGAGCATTACTAAGTGGGGGGCACTTTATGGTGCATTATATTGTGGGGAAGCCATTAGAAGCCATCACTTTGTTAAGGGGCAGTTAAGGAGTCATCACTCTGGTGGGGGCACTTAAGTGGACATCATACTGTGTGGGAGGTACTTAAAGGGGTTGTGTAACCTCAACCTTTTTATGATGTGTAGAGATGTAATGCAAGTCACTTACCAAAGTGGTTGCATTAGCAATAATGCCTCCAGTCTTTATTTTATTTTACTTTTGCTTGTTTTAGACCCTGCTCTTCTATAGGGGTTACAGCCACCACTACAATGCAGCAGCGGTGGCCGGGATCATGGGAATGAGTGTACATAGGCTCGTGCTCATGCGCAGTAGCTCCCTTTCTCGCCACCTCATATCACCTCTGTCAGTAGCCCCTCTTTAAAGCCGCCTCCTATGTCCTCAGGTTTTTAGTAAAGAACAGCTCCAGGGCATGCACCTTGGAGCTGTTCTCTACAGGTATGAATATGGCTGGGGTGCGCTGGAGTGATTACATCAGTCAAGCGCTGCATGCACTGTCAATCAAGTACAGAGTGAACGCCACTTGACTGATCCAAAACTGCACGGCTAAGGAGCACTGAACTAGGAAGGTGAGACAATCCCTTTAAAGGTTGTAATACTGTGTGGGAGCCACTAATAGGGGTTCTCCGGACTTTTAACCCCTTCCCGCGCAGCGCCGTAATAGTACAACGCAGCGGGACGTGACTTGCGTCCAGAGCCGTACTATTACGGCGCGACGAACACCCGGGAACCATATTAGCTTTCCTGCTGAAAAGAAGAAAGAAGAAGAACATCTGGAATAGCTGCACAGATTTTTTTTCATTTGCAGCTGTTCCAGATCCCTAAACCTGCCGTTCCTGTCCCTTACCGACCCCCCTACCTCCCAGCCCCCTCATCCTTTTTTTACGGATGCCATTTAGTCCATGCACTTTTTTTGGTATTTTTATTTTTTTTCTTACCATTTTCCAGCTTTGCACCACTTTTTATGCATGCAAGCTGTGACCGCGGAGTGCTGTTCAGTGCATTATTCTTTGCGTTTTTTTTTTGTTTCCATATCTGTGCTGATTTTTTTGCCAATTTTTTTTGTTAAAAAAAAAGAACTTGTATTTAGGGCTTTATATAAATATATACAGAGTTTTATATATATATATATATATATATATGTTACATTTTTAGCCAGTGTTCACTGTAGTGAATTTTTATACAACAGTTTTTGCATGCATGCACGATCTGTGTGCGTGCCTGCTGCAGAGCACCGATCAGTAGTGTGCTCAGTAGCATCTGCACATTTTTTAATTTTTTTTTTTTTTTAAACATTTTTCCTGGTGTTAAAAAAGACCTGTAGTTAGTAGTGGATAGTTACTACATACACATACCCCTCACACTAAATAAATGTTTACATATATTTCACCTGTCACACCCCAATAAAATAAACTGTTTAATCCTAAGAACTTGTTGTTGCCTCTATTCTGCGTCCACTAATCCTGTCTACCAGAGCGAAAACCCACAATCTGTATAGGTGAGTCCCTGGTACATTTTAAGGGGAGGGTAAGATTCCGCCAGTACCTGCCCAGCAAGCGAGCAAGGTACGGCATAAAAATGTATAAACTCTGTGAGAGTAACTCTGGGTACACAAATAGGTTTCAGGATGAAGGGAAAGACTCCTGGATTGAACCCCCAGAATGCCCCCCCTGTCCTAGGAGTTAGTGGGAATATAGTGTGGAACTTACTGCACCCACTGCTGGATAAGGGTTACCACCTCTATGTGGACAACTATTATACCAGCATAACACTATTTATGTCCTTAACTACCAGAGGTACTGTGGTGTGCGGGAACAGTACGCAAAAATCAGAGAGGACTCCCTAGATTCCTGGTAGGGCAACAACTGAGAAAGGGTGAAAGCAGGGCTCTCCTCCATGAGAACATGCTGGTGGTTAAAGGGGTTTGCCACTCTCCAAGTACTTGCTACTACTGTGTGGGATGCAGGGAAAAAGTTAATTTTCTAATATATGTCATTAAGCAGATCTGCCTGTTTTTTTATCTTAAGACATGCCCCCTGAGCCCGCTCTGCCCTGCAGCCAAATCTGTCCATAGCTGCAAGCGACATGGAGGAGCTTCACAACAAGCTCGTCCATGCCAGATGATCTGTGCAGTCTATCTGCGCCTGCGCACTTCTCCCTAACCTGTAATAGCAGAGAATGTACAGTCTGCTCCCATCACTGGTGCCCTCCGAGTGTGAAAGAAATCAGCAGCTAGTAGAGGAGGATGTGCTTCCCTGAAGTTCTCTGCCATAACACCCTCCTGAGCCCCTGCATACAGTAGGCATTTGTAAGATTTTTTTCCAGAGCTTAGATTTGACCAACTAAATATATATATATACATGTGTGTTATATATTTACAGTATATACATAATTATATGTGCATATAAACCATATATATACAAACCGGATTCCAAAAAAGTTGGGACACTATACAAATCGTGAATAAAAACTGAATGCAATGATGTGGAGGTGCCAACTTCTAATATTTTATTCAGAATAGAACATAAATCACGGAACAAAAGTTTAAACTGAGAAAATGTACCATTTTAAGGGAAAAATATGTTGAATCAGAATTTCATGGTGTCAACAAATCCCCAAAAAGTTGGGACAAGGCCATTTTCACCACTGTGTGGCATCTGCCCTTCTTCTTACAACACTCAACAGACGTCTGGGGACTGAGGAGACCAGTTTCTCAAGTTTAGAAATAGGAATGCTCTCCCATTCTTGTCTAATACAGGCCTCTAACTGTTCAATCGTCTTGGGCCTTCTTTGTTGCACCTTCCTCTTTATGATGCGCCAAATGTTCTCTATAGGTGAAAGATCTGGACTGCAGACTGGCCATTTCAGTACCCGGATCCTTCTCCTACGCAGCCATGATGTTGTGATTGATGCAGAATGTGGTCTGGCATTATCTTGTTGAAAAATGCAGGGTCTTCCCTGAAAGAGATGACGTCTGGATGGGAGCATATGTTGTTCTAGAACCTGAATATATTTTTCTGCATTGATGATGCTTTTCCAGACATGCAAGCTGCCCATGCCACACGCACTCATGAAACCCCATACCATAAGGCCCCATGCACACGGCCGTGTTTCACGGCCGTGTGCGGGCCGTGGAACCGCGGCCTGGATCCCTCCTGAGAGCAGGAGCGCACGGCGTTACTGGTTGCTATGACGCCGTGCACTCCCTGCTGCCGGCACAGTACAGTAATACACTGGTATAGATCATACCAGTGTATTACTGTACTGTGCCGGCAGCAGGGAGCGCACGGAGTCATAGCAACCAGTGACGCCGTGCGCTCCTGCTCTCAGGAGGGATCCAGGCCGCGGTTCCACGGCCCGCACACGGCCGTGAAACACGGCCGTGTGCATGGGGCCTAAGAGATGCAGGCTTCTGAACTGAGCGTTGATAACAACTTGGGTTGTCCTTGTCCTCTTTGGTCCGGATGACATGGCGTCCCAGATTTCCAAAAAGAACTTCGAATCGTGACTTGTCTGACCACAGAACAGTCTTCCATTTTGCCACACTCCATTTTAAATGATCCCTGGCCCAGTGAAAACGCCTGAGCTTGTGGATCTTGCTTAGAAATGGCTTCTTCTTTGCACTGTAGAGTTTCAGCTGGCAACGGCGGATGGCACGGTGGATTGTGTTCACTGACAATGGTTTCTGGAAGTATTCCTGAGCCCATTCTGTGATTTCCTTTACAGTAGCATTCCTGTTTGTGGTGCAGTGTCGTTTGAGGGCCCGGAGATCACGGGCATCCAGTATGGTTTTACGGCCTTGACCCTTACGCACAGAGATTGTTCCAGATTCTCTGAATCTTCGGATGATGTTATGCACAGTTGATGATGATAGATGCAAAGTCTTTGCAATTTTTCGCTGGGTAACACCTTTCTGATATTGCTCCACTATCTTTCTGCGCAACATTGTGGGAATTGGTGATCCTCTACCCATCTTGGCTTCTGAGAGACACTGCCACTCTGAGAAGCTGTTTTTATACCCAATCATGTTGCCAATTGACCTAATTAGTGTTAATTGGTCTTCCAGCTCTTTGTTACGCAAAAATTTTCTTTTTCCAGACTCTTATTGCTACTTGTGCCAACTTTTTGGGGATTTGTTGACACCTTGAAAATTTAAATCAACGTATTTTTCCTTTAAAATGATACATTTACTCGGATTAAACGTTTGATCTGTCATCTACGTTCTATTACAAATAAAATATTGACATTTGCCCTCTCCACATCATTGCATTCAGTTTTTATTCACAATTTGTTTAGTGTCCCAACTTTTTTGGAATCCGGTTTGTATATATATATATATATATATATATATACATATACACCAAAAGTTTGGACACACCTTCTCATTCAAAGAGTTTTCTTTATTTTCATGACTATGAAAATTGTAGATTCACACTGAAGGCATCAAAACACATGTGGAATTATATACATAACAAAAAGTGTGAAAAAACTGAAAATATGTCATATTCTAGGTTCTTCAAAGTAGCCACCTTTTGCTTTGATTACTGCTTTGCACACTCTTGGCATTCTCTTGATGAGCTTCAAGAGGTAGTCACCTGAAATGGTTTTCACTTCACAGGTGTGCCCTGTCAGGTTTAATAAGTGGGATTTCTTGCCTTATAAATGGGGTTGGGACCATCAGTTGCGTTGTGGAGAAGTCAGGTGGATACACAGCTGATAGTCCTACTGAATAGACTGTTAGAATTTGTATTATGGCAAGAAAAAATCTGCTAAGTAAAGAAAAACGAGTGGCCATCATTACTTTAAGAAATGAAGGTCAGTCAGTCCGGAAAATTGGGAAAACTTTGAAAGTGTCCCCAAGTGCAGTCACAAAAACCATCAAGCGCTACAAAGAAACTGGCTCACATGCGGACCGCCCCAGGAAAGGAAGACCAAGAGTCACCTCTGCTGTGGAGGATAAGTTCATCGGAGCCATCCAGCCTCAGAAATCGCAGGTTAACAGCAGCTCAGATTAGAGACCAGGTCGATGCCACACAGAGTTCTAGCAGCAGACACATCTCTAGAACAACTGTTAAGAGGAGACTGTGTGAATCAGGCCTTCATGGTAGAATATCTGCTAGGAAACCACTGCTAAGGACAGGCAACAAGCAGAAGAGACTTGTTTGGGCTAAAGAACACAAGGAATGGACATTAGACCAGTGGAAATCTGTGCTTTGGTCTGATGAGTCCAAATTTGAGATCTTTGGTTCCAACCACTGTGTCTTTGTGCAATGCAGAAAAGATTAACTGATGGACTCTACATGCCTGGTTCCCACCGTGAAGCATGGAGGAGAAGGTGTGATGGTGTGGGGGTGCTTTGCAGGTGACACTGTTGGGGATTTATTCAAAATTGAAGGCATACTGAACCAGCATGGCTGCAACAGTATCTTGCAGCGGCATGCTATTCCATCCGGTTTGCGTTTAGTTGGACCATCATTTATTTTTCAACAGGACAATGACCCCAAACACACCTCCAGGCTGTGTAAGGGCTATTTGACCATGAAAGAGTGTGATGGGGTGCTGCCCCAGATGACCTGGCCTCCACAGTCACCGGACCTGAACCCAATAGAGATGGTTTGGAGTGAGCTGGACCGCAGAGTGAAGGCAAAAGGGCCAACAAGTGCTAAGCATCTCTGGGAACTCCTTCAAGACTGTTGGAAGACCATTTCAGGTGACTACCTCTTGAAGCTCATCAAGAGAATGCCAAGAGTGTGAAAAGCAGCAATCAAAGCAAAAGCTGGCTACTTTGAAGAACCTAGAATGAGACATATTTTCTGTTGTTTCACACTTTTTTGTTATGTATATAATTCCACATGTGTTAATTCATAGTTTTGATGCCTTCAGTGTAAATCTACAATTTTCATAGTCATGAAAATAAAGAAAACTCTTTGAATGAGAAGGTGTGTCCAAACTTTTGGTCTGTACTGTGTATATATATATAATATATAAAGCTGAGTGTATGTGTGTGTATGTATGTATGTATGTGTGTGTATGTATGTCCGCTAAAGGAATCCGTACTGTCGCATTTACAATTATGAAATTTGGCACACAGGTACACCAGGTGTCCGGGAAGGTTTTAGACCAGGTCTCAGCTCTCTAGGATGTACCATTCCTGAGATATTCCCCAAAAATGCCAATAGAAGCTTGGTCACATGACCCTTATCAGCCAATAGAAGCTCGCAGGTCCTTCAGCCTCCACATACAAAGTTTTACTCCAGGTTTTCATAACAACCCGGCCATTTATTTTCACTGCTGTAGGGGAGCTTTAAAGGAAATCGGTCACCAGGATAATCGCTATTGAAGTAAAGCCATGGCCTAATAGCACTTAGTACCTTATTTCAAGATGTGCCTTTGTTGCAATAATAGATGTTTTTATCCTCTGAAAATTCTGTTTATTTGGTATGCAAATGAGCCAGTAAGGTGCCCAGAGGGGCGTCACTCTTGCAGGAAGGAGCCTAGACACGCCCCCTGCCACAATGTGTCCACCCTCAAAAGACTCAAAACCCCTCCCCTAGGTCCCGCTAAGCCACACCCTGATCTGGTTAGGCCACACCCCCTTCCACTCCTGAGCTGACTGGGGGTGGGAGGGAGGTTGACTTTCTCCCTGTAGCTTACACTCAGATAGCAAAGTGCGGCTGTCTTAGAGTGAGCTGATCAAAAGGACACGCCCCATCCAGTTAGGCCACGCCCCCTACCACAGTGTGTGTGTGTGTGTATGTATGTATATATATATATATATATATATACACACATATATATACACAGGTGAAACTCGAAAAATTAGAATATTGTGCAAAAGTTAACTTATTTCAGTAATGCAACTTAAAATTAGAATATTGTGTAAAGGCTCAAAGTGTCACACTCTAGTCAGCTAATTAATTCATACCCCCTGAGCAAAGGGTACCTGAGATTGTGACTTTGGGGTTTTCATAAGCTGTAAGCAATAACCATCCAAATTATAAAAAATAAAGGCTTGAAATATCTTGCTTTGCATGTAATGAGTCTATCTCATATTAGATTCACCTTTTAAGTTTTTAGTTTTTTTATGTTTAAAGGGACCGTCCAGATCTATTGATGAAACATTCTCAGAATAGGTCATAAGTATCTGATCGGTGGGACCTGACAACTGGCATCCCCGCTAATCAGCTGGATGAAGAGGAGGCAGTGCTCCATGCGAGCGCTGCTTCCTCTTCATTACACTGCTTGTCGTCTCGCAAGTGCAGTGTAATAAAAGTACGGTACTCACTCCATTCAGGTGAATGGAGACAGTGCTTGTAATTATACTACGTCTCTGCTCCAGAGGAGACAACGCATAGTGTAATGACCAGGAAGCACCGCCTCCTCTTTATACAGTTGATCGGCAGGGTGCCGCGTGCCGGACCCCTTCCGATCAGATATTGATGACCTATCTTGATAATAGGTCATGAATATATATGGAAGGACAACCCCTTTCATCCCTTCAGGACCAGGCCATTTTCCATTTTTTTTGTTTTGGCCTTCCTGGAGCCATAATTTTATCATTTTCCATTCAAATAGCTGTATGAGGGGGGGCTTTTTTTTTTTTTGCGGGACAAATAGTATTTTTTATTCGCACCATGTACTTTTGAATTTGCTGTGATATAAAGCTGTAAAATCCAGATGCGGTGTAATGTAAAAAAAATTATAAATAAATCTGCCACAGTGTAATTACAGTGATACCACATTTGCAATTTTTTTCTTTTAATACTGAAAAAGATCATAAAAAAAAATATATTCTTTTCTTTGCATCTCCATATTCTGATCCCCATTTCTGTTTTAGAATTCTGTCTACGTTGATGAATGAGGGCTAATTTTTTTGCGTTGTGCTCTGTAGTTTTATTATTTATACCACTTTGGAGTGTGTGGATAAGTGGATTTTTGATAACTGTTTATTTTTTTAATGAAGCAATGAAAAAAATAAAATTGGGCATTTAGATTTTCTTTTTTTCAGTTATACTGTCCACCCTATGGGATACATATTTGAATAGCTTTTTTTTTTTTAAGGTGGTGGTGCCAAAGATAATTTATTGTCACAGTGCGGAGTTCCAGGAGGCGGGGACGCGCTTGCGTAATCAGCGTGCCCGGCGTCGCCCATACCCGTGGCAACCTCATGAGGGCTGAGCTTGGAACTCAGGAGTCATGTGACGCTGGCCACGTCACATGACTCCACTAGCGCCCTATTTAAACAGGCAATCTGATGGCCACAGATTGCCTGTTATTGAGGTCCTTCCTGCGATATTACTTACCCGGTTTGTTGTCCCTGCTTGTCTTCTGATTACTCGTCAGTATTATCCCTTGGTCTTGGCGTTTTCTCCTGGTTCTGACTCCGGCTTCTCCTGACGATCCTCCGCTCACTCCTCTAGTACCGTGCTTCTCTCTTGGTTTTTGACTCTGCTCGTTTGACTTCTCTGTTGCATGTTTTCTCTGTCGTCCCTGCACTTATCCTAGCTGAGGGTTTGTCGACCAGTTGTCCCATGTCGCTAGGACTTGCGAGGCAAGTAGGCAGGGACAGTGGAGCGGGTTGAGCTCAGTGGTCACTTTCCCACCCCCTGTGTGTGTGACATTTATATTTTTACTTTATATTTATTTTTATCTTTATTTTGGAGAAAGAGGGATGATTTTAATTGTAATATTTTAAAAGTCCTCCTAATTTAAAAGCCCTTCTAAGGGATCTGAACATGTAATCTTTAGATCTTTGCTTCTCCTATAGACTGCTGTGAATTAGCATTTGCAGTCTAAGGGCTAGTAATTTTTTTTTCTCACAAATGTGTGCTTTGAAATCCCTTCTCTAGTATTTCTACCTTCTGTGAGACACCTGTTTGCTGAAAAGTACCCTTTTCACAACTTAAAATGTTCGTACGGGGGTGATCTTTCTGAAATGGGGTCACTTGTTGGGGTTTTTAATATCTGGGGACCTCAGGAATTTATTTAATGCGACATGGCAGCTAAAATTCATGTCTGTTTATTCAGGCCTGCAAAAAAAAGTTTTTGCACTTTGCATCTAGAGCCCTGGTGTGCTCGAATACAGCAGGCTACGAGCACATATGGGTTTTTTGCAAAAAGAAGAGAAAATGGAGAAAATATACTGGGGTGCATTTTCTCCTTTAACTCCTTGTGAAAGTGAAAAATTCGGGTCTGCTAGTAATTTTTACAAATGTGTGCTTTGAAATCCCTTCTCTAGTATTTCTACCTTCTGTGAGACACCTGTTTGCTGAAAAGTACCCTTTCCACCACTTAAAATGTTTATACGGGGTGCTCTTTCCGAAATGGTGTCACTTGTTGGGGTTTTTCATTTCTGGGGACCTCAGGAATTTATTTAATGCGACATGGCACCTAAAATACATGTCTGCCAATTCAGGTCAGCAAAATCCATATTTAGCTGTTTGACTCTAGAGCCCTGTCATGCGCCCATAAATAATAATTTTTTTTAGCACATATGGGGTGTTTGCATATTCAGGGGAAAATGGGGAAGAAAATGTGGGGTGCAATTTGTCCTGTTTTTTTTTTCAGATTTTTTTTTAATTTTCACAGCCAAGCGTTTCCTAATTCTGTGAAGCGCCTGATGGGTCAAAGTGCTCACTAGACACCTTGAAATATTCCTTGAGAGGTGTAGTTTCTGGAATGGGGTCACTTTTTGGAGATTTCCACTCTAGGGGTACCTCAGGGTGTGTTCAATTGCAAGATGACGCCTGTCAATTATTCAGGTGAAAACTGCCTTCCAGAAGCCATTTAGTCCTCCTTTCCTTCTAAACTCTGTGGTACACCCATATAGCAGTATACAAACACATATGGGGTTATTGCTGTAATCAGGAGAAAATGGGCAATAAATTACGGGGTGCATTTTCTCCAGTTCCCCCTTGCAAAAAAGGGAAAAATCTGGGCCTGTCATTTACTTACTTAAGGTGCCCAACGGGAGGTCCGTTAATACAGGGTGCCCGGCCGCACTCCTCGCTGTCCGGTGCACAGCACCGACTTCTACAGCTCAGCGCCGCCTCTGCAATCCTCCGGAGCCTAGTGGGCAGGCGTGGGATCTGGCAGAGGGACGGGGAGGATTGCGGAGGCGGCGCTGAGCTGTAGAAAGCGGCGCTGAAGACAGGGAAGGCGGCGCTGGGCACCTGACGGGGAGGGGTGCAGCCGGGCACCCTGTATTAACAGACCTCCCCTTGGGCACCTTAAGTAAGTGATTGACAGGTTATAAAAAAACTGTTTTTTGGGCAAATAGAGCCACAGTGAGGTTAAATAAGGCCAGCTTAGGATTCTTCTTATTAGTCTGGACATGAGCATATGTTTAGGTTAGAGGGGTTAAATCTGATGACAGAATCCCTTTAAGGATCACAAAAAGTTAAGGATATTTGGCTTGTAGGTGAAATTTCAGAATGAACTTAAAATGCACTCAAACCTTTACAGGTGAACTTAATGTGACCTTCTGTAAACTTTTGAATGCACATATCCAACTGTTCAATGTTTCAGTACTTTTTTAACAACTTGCTGTTCTCTAACAAGGAGCTTAACGGCAAAATTCACAACAGGTATTTGATCCATGAATCGCTCAATACATTTATTGGTTCAATTAAAATTGGTATATAAACAGTCCTTCTCATTATGCTGTTCACATTTTGACATCATGAGACTAAGACGACACCTCGCCATTGTGAGGCTTCAAGCAGGATGTTCTCAGACGGAAGTGACCACTGAGCTTGGAGTGTCACAGAGTGTCATCAGCAGGTTGCAATAGAGATATAGAGAGACTGAAAGAGTCACAGAAAGGCATAGAAGTGGACGTCCTTTGGCTACATCCCACACTAATGGCCTCTTTATTGTGAACAATACCCTGTGGAACCAGATAATGAATGCCACACAACTCCAGGCATATTTAAGGGAGGTGAGAGGTACCCAAGTGTCACGTCAGACCTTTCAAAACCATTTACATCAGCGTGGTCTGCATGCTAGATGACCTGCAAGGGTACTTGACCACACCACCAGGCAAAGGAGTCATCGACTTGAATGGGTCTGGGAGCATTTACGTTGGATGAGGGACCAGTGGGCCTCAGTACTGTTCACTGATGAAAGTCTATTCACACTGAGCAGAAATAATGGCCGCCAACAATGTTGAAGACGTCAAGGAGAGCGCTATGCATCAGCCACTGTTGTCAACAGATGAGTCTTTGGTGGTGGTACTACAGTGTGGGCAGGTGTGTCTAGTCAATACAGAACTGCCCTGCACTTTATGAATGGTACAGTGACAAGCCCATACTACTTGAATAACATCATTAATCCAGTCATTGTGCCTCAGCATGAACAACACAGGCCTAATTTCATCTTCATGGATGACAATGGCCAGCTCCTTGAGGTCACATCATTAGGGAACGCTTGCTGGAGACTGGGGTACCTCAAATGGAGTCGTCTGCAATTTCTCCAGACTTGAACCCCATTGAAAACCTATAGGATTAGCTGAGTCGCCGTGTAGAGGCTCGTAACTTTGTACCGCAGAACCTCAATGACCTGAGATCTGCCTTTCAAGAAGAGTGGGATGCCATGCCTCAGCAGACAACAAGTTGACTTGTAAACTACATGAGACATCGTTGTCAAACTGTTTTTGATGCTCAAGGCCACATGACAAGTTTTTGAGACACTGCCATTTTTTGTTGGGGTAAACCCACCACTGGTGTTGACTTTTGTTTCAATAAATTGTTTAAGTGAGGAAATCACCATTGCATGGTTCTACTGAAATGCCCTACTTTCATGATATAATATTACTGTAGCATGAACTTTTTAAGTTTTCCATAAATTTCACCCAAAAGCCAAATATCCCTAACTTTTTGTGAGTAGTGTATATTATATTTACTAGTAGCTTATTTTTTTTTTATTTTAGGATCAAATAAAGTAAATGGTTTCTTTTTAAGGGATTTCGGGCATTTCGGAAACATAAAGAGGTCTCCTTTGCAATTAAAACTTGGTGAGTCAAGGAAAATGTTTTCATTTCCAGCATTACATAACTGAGTTGAATGATGGCAGGCAACACCTAGCATACTTATATCATTATTATTAGGCACACAATGCTTTACGTTAAACGGTATAATATCCACCCACCATGTCCCTATGTGCTGTCGCAATAAGAAGAGCCCACTTTGGAGCCATGTGCTGTCTTAGGCTCAGTGCACTGAACCACTGATCCGTGAACACACTGCCCATCAAATTACAGTGCTGTATAATAATGGGTTTAACTTTTCTGCTCATCTGCTTCTCAACTCCTGCTTTGAACCTTTGCATTTGCATTCTACATTCGCCGATGTCATTACAGACGCAAATAAATTAAGCGGATTTACTCCTTCTGAATTATGTTATGTTTATTGATGCTTGTATAATTTAATTTCACACAGATTCCATTAAAGATTATGCTCTCTGTCACGGAATGCTTCCAGTGGGAAAATATAATCATGTTATAATAGATTTCTCTGTTGCATTATTGTACAAGAGGGCTGTCTTTTTTTATTAATAAAACAGGATACAACACAAGAGAGGGAAATCAATGTTGCAAGACTCCTATTGCCTAACCGGGTAGGTGACTGGAAGCGCTTATTATCACAAATTGAAATTTCTCTGCGTGTTTCTGGAGTGGTCGCATGTATGTTTAATTAGGATCTGGGCAAGCACAATCTGCTTTACAACAGGTGGGTTTAAAAAAATAAAAAAATATTAGAGCCATATACAAGCCAGACACAACAGAGGCACTCATAGTATAAATGATGTGGGTTTCACACTGTGCACTGCAAAGGATGAAATCTACTCCATACATGGACCTGCTGCAGATTTAAATGATGTGTGGAATCCATTTTGGAAATTTTCAGATATGGATGTAATTCTTTAAATGGAGCCTGTCACCACCCTGGATCTTGCAGAGGTGCATATCTGTGCACTTGTGCCACATGCACAGTTCAGTTATTGAAGCCGCTGCCCACAGAAGGTAACAGATGCCACAGGCACACAAAGGAGATATGCGGAGACTAGGAGATGGAGAGAGGAGGAGAATGGGGGCTCCATTCTGATGGGAGCAGCTGGGTTCCAGCACCAATAAATACAGCCCCTGGGCTCTTTTCACCTTGTTAGCATAATTATGAAAACCTGTTTTTTGGAGGCTAGAAAAATGTGATTTGGACAGAAAGTTGTATTTGGAAATGCCAATAGGGGAGCTACAGTGCCATACAAATGGTCCAGGGTGGTGACAGACTCTCTTTAAAGAATCACATTTGTATCAGAAAATGTCTGTAATGTAAAGATCGGATTTCCAGTCATCTAAAAGCAATGCCAAAGCTGTGGGCAATTACTTCCCAAGAAGACTGCATGGAAGTCGGCAACATGTTTGCAGCAAGGACTGTTTGCGCTGGTTTTAATTCAGAAGCACAGAAGAAAAGAAATGTCACATAAATTAAGAATTCCTCACACAGACTTTAGTAATTCACCTCAAGTGCCTAGAAAACCTGGCTTACCAGTGAGTAGGAGCTCGTTACATGGCTCTGGATTTCATCCATTGTATCTGTACCATAGGACACGGTGCCAAGGTGAAGACGCTTGAAGACCATTTCGTTTTGGGTAAGTGTTCCTGAAAGACATACGGTATGCTTAAAAGTCAGATGATTTTACATCAAACCATTTTAATAGTTATTGCAATGCAGCAGATTATTATTATTTTTTATTTAAGAAAATATACATCTAACAAAAGGTGAAACTGTGGTGTTTCTATAGCCGAACTCAGGGGCGTAGCTAAAGGCTCACAGGCCCTGGTGCAAGAGTTCAGCTTGGGCCCTCAGTGTTTAGCGGTCAGGGAAGCACATAGCCTTCATGCTGCCTGAGGCAAAAATTGAGACAACCCCTACCCCATGGCAAATTCTTGACCCAACCCCCCCCGGTGCAAAGATTTTTGCCGCCCTAGGCAAAGATCCATTTTGCCGCCCCCTCATGTCACTCACTTACTGACAGACACACACACACTGACAGACAGACACGTACTCAGACACTCACTAAATGACGTACACAGAAACTCACTGACAGACATACACTCATTTAGACACACACTCACTGACAGACATACACCTACCCACTGAAACACACACAGAAACTCACTGACAGACACTCACTCACTGGCAGACAAACACACACATATAAACTCACACAGACACTCACTGACAAACACAAAGACACTGACCGACAGACATCCACACTCAATAACAGACACGAATACATTTAATGACAGACAGACACTCACTGACATACATACACAGGCAGACACTCACTCAGTCAAACACTTAAACACTCACCTCCCTGGGGTCCAGTGTGGTGCAGCTCCTCAGTCCTCCAGTGCGCTGTTTAGTATGCCGGGGCCGGAATGACGTCATATTCCAGCACAGAGGGCGCGTGAGGGAAGAGTGTGGAGCTGCTATAACAGCCTCCTTTGCCGCCCACCTCCTCTCCTTCGGTAATTTACTAGCAGAGCAGGAACCTGCCATCAGGGTAAGCAGATGCCTGCTCTGACATATTTAAGAAGGAGCTCAAGAGCTGCTCGCCCAGGGCTGCAGCCCCAGACAGGGGGAGCCCACCAGCAGGCCGGCGCCCTAGGCGAACGCCTAGTTCGCCTAATGGTTGCACCGGCCCTGAACCCCTTCCCTCCAGCTAGAGGTGTAACTTGACCAGCATGCACTTTCTATAATACTGGCGTCTTCTTATGCGGCACAAGGGTCTTTGGACCTCCTCAGGCTCCTGGGCCCGGTAGCGACTGCTACATCTGCAGTCCCTATAGCTACACTCTTGCCCTAACTCACCTGGAACCTCTAACCTGGATTGATGGCAATCTCTGTGCACCTTCTCTTCGACAGGTCACATGCACATCCGTCCAAAAATATAAGACCTAAGGCAGCAATTTGCTAGGTTGCGTAAGAACTGGCTTAGCTTTCCCAGTGTGTGCATGACAAGAACACTATGGCCAACCGTGAAAATCTTTACTGACTTATCAGTATAATCTTCATTAGCCCGTTTACTATTTTTTTTTTATATTATAGTTGCCACTTGGAAACTATCAACAAGCAGGCTAACTTCTGAAGCAACTTCTGACAGCTCATGGATTAAAGATCCACTTTGCAATGACAACACATAATTAGTGTTGTACTGTATGGATGTTATAGAAGGGGGTCTTTGCTCTGAACTCCCTGTATCAGTCAGAACAGGGAGATGCTATGTAGGGGAGATTATTGCTATGGGTGACTTGGCCTATCCATATTCACGGTGCCAGCAACCTTTTCTCTAGAGCTGTGACAGCTTCATATTGATGAGCTTGTATTTTCTGAGTGATTTGGCATAAAACACACAAAGAGTCACACTAGTGAACCCCCCCTAGCTTGATTTAAAGCTGTAGCAGGCTTGTGGTCACATAGGTAACTAAGGCTACTTTCACACTAGCGTTTTGGCTTTCCGTTTGTGAAATCCATCATGGGCTCTCACAAGCGGTCCAAAATGGATCAGTTTTGCCCTATTGCATTCTGAATGGAAAAAGATCAGCTCAGAATGCATCAGTTTGCCTCCGTTCAGTCTCCATTCTGCTCTGGAGGCGGACACCAAAACACTGCCTGCAGCGTTTTGCTGTCCGCCCGACGAAGCAGAGCCAAACGGATCCGTCCTGGCACACAATGTAAGTCAATGGGGACCGATCCGTTTTCTCTAACACAATCTGGCACAATAGAAAACGGATCCGTCATGGCTATAGAAGACATAACACAACCAGATCAGTTCATGACGGATGCATGCGGTTGTATTATTGTAACGGAAGCATTTTTGCAGATCCATTATGGATTCGCAAAAACGCTAGTGAGAAAGTAGCTCAGTGATAAAGGAGAGGGAGGGGACTCCATCTCTCACCCCACTGGTCGCCCTGCAATGTGTTCGTGGAGTGCAGAAAGGTTTCTATGGCAGCCAGGAGCCTAAAAAATGGTCCTTTGGCCTGCTTTTGGCATGACTGAACAGGAATTATGTCAGTTATTATAGCAAGTATTATAGGAGTATTCCATTGTATTATATGAGTGATCAGAAGATTGCACACTCAAGTTCCCTAGTGGGACAAAAAAAATAAAAAAAAATAAAACAAGGTAAATATAATGATACAAAATAATAATACATATTTGCCCTTTCTTTTGCAAACATGTTTATTTACCTTAAGAATATATTAAGAAAGAATACATAACGGGGGTATCACTGTGTCCGTAATGACCCACACAATGAGATGACATTTTTTTGGTCCCATACAGTAAACAGTGTAAAATATAAAAAAAGCCAAAGTTGCTGTTCATTCCACCTCCCAAAAGTGCAAGAAGCAACTAAAAAGTTGAATGTACCGTACTCCAAAATGGGTCCAATGAAAACTAAAATTCGTCAAGTAAAAAAACAAGCTTTCATAGAGCTCCATCAACTGAAGAATAAAAATGTTATCAGTATTTTAATGCAGTGACACATAAACAGGTTTGTGCAAAATTACAAAAACATTAAAACTACAAAAACATTAAACAGTGAATACCATAGAAACAAACCCCCAAAAACTATGGCAGATATCAAGTGTTTTTTTCATGTCATCCCAAAACATTTTAAAAAGTTATACGTTAGATATAATTCACAAAATAATGACATTAAAAACTCGGCCCACAACAACAAGCCACCCTAAGGCTATGACAACGGAAAAGCACAGTTATGCAGAGATGATAAAACAAAAAAGTACCAAACTAGGCTGCATCCCTAATGACACCTTTACGCAAACATGGTATCACTGGACTTCATTCTGCTCCTTGGCAGCCATGTATATGTGGGGGTTTCAGGTATTTGATCGTACCTATAAGTACAGTTAATAATCCCCCTTCTTCTTCTCTTTCATCCGTTTTTTAAACAGAGACACAAAATATGATAACAGATCCATCAACAGCAGCTTTTTGATTTTTTTTTATATTGTAAAATTAGGATATTTTCTAAACTGCACGATGTAACAAAGAATTGAAAAATAAGTGGAAGCAAAAAAAAGACTTTTATAGTTATACTTTTTACATCTGTTTACTGTAGGACCAGACTGCAAAGATTAGAAAGCACCCGAATCCGAATATAAACCAAACAAATGGTTGTAATATTTGTTCATGCAGAGCATATCCCTTGCCATAACGCTTATATAAGTATTTGTATTGCCTTTTGAAACTTATAATAAATTATTCTTAGAATAAACTTGATGCCATGAAGGTGGCGAAAAAAGTTTTAATTTAAAGCGAAAAAGGGAAGAAAATGTATTCCCAAACTGAAGTGGGTAAGAATTGCGGCTTGTAGATGATGAGTATTGTAGACTTTACAAATCTCTTATTCTCTGAAGTGAGATTACTGCTGGTTGAAGGTTAATCCTTGGAAATAAGACTTCTCTGTGAACGTATCTACAAATGGGATCAGAGACAAATCCAGGTACATGATAGCAGAAATGGTCTTCTAAGATAAACAGTGTATACCTTTATCCACAGTGTCGGACTGGGCTGCCCAGGGCCCACCAGTAAAATGTATTTTGGGGGCCCTGTGTACAAATACATTTAAATATTACCTGCTCACACAGCAGCAAGACGCTACAAGATGATTAAGGGGGTCCCTGCAGCAGCTTTGAGAAGGTGGGTCACTGGGAAAAGAGGCTACTGGCTGTCCTGCCTCTGTACCTAAAGGTCATCTCCGCTACCTGTTCGTGTCTATGATAATAAGCTGGGTAGTTTCTTAAATAATGTACCCAGTTTTTTAGATGAACATAGGCTGGTTGAGGTGCTGCACATTGAATATATGTATGTAGTGCAGTAAGTCTACTGTGTTATGTGCCACTTGTGCAGGGAGTGGGAGACTAGGGGCCCGCATTGCTCAGGGGCCCACCGAGGGATTCACCTGTACCCCTCTGGGCCAGTCCGAGCCTGTTTATCCAGCTAAAACCGCAAGACTATGGATGTATGACTATATCAGAACCGCAGATACAGGATTTTGGGAGCTTAAAGGGAGACTGACAGGCCCAATAACCATAATTAGCTGTACATATGCATGTACAGGTCTTCTAATGTGCATTAAAAACATATAAGTATCCCCCCTGTCCACATTATGAATACAGTTAACTCACGTTTTATAACCTGAACTAATCGCTGTTCTTTCTGCCCAAGGGGCGGGGTTTCAGCTTCTCTTGCGCCCAGCCAGCATCAGCCCAACCGCCGTTTTTGAAGCGCCGCCCAGCTCATCAATATTCACTTAGCTGGGCGGCTTCTGCAGTCCCCGACCTTCCGAGATCCGGTGCATGCCCAATAGAAAGCTATGGGTGCCAGGCTGAAAGCGAGTCCGATGCCCATAGCTTTCTATGGGGTATGCGCCGGATCTCGGGCGGTCGGGGACTGCAGAAGCCGCCCAGCGAAGTGAATATTGATGAGCTGGGCGGCGCTTCAAAAACGGCTGTTGGGCTGATGCTGGCTGGGCACAAGAGAAGCTGAAACCCCGCCCCTTGGGCAGAAAGAACAGCGATTAGTTCAGGTTATAAAACGTGAGTTAACTGTATTCATAATGTGGACAGGGGGGATACTTATATGTTTTTAATGCACATTAGAAGACCTGTACATGCATATGTACAGCTAATTATGGTTATTGGGCCTGTCAGTGTCCCTTTAAAAGTCATGTTTTCTCTTTCCATTCTGTTATGCTAAACCGTGCAAGAATGGAGAATAAAAAAAAAGTTAATTTGTAAATCTTAAAACTAAATGTGATGGAAATGTATGGAAAATATCAACTAAAAAATACGGACAAATCTACAATAAATCAAGTGGATCTGTCAGGACCCATCACTGCTCAAATATAAAATGGAAGCAGAGTATCTACAATAAAAAAAGAAAGTGGTAAAAAAATAATTCTAGACTGGAGAAAAAAAAGAAAAGAAAACTGGTACTGGGAGTGTGACGGAGCAGTGACTCCCTTTTTCTTTCCTTTTTAATGCTTTCTACCAGAATATAAAGGAATTTTGAATAAAAAGCCAATGGTTCTGCAAAACGAATGTCCGGCAGTTCTATTCTGCTAAGTTTGTGAAGTACACCACATTAGGAAAAGATCTGACTGAACTCATTCTTACATTGGATCTGCATGGAAAACCCTGCAATTTGACATGACAGTAATCGAAGACTACATCATCCTGATCTTCTACTCCACCCCAGCAATCCTCATATGATCCATGCAGAGATGGGCACCATCACAGGCCATCAGCTACTGCGATATGTCAAATTGCCCCCCTCCTGGAATATGCTCTGTGACTTCTAGCCAACTGCTGGCCTTTTATCACTAGGCTCTTCTGAAAAATCTGCTGAAAATCATACTGAACCTGTCTCAGACCAACTGCGAACCTGACCAATTCCAGTTTCCCTGTAGATTTTAAGCCCTTGCGAGCAGGGTCCTGTACCACTCTGTTAATAAGTTCATGCTTATTGTACTTGTTTGGTTTTATATTATGCATGTATAACCCGTTTTAGATTTACATTGCCTAGGAATTAATGGCGCATTAAAATAAATAAAAATAATATAATACTGTACTGTACTGTGCATACTGAGCCTATGTGGTCACACACTGCCCGAATCTAGCCGGAATAAGTAGATTAAAGAAATAACTCAGCATTCTGACCCTCAAACTCTTCGAACATTAGAGCTCATTCTGACGACCGTATATAAGTGTCCGCATCCATTCCGCAAATTTGCGGAACTGATGCAGACCCATTCATTTCAATGGGGCCACAAAAGATGCGGACAGCACACGGTGTGCTGTCTGCCTCTGCGCTTCCGTTGCGCAGCCCAGCAAAAAAGATGGAACATGTCCTATTCTTGTCTGTTTTTGCCCTTTAGAAGCATTCCAGGTTTGAGTCCATGTATATGTTTGTTCCATGCACCCCCTGTAGTCCTCTGTGCAGACTTGAAGCAACCCTCTATCTGGTCCCACCAAATTTAAAGTAGAAAATATAAGACACTAGAGGTACCACTGCATTCAACTAAGCTAGCTCTACAAGTAGGGATGAGCAAACTTCTGTTTTCAAGTTCGGGGTACAAGGTTCGGGTTATCTAAGAATTCCATTATAAATTCTGCTACCACAGACCATAAATTACAGTATAGTGGTACAGTATAGTAACATGGCAGCTAATGAAGGAGCATGTGACTCGACCTGACCAGATATATCTACAGGGCGGACAGGGAACTTAAAGTGTCCCTGGAAAAAAAAAACTGAAAGTGGCCCTATTTTGTTGTGGGGCCCAAATTAACAGAAGGTGGGGCAACACAAGTAGGCTGGGCCAGCAATACCATATTGCAGCAAATTATACTACCACTGCAGGGCAAAATACTACAGTGCATCACAAAATACTGCTCCAGCAGCACAAAATACCTCTCCAAAAATTGGGAAGCAACAGATCAATAATTACCATGCCTGGTGGCTGTGAGGAGGGCTCAGGTGGCCCCCTGGGCACTGGCAAGTTTCCCTGTAGGGTCTATGGCCTGTCTGCCCCTGCCCACCTATCACTGCACTGCACATGAGCGAGTTTCTAATGTTGTGCCCAGCATTTTTCAAAGAAGGCCACTAGTGAAGGGGTCCAGCCACATGCTGCTCCTTCATCGAGCATGTTGGGACTTTCCTGTGAGTGAGTTAGACTGCACTCAATCAGGGGGTAGCACTTTCAAATGAGGTCATGATTGCTGTTCTGTTAACAACATTATATCAGCAAGTGAATTAAATGGCTGTTGCCTGCACGTTCGTAAAATTTAGTAAAATTTGTCCGACCCCTTTAAATATCATGAAAGCAGCAGTCAGCACCAACAATTGCTGCAGTGACACCAACCAACATTTAGTCCCCCACATCTGCTTCTAGGATGCTGGCTGACTACCAGTAGTGTTGCCTTTACATCTTATACTAGTTTCTTCCCCTATCGCAGCTTTCCTAGCCTTCTG
Organism: Bufo gargarizans; assembly: GCF_014858855.1. Classification (NCBI taxonomy): domain Eukaryota; kingdom Metazoa; phylum Chordata; class Amphibia; order Anura; family Bufonidae; genus Bufo; species Bufo gargarizans. The sequence continues at coordinate 59,182,222 of NC_058087.1, forward strand.
GCCATACAATCTGTTCGATATAGGAGCAGAGGATGCAATAATGCACAACTAGGCACATTTGCCACTACCCTCATCATCCACTGATTGTGCCTGCTATGAACCGATTTTTTTTTTCTGGAAGCTTGGAAAACAGTACTGTAATGAATATAGTATATCGCAACGCTGTACATCAAGTTCAAAACCTAGCAAGGACAGAAGGATCTGCCCCTGAACATAATGGGCACTTGATACCTATTCACCAGAGACACATCTGCTTCAAGCGACCTTCCGAAAAAAAAACATCTGTAAATTGTATCATCTTGAATCCATGTTGGTTTCTATGGGCTATATCTGGAGTTAGATTTTACGATTTAGGAGTTCCTGACTGCATTGTGCTTTAAACAATGGCATTATCAAATGCAACCAGTAAGAAGATTAAAGTTTTCCCTGCAGATTAACCACAAATGATCTGTCCTCCCGCTTCAGCATCATTTGTTCATTTATCACATAACATCAAGTATTTCTGGTCACTGTCAATATGCTCTGCATCTTTGTCGTTAACAGATGTCTTCTCTTGTCGAATGAATTACTTTAAGTCTCACGCACTGCTGGCCACAGATGTGTCACTATAGCAACATCATTAATTTCAGATCTTACCGGAAACATGCACTCCAATCAAACCTAATTATACCATGTTGCTTTCTTGTCCTACAATAAGGAAACTATAATGCAATTATTGAGATACTTCGTTCTCCATTCTGCAGTGGCAAATGAGACAACCACTGTGATGGACGCCCCATGTCAAAAAGCTTATTGATGAAGCACAATCCCAATTTGCAATCATACAAAGGGCTACCTTGCAATTACAGAAGAAATGTAATGCTCCACAGAAGCAAAAACGAATTCTCCATTATTTAGCCAAAGCTGAAAACTTTCAGTCCAGACACTGTTTTAACGATTGGTTTCCTTTAAAGCCGAAATGACATTCTTTCCTATTAATTTAGAAAGATTTCACGTTTTGATTTATGTTCATTTGCCAGCTGAAGGTATCTGTGTTGGTCGCATGTTCATATGTGCCCGCATTGCTCAGAAAAATGACATTTTAATATATGCAAATGAGCCTCTAGGAGCAATGGGGGCGTTGCCATTACACCTGGAGGCTCTGCTCTCTCTGCAAAGATAACGCCCCTGTTGTTCCTAGAGGCTCATTTGCATATATGAAAACATCATTTTTCTCAGCAATGCGGGCACATATGAACATGGGACCAACACTGATGCCTTCAGCTGCCAAGTGCACATGTAACAGGTCAGCCAGTGTCATAGGTGCAAATCTGATGACAGATGCCCTTTAAAGGGATTCTGCCATAACACAAATTCAGATTTTAAACCAGTCATGCTCCACAGATTACCTTGAATCGGCTTTGCTGTTCTATACTGTAATCCGTCCAGTAGTTTTACTGAAAAATGACTTTTATAATTATGCTAATTAATCCTGAAGGTGCCCAGAGGGGCGTTATGTTCCACTTTGTGTGCCCAGTAACGCCCCCCTGCAGTGCCCAAAACGCCTTCCTCCTGAATCCCTAACCGCCCACAGCGTCTCATCCCTCTCCTCCCCCTCCCTGACGGCCGAGCGAAGTCTCGCGCAGACGCAGTACCCACTGAGGGCTGCGCCAGTGCGATTTGCTGGAGACTGAGGGCAGGAGCTTCATCGTCGTCACTGGGCATGCGCCAAGCCCAGTGACGTCCGATGCTCGCTCTTCCCTCAGTCAGCCTGGGAGGAAGCGCAGAGGATTGCTGATCGGCTGATGCACGCTGCGCTTTCTCCCGCCTGCCTGCCTGCCAGACTCAAGCCAGCGGTACTGCGTCTGCGTGAGACTTCACTCGGCCGTCAGGGAGGGGGAGCAGAGGGATGAGACGCTCTGGGCGGTTAGGGATTCAGGAGGAAGGCGTTTTGGGCACTACAGGGGGGGTGTTACTGGGCACACAAAGTGGAACATAACGCCCCTCTGGGCACCTTCAGGATTAATTAGCATAATTATAAAAGTAGTTTTTCAGCAACACTACTGGACGGATTACAGTATAGAACAGCAAAGTCGATTCAAGGTAATCTGTGGAGCATGACTGGTTTAAAATCTGAATTTGTGTTATGGCAGAATCCCTTTAAGTATGAAATCACAATTCAACAAATATCCCCTCACAATTTGCTACCCATTTTCTCCTAAATACAATAAAACCCCATTTGTGGTCGTAAACTGCTGTTTGGGGATACGACAGGGCTCAGATGGGAAGGAGCAGCATCTGGATTTTCTAACATGGAATTTGCTGAAATTGATTTTAAGAGCAATAACTTTGAAATTTTTTCGCTGACTGAGCTATGTGGGGGCTTATTTTTTGCGGGACAAGCTTCAGTTTTTATTGGCACTATTTTGGGTACATTTGGCTTTCTGATCGCTTTTTATCTCATTTTTTGGTAGGTGAGGTCACAAAAAAAGCTGTTTTGGAGTACTTTTTATTCATTTATTTACAGCGTTCACTTGATGGGATAGATCATATGATATTTTTGTAGAGCCAGATCTTTTAGCGCTGTGTATACTGCGATCTGGAAGGCAGCGACACACGGGGACAGGGACACATACCTTCTCTATGGGGCGCCCTGCTGTCACTGACAGCGGGCCCCTCGCTCAGCAGATGCACGATTAGCGTGCAGCTGCATCTCTGCATTTCTGATATGTCCATTCAGACATAGACTATAAACGTCCTGCGGGTGGGAATCTATGGGCAATCGGGAGGTGGTTAAGGAGACTGCACGACCCCGCTAGGACGTGACAAAACCGAATAAATGAATAAACTGACATGGACAACATACAGTTGGTTAACCAGGCCGACGGTCGGTTTCAGTTTTTTTTCGGTTATCGGCCAAGCTCTAGCAGCACCCCTTCTGAATAATCATTTATTCACCCTTGCAATGTTTCACCTCACACAGGAGCCTTTCTGAAAAAGGGATTCAGAACAGACCAGCCTCAGGGGTGTGTGGATCAACCCAGGAACACCGGAGAGAGGGTTGCTTCATTCTATGGTCAGCTACAATCCTATACACAACACATTCCCTACAACAGAGGTACTTAAAAAAAAAAAAAAAAAAAAACACCTCATCTCTTCAGTATTATGTGTACAGTGTTCCAAAGCAAAGACACTACTACTACAAATGGGAAAAAGAGAAACAGGAAAAAAAATATATAACTATACAAAATGTCTAAAATATTACTTATAATAAAAATCGTTACCAGATATTTAAAAGAAAACCCTGCAATCAGTAAATTAGATTGCAAGCCCTTGTGGACATTGCCCTCTTTCCTTCTGATTCTTTGTGTCCAATGTACTTTTTATTGCTTCATGTTATGCACTTAAATCCTTTAGTATTTCACATGTTTGGTGGCCTGGAAGTGAATGGAGCTGCAGAAAAAAAGGGCTGACTTACATCTATGTTTAACTAGCAGAGGAACAGCCTGTGGAAGTTCGCCGGATCCAGCATAGCTGGACACGGCCTGCACCGCTGGACCTGATTGACTATAAAGGGATCCGGATGCTTTCTGGCATAATTGCCAGCTGCAGCTGGACAAGAAATTCTGCATGCAGGTATTTTTGTGCAGTTAAAGCTGGCAATAAGGCCAGAAAATGGCCGGATCACTGCCAGATCCCAATATAGTCAATGGGGACTGGTGGTGCATGGACGTGTCCGGCTATGCCGGATCTGGTGAACTCCAGAAGGCTGTTCTGGCAGAGGATGAAACGCGGATGTGAATCAGCCCTAATAATACAAGAGACATCAAACTAACATAAACAAATACATTAGTACAGATAAAGTTATGCAAGTTGCTAAGTAATTGATTAATAACAGTACAAACCATTGTGTCAGGGGTGGCGATTCATGCTCTCATAATCAAATTACATACAAATCCATATTCATGGAACGGTTACCACACTTGAATAATAGATAACTAATGTTCCCTCCATGCTGACACGGCATAAAGTGAATAAATGTGATATGTAACACTGATGTACATGAATTTGGATGTACAATATTGTCGAGAGCCTGACACAGCATGTTTCTGCATGTCGCTAGCTCTAAGTTATCAAATATTACACAATTAGTTGCTTGTCTTTTTCTTTACAGGTTTGGTAATAGTGTGGTAAATACTGTATGTGACCAAAGTAATTACCATATTTAATCTGAAAATTGTGGCATAAAAGCAGACTTACCTGTTTTGTCGGTAAGTAAATAGACTAAACGTCCCAGCTCTTCAGGAATGGTGCTGGTTCTCACCACTGTGCCCGGTATGTTCTCATCTCTCATGATCATCCAGCCATATGCAGCTTTCCCCATGTCCAAGTTGACTCTCAAACTGACAGACAGAAGAGAAACTACTTATTTTCAAAAGATTTTTATGGATATTTTTTCACACTTTTCAACAAACGACTTGGTACAAATTGTCGCATCTTAGACTAGGCCCCTTTCCAAGCCTGTGAAGTCAGAATCACACTATAGGAAAAAGCACCTCTCTGGGGGCCAGGACCGCGGGAGTGTGCAGAGGCCGGCGCCTTTTCCTATAGAGGACCAGCACAACCACCACTGGATATGAGCAGTAACCCCTGGATATGAGCAGTGCATAATGTGATGAAAAAATCACAATACATCACAATACATTAGTAAGTGCCTTGTATTAAAGGGGTTCTGCACTTTCAATTAACTGATGATCTATCCTCTGGATAGATCATCAGCTTCTGATCGGCGGGGGTCCGACACCCGGGACCCCCGCCGATCAGCTGTTTGAGAAGGCAGCAGCGCCGCGGCCTTCTCACTATTTACCGCCGGGCCGCCCGCCCACTGACGTCACGACTAGTATCAACTACAGTGGGCGCGGCTAAGCTCCATTCAAGTGAACAGAGCTTAGCCGCGCCCACTGTAGTTGATACAAGTCGTGACGTCAGTGGGCGGGCGGCCCGGCGGTAAACAGTGAGAAGGCCGCGGCGCTGCTGGAGCGCCGCTGCCTTCTCAAACAGCTGATCGGCGGGGGTCCCGGGTGTCGGACCCCCGCCGATCAGAAGCGGATGATCTATCCAGAGGATAGATCATCAGTTAATTGAAAGTGCAGAACCCCTTTAACTTTCTCTGCCTCCAGAGTTACACTGATGCCTATTACACTGATTCCTCTGTGGAGAGGAGCAGGAAAGGGTTGGTGACGTCATTCACCAGCATCTGAGTTCTGCAATGCTGTACAGTAGAGAAGTGCCAGGTAAGTGGGTACTTTTATTGTTTTCTGTAGACAGAAATATTATGCCACATGAAGAACAAATGTTCACTGGAGATTGACTTTAAAGAGGTTCTCCGGGAATTAAAAAAATAAAATTACTGTAAATTATACTTTATTATAAATATATTCCCAAATAGCTTTCATTAGATATAAAGGTTTGTTTTGTCTAGAGAGCAATCATCGGGGGAAATAAAATGTCCGCCGTCTTATTAGTACACACAAAACCTGTCCTAATCACACAGCAGGAGAAGTTACTTCAGAACTCTGAGCTAAAGAGCTGCCTCATCCTCCTCTCCTACTTGTCAGGGGTCATGATCCTGTATACAGCTAAGGGTCCATTCACACGTCCGTAGTGTATTGTGGATCCGCAAATTGCCGATCCGCAATACACCCGGCCGGCACCCCCAATTGCGGACAAGAATAGGACATGTTCTATAATTTTTTTTTGAGCCGCGGACCGGAAGATCGGGGGCGCGCTCTGGAAATGCGTATAGCACACAGTGTGCTGTACGCATCCATTCCTGCCCCATAGAGAATGAATGGGTCCGCACCCGTTCCGCAAATTGCAGAACGGATGCGGACCCATTTTACGGACGTGTGAATGGACCCTAAGGCTACTTTCACACTAGCGTTTTGGCTTTCCGTGTCTGAGATCTGTCATGGGCTCTCAGAAGTGGTCCAAAACGGATCAGTTATGCCCTAATGCATTCTGAATTGAAAAGGATCCGCTCAAAATGCATCAGTTTGCCTCCGTTCAGTCACCATTCCGCTCTGGAGGCGGACACCAAAACGCAACTGATCCATCCTGACACACAATGTAAGTCAATGGGATGGATCAGTTTTCTCTGGCACAATAGAAAACTGATTCGTGCCCCCATTGACTTTCAATGGTGTTCATGACGGATCCATCATCGCTAAAGAAGACGTTTATGACGGATGCATGTGGTTGTACTATTGTGACGGAAGCGTTTTTGCAGATCGATGACGGATCCACAAAACAAATGTGAAAGTAGCCTAATATGAGCTTCAGCTGAATCTCTTTGAGGAGACATGAAGTACAGAGAGGAGGGTGGGGGTAATGAGCAGCAGCACTTGTACTTCATGTCTCCTTATGAACTCCATTCCTAGAGATTCAGCTGAAGATCTTATCAGCTGTATCCAGGATCATAATCCCTGACAAGCAGAGCAGAGAGGAGGATGAGGCAGCTCTTTACCTCAGTGCTATGAGGTAAATTGTCCTGTTGTGTGATTAGGACAGGTTTTGTGTGTACTAATAGGACGGTGGTTATTTTGTTTCCCCTAATGATTGCTCCCCAGACAAAACGAGCCATAGTAACTAATGACATGTATTTGGGAATATATTTATAATAAAGTATTACTTAAGTATTTAAATTTTCTTAATTCCCAGAGAACACCTTTAATATCCACAGCAAAGCCTTGCATGAGAAAATAAACTCACCTGCTTTCTCTGTGGGTGTCTCAACAGAAGCTTTAGACTACTGCTTCCATCTATGTTCTACGTGGGGAACCATAGGCAGACTTGTAAAGAGACAGGACGTTCAGGCCAAATACCATAATTCATCCTCTGACACCTCGTCACTTTAGTGTTCAGGTTAACCCTTAAATTCAATGGCTGAACTCTGAACTCTTCTGAGCCAGAAATATGCTGAGAGAAGTTGTCACTTGTATTGGCAGCTCATACAAAGTGTGAATTATTCAGTAGGTGCCGACACCACAGGTTATGGTGGGAATAAAATGGACGGTACATTTTTGTTACTATTTGTAGTACCAATGACGGCTCATTGACTATGACCGCAAGGCCTGAAGTATGTAAGTGTTCACTGGCACAACCTATAAAGAGCTCAGGGAGCTAGGGGAGTGAAGGGTAAAAAGAGTGCAGGCTTGAAGGGTCACTGGAACTGAGGATATAAAAAATTCCTTCTTTTTCATGGTTCACTTTAGTAAAGCACAGATAATTTAAAATAAAATAGAGTAAAAAATGTGAAGAGGAACAAGGAATCCATATACTATACAGTGTATATACAATGAAAATGAAAGGGAAGGAAATGGTGGGTGGGATAAGAGCAAAAGTGTATCTTTGACACTGGGATACGTGGTAAGGGTATTTAACATTGCAATGTTAACACACTAACGTTTTCCCGTGTATTAGATATCCTGATTAGTCTAGTAAAATGAACATTGCACAGAAATACAGTATTGCTTTCTGCAGAGCGATCCTTCAGGAATCAGCAGATTTGCTGGCACTTTCCCACTCAGCTTCCTGATAAGATCAATTTCCTTCACAATGTGAGCCAAGCATATATATCAAAAATGCAACATTCAGTGAAATTAGACATCCCTGTTTTTCTTTGCTACAAATGTACCTTATCGGAATAATGTAGGAAAATAACAAGAGGAACCGGAAGAGGTAGCGATACCATGGGCCAACAAACCCCTGCAAGGTGACCATCACTACAGAGAGCGCCACCAGAGCCAGAAATAACGCCTTTGTCAAGTGGTTCAGTTCCAGATCCAGGAGGCCCACCTGTGCAAAGGAAGCAAAGAAAAGTCATCCAGTGTCCTGATACAATGATCCAGCATGTGAATGCTCCTTTACAATACAGCAATATCTGCTCAGCGCATGTAGTCACTGACACAAAAGGAACCAAGGACTAGGCCTTTACAATGTTACTTGCAACATAAATCAAGAAATATATATTTCTATAAGGCTACATTCAAATGACGTTTTTGTAATGGCCATCACACGGCCAATTAGAACAAATTGAAGTCAATGAGACTATTCACATGGCAGTTTTTTTTTTTTTTTTTTAAAGGGAACCTGTCATCAATGTTGTGCTGTCCATAGTAATGGCTGCATAAAGTAGAGACAGGTGAGGTGATTTCAGCAGTTTGTCATTTAAAAGTTAAAAGTAAGTCGTTGTTGAGAACCAACATCACAATCATTGCAGACTGGGCCTGGAAAAGAGTCCGGCCACCTGAGAAGAGTCCTGGTTATTCATGAATTCCTGCTCTCCCTGCTCACCTGCTGATGACTGACAGTCTTCTACCTAGTTCTCTCTCTTTCCCTATAGGAGAGAACTGCCAATCATCAGCAGATGGGCAGGAGAGCAGGAGATTATGAATAACCAGGACTCTTCTCAGGTAGATTTGACTCTTTTCAAGGCCTGGCCTGTAATGATTATGATGCTGGTTCTCGGCAACCACTTACGTTTAGTCAGCATTTCTGTCACTATTTTATGCTGCCCTCAGTGAGATCAGAATAAAGTTGATGACAGGTTCCCTTTAACGGCCAGTGAACAGTGGCTGTCAAAAAATATATTTCATGGCCAGATAGACCCCCATTAAAATCAATGGGACCATTTTTAATGAAAAAGGATGCCAAATGGTCTTTTTAAAATGGACGGATGGCCAGAAAATGGATGCAAAACAGGTTGAAAAATGGCCATGAAAAACTGACTGTGCGACTGTAGTCTAGGTAATGATTTTCAGGAACATATACACTATTACAGATAATGCACACATCTGATAAGTAAGACTAGCTTACATGCACTTAGCAAAGACTTTTCCTTTCATACCTATAAGACAGTATGGAAAACACTATTCTGCAGATATTAAGAGGGTCTTCGTCCCTCCAGCGCTGGCGGTTCATCCGCCTGCCTCCTTACATACATAAAGGAGGACTTCACACGCGTCTAAATCGGCACCTAAACCAGGCGTAGAAAATGATAAATGAGACGGGCCTCCTGGCCTGCCCTTTAACCGATCCACTTCACGCCCCTTCTTTTTTTTTTAGACCTGGCGTGAGTGGTGTAAAAGGGGAAAAATTAGCAGATTGCGGAGCAAATAACCATTGCGCAGAAATCTGCGACCGATATACACCAAAAAGTGGCCTATATCTGTTTGTTAATGACCCCCTAAGTGCTTTAAATCAAGCAGTGGTTGTTACTTGGAATGCAATTCATTTCAGGTCTTCACGTTATATTACTGTGAATTCCTAACTTTCAGGCAGTGGAACCAGTTCTCTGCCTTTATACACAGCCTGTCTCAATAGGAACTAAGCAGCCAAATCTGGCAGAGAAATATTACATGCAGTGATGCAGATTTATTAATTCTAAGAGTAAGATAACGTAAAGGGGGTTTCCAAGACTTTTCTAATGATGACCTATCCTCAGGATTGGTCATCAATATCTGATTGATGGGAGTCCGACACCCTGACCCCCCGCCAATCCGAAGTTTGAGAAGGCATTCTCTCAGTTCACCAAGCACAGCGCCGTACATTGTACATCTCGTCCCCATACACTTTACATGACCTGTAAGCCGCAACATCACTGTAAGCACCAGTGTTTTTTCAAACAGAAACTGATGACCTATCCAGAGGAGGATGGGTCATCATTCTAAAAATCTTGTAAAACCCCTGTAAAGAGCCAGTCTTAAACTGGGCCGACGCTCAATAATAAATCATGGCGTACATACAGACTGTCTAGTCTAAGCATGCACCACCTTTTTGTTGGCTTAGCTTTACCTGTTTGTTGATCTAATTTAACGATTTGTTGGCATAATTTTTACAAAATTTTGGAACACGGCAGAACATTTAAGACAAGCTCTTTTCCTGTGAAGCCATGAGGTGTAAAAAGATTAGAAAAGTGTCTAAAACACTCGAGTAGTACAAAGCCTGCAAAATACGGGTGTATTTTCAAAAGTAACTCTGCTCCAATGTTTCTACGTTACAGAACATAAACCGGAAAGGTGCTAGCTGACCATATTTGTCCTGTTTCATTTCTAAATGGATTCCTTCACCTTACACAATACCCAGAAATGAATACCCCTGTAAATACTTGCATTTCCCCAGAATTCTGGCCCATCTTTGTGCTGTGCCATTCCTCTGCTGTCATTATGACTACTTTAGCGGCTGGCCATTACTGCTCTTTTAGTCCATGCAATGTATCCCTATCGGTGACTGAACAGTCTCAGAAAGTGGGGGGACACTATCCACTGAAAAGGAGAATGGCAATACCCAGCTGTCAATTTATTCATCAGTTTTCAGAAAAAGTTATAAAGTAACAACATAACAAAAACTTGCAAGAACATATTCCCCAAAATCATTGGGAATACATGTAATACCTATAACTATGGAAAAGTAGGCGTCTTCTAGGAAACAGTAATGATTAACTTCTGCATAAAAATGCATTGGTGTATGGTGTGTCCTCCGACTAAAAGCTACATTTATAGTAGAAGTGCTAATGAAAGAGGTTTGGCGCCCCCCCCCTTATTTGTCTAAGGGATGCCCAAAATGTTTCTGCGTGTCAGAAATAGGTTAAAAATCACCCATATTACTGTAGACCAGGGCTAGGCATCCTCCGCTACAGCAGCTGTTGCAAAACTACAACTCCCAGCGTGTATAATTGTTTTGCTCCTCTTATAACTCCCATAGAAGTGAATGGAGCATGCTCGGAACTGTAGTTTCACAACAGCTGGAGTGCCAAAAGTTGCTGACCCCTGCTGTAGACTTTAGGAGCTAGGTTGATTTTCATTTGGTAGCCAAACAATAAGAGCCGAAATAGACACTAATAGAAAAAAAAGCTATAAAATGTGCACTTTATTAAATTTCAAGCCCAGCTTACTGTACCTGTTAAAAAAAACTATGCTCACCTACTCCCACCGCTCTGTTCCAATTTCATGGGCTCCCGGCTCCCTTTTGTGGTTTTCTTGTCCCCGTCCTGTAAGCTTCAAGACAGATGGGGTTATGTGCGGGGCCACGCAACACAATGCGGTTTTCCCAGGTGGCTTGTGCCATCCGAAAGCACAGAGACCAGAAGACAACAGAAGGTAGCCAGGGGGCCAGAATGAAGAGACAGGTAGCAGGTAAGTATTGTTTGTTTCAACAGGCATAGAAGGCCATGTTTGATTATTTATTTTTTAAAGGGAACCTGTCACCAGGATTTGGGGTATAGAGCTGAGGACATGGGTTGCTAGATGGCTGCTAACACATCCGCAATACCTAGTCCCCATAGCTCTGTGTGCTTTTATTGTGCAAAAAAACCTATTTGATACATATGCAAATTAACCTGAGATGAGTCAGAGCTTGAAAATATGACTCTTCTCTGGTCACACAAGTAAGATATGACTCTTTTATGTTAATTTGCATATGTATCAAATAGGTTTTTTTACTCAATAAAAGCACACAGAGCTTTGGGGACTAGGTATTGTGGATGTGCTAGTGGCCATCTAGCAACCCATGTCCTCAGCTCTATACCCAAAATCCCGGTGACAGGTTCCCTTTAAAGTGCATATGGCTAAAAAAAAAACTCTTAAAGAGGACCCATCACCCCTCCTGACATGCCTGTTTTTAATAGCTTCATGCATTCCCCATGTAATAACAATTCTGGAGCATCTATTCTTACGGCTCTATGTTGTGCCATCCCTTTATTATTCTAACTAGAATGAATGGATTGCTAGCAGTCTGCAGTAAGGGTACAGAGGGGTGTTACCAACTGGAGGTGTGTCCCTGCACAGTCTGAAAATGGCAGCACTGATTGGATAGAGTCAGTCTGTGCAGGTACACCCCCCCCCCCCAACTTGTTATCACTCCTCTGTACCCTTACTGCAGCAATTCATTCATAACTGGTGCCTTGCAGCGCTGGGGTCCTAGGTTCAAATCTGACCAAGGACACCATCTGCATGGCGTTTGTATGTTCTTATGTTCTCCTTGTGCTCTTGTTTCCTCTCACACTCCAAAGACATACTGATAGGGAACTTAGATTGTGAGCCCCATTGGGGACAGTTGGATGCTAATGTCTGTAAAGCGCTGCGGAATATAGTAGCGCATAAAATAGCCGAGCCTTAACAATAGATGCTCCAGTATTGTTATTACACGGGGAATGCATGAAGCTATTACAACAGGCATGTCAGGAGCGGTGACAGGTCCTCTTTAAAGTTTGCCATACACATGAAATAACTTCTAAATGCTTGTGCAGCCAAAAGCTATTGCTCCCGACTCTGCCATAATCTTGCATGCTTGACCGAGTGAGCACGTTGATTTCAATGGGGTGAGAGGAATAAGTTGCTGCCTGACGTGTCTCCAGCAGAAACAAAGGATTGGGCATGTTGAGTAGAGAGGCCCCATACACGTTTGATTATCTGCCAAACCCTCAGAACTTGGCAGGTTCATATGGGCACCCTTAGGCACCAGCAGCCACCTGACCCTCGGATTTGTACAGCCTTGAAATAAGCCCCCAGTGCACGTATGCTGATATTAAAGTTTCACAAACTTTCAAGCCAGGGTCAATGACATCTACAGGGTGCAAATGTTTCGGAGTATGAGAAGTGTGGGAATAGTACGTCAGCAAAAGCTTCATGGTTATTGAGAACTATTTATCTCTATAAACTTTCACGGCAAGAGGAGCAAAACAGCACATTCCAATCCATAAAGGGATGCTCTCAAGGAAATATAATGAAATCGCCGAGACAAATTCCAAGGCACTGGCTGGTGTACAGGCTGCCCCTTCCCCTGAGAACGGAGCAGCGCGGGACCACAGTGGCTGATTTATCAGGGCATTTAAAACGCAGCACAACGAGGACAAATATCTGGCAATTTCCGCTGCTTCGACTACTACATAGTTTATGCTTGAATTATTGAGAAAAATAGCTTTTTGGATTAAAATGAAGAAAAATTAAGCCGGGGAAGTAGAGCATGTTTCAAAGCCCAGATCTTTTTGCGTTGACAAAGGCGGGCTAAGTTTCAGGCCTCGCTGAGGATCAGATGAAGTCATTATTCATTCAGTCAAGGGAAAAAAAAAAGACTCAATTACCTCAACCTAAAGATGCTATCAATGAATGCAAAGTGCATATTTTACTCTATTCATCCAAATCCCATTAAAAAGTGAAAGGAATGATTTAATCTGGCTTTTCGAGAGTTGGTCTTTTTTGTATTAAAATAAAGAATTACTGTCTACAATATGCATAACTGCTACCTCGCGCTTCTCGTCTGCATCCCGGTAGTGGAAGACTGTAACAGAGGGGACAAAAACAAGTGACTGCAAAGTCCCCATTTAGGATGGAAAAAGAGGGGTTCTGGGTGAAAATATGTTCACAGCCCAGTGCCCGTTTATGCATGGATAACTCAAAACCCTCACAACTTTGTAACTAATGGATGCTTGCAACAACCCTTAGGCTCCATTCACATGTCCGTAACATGTTTTGCAGATCCACGGATCCGCAAAACACGGACAGCGGCAATGTGCGTTCCGCATTTTGCGGACCGCACATTGCCGGCACTACTAGAATATGCCTATTCTTGTCCGGACAAGACTAGGACATGTTCTATTTTTTTGAGGAATGGAAATGCGGACCCGGAGGTGCCATAGAAATTAATGGGTCCGCAATTCCGTTCCGCAAAATCCGGAACGAAATTGCGGACGTGTAAATGGGGCCTTAAACTGTAAAAAAGGTAACAGATATGGAAGAGGCACTATAAGGAGATACACAATTAGGAGAGGCATGATGAATGCAGTCTTGGTTCTGTTTCGAGACTACCTCAGCAAATCATTGCGATTATAAAGTATATATCTTGTCTGTTAAAGAACAAACCATCACGCTGAGTGTAGAATCCTGTCACCAATATATTCTGTTGAACTGCAGGCAATGCAGCAGGCAGAAGAAGCAATAAGGCTGCTTTCACGTCTGCGTTTTCCTTTCCGGTATTGAGATCTGTCATAGCATCTCAAAACCGGAGGAAAACCCTTCAGTTCTGTCCCTATTCATTGTCAATGGGGACAAAACGGAACGGAACGGAGTGCACCAGAATGCATTCCGTTCCGTTTCGTTCCCATGCCGGACTCAAAAGTGCTGCAAGCATCGTTTTTGTGTGCGGCATGAAACACAATGTAACTCAATGGTGCCGGATCTGTTTTCTCGGACACAAAGGAAAACTGATCAGTCACCCATTGACCTACAAGGCTATGTTAGAGATAATAAACCAGATCCGTTCATAATGGATGCAGACGGTTGTATTATCTGAACGGAAGCGTTTTTGCTGATCAATGATGGATCCAGTAAAAACGCTAGTGTGAAAGTAGCCTTATACAGGCTAAAGTGACAATATACAGTATCCCAGGGCTGAATCTGATACATACTGCTCCTTTAGATTAAATATCTTGAAATACACTGACTGCATAACTATGGTACAATGGTGTGGTGGGATAAAAAGAAACCAAAAATTGACAGATGATTAGGTTCAAGGGTGCCTTCTTAAAACGGTGGACCTGGATACAGAGGTCAAAAGGGATAAAACAGGACGGCAGTGTTTTAGCAAATAACTGTATTCCACATGTAATGACAATTCCGCAGCACCTATTCTTATTACTCTGCCATTCCTCCATTATTCCTACTAGAAATGTATGAATAAGTGTCCCTGCACAGCCACATCCTGTTCAATGCTGCGGGGGGACGCACCCCTTCAACAATGGAGAGTGGTAACACTCAGCTGGCAATTTAAACATAAATGTATAGTAAGAATAATAGAAGAAAGACATAAAATTCAATAATATGAAGTGATGCTCCAGAAGTGTTGTTTTATGGGGAATGCAAGCAGTTACTAAAACGGACATTTCAGGAGAGGCAACAGGCCAGAACTACTGTTAAACATTACTGAGGGTGCAGGGTGTCTGACTCATCCTGGGGGTAGGCCATCAATAGTTAAGGAGTGGAAAACCACTTTAAATAAAAAATATAGCCAAGAAAGTGGAGATTTGTGATAACGTATGAATAACAATGTTAGAAACCTTTCTATTTACCACAATTTAAATCCAATAATGATTTTTTTTTTCCACTGTGGATACACCATAAGAGTACTGAACGTAAACTGGGCAGTCACATGACCTGCGGAGGGACAGTGAACGCGATTTGTCAAAACCCATCCTGAACACATTGACAAACCAAACCCAGAGATTCAAATTTTCTGGTAAATAAGGGTCTCAAAGGGACATGAATAACAGTGGGGGACATTTACTAAGGCATTTACGCTACTATTGTGGCATAAAAAAAGTCACGCCATTTGTGCACCATTACATTTTAAGCTTCTCGCCACAAGGCATAGCAGACGAGGCAGGGCTTCGCACCTCCCACCAGATTTACTACAACTTATGGCAGAAACTGACGTAAGTTATTGCTGAAGTCTACACCAGCCCTTAATTTAACGTAATTTATTAAGAGGCATCTGCCTCTTAATTAGGCGCATCTCAATCCAGCGCAGAGGAATCTAGACTGGCATATGGGAATATATTACAAATTAGTAACACTGAATATAAGGCCTCGTGCACGCGACTGAATCCGTTTTGCAGTGCGCAAAATCATGATCCGAAAAACATGGTGTGTGTCCCCCTTTTTTCATCCCGCCATATGTTAAAAATGCCAATTCTTGTCCGCAAAACAGACACATTCTATCTTTTTTATGGGATGGCGAAACGGACATATAGTTCCGAGCAGCATGGGGCCGCATCCGATCAGCAAAAAAATGTGGAATTATGCGGACCAAAAATACGGTGCTGTGCATGGGGCCTAACGCTTACAGATGTCCTTTAAATTCCTAACGCCAAGTTATTTGCCTTTAACCGTTGAAGTAACCGGGGCTGTTCTGTCCTGACATCAACTTACTCCCAGTGCACTCCGACATGTCATAATATTTGATTGCTTTCAATTGGTCTCAAAATCTAAATTAAATACTCTGCTGGAAATGATAATCTCCAAGGGAAAAATTGTACATAACGTCTGATACACCACAACAGTTTAGTAAAAGATAATGAAGACAATAATTGTGTGTATAATCTAAAAAGCCACTAATGGTAGCAATCACAACTCCATTTAGCTTTTCTTCATTTACAAAGCAAATTTTAAGAAGCTAATGACGCTAGGACAAGAAAAAAATAAATAAAGAGGTTTATTCAACAATAAAGTGTGAATACAGTACCCGCATTAACCTATTCAATGCCATTCCGTTTCCCGGACTGTTGTCGCAGTGGCGCGGAATAGGTTAAATTAACCAAATGTAGTGGGAAGCCCCTGGGCCACGTTCGCTTCGATGAAGGATTAATTCTGGCATTACAGGAATGAAGTGCATCAGCCTTAGTAATGTAGCACTGTGAGATCATTTGCACAACAAAAAAATCTAAGTTGCAAAGTCTACGAGATCTCAAATGGGCTAATTTAGCACAAGGTGAAACCCTGTGTATGGTTCACATAAGAAACAGACCCCCCACTGTTCCATCTCATAATACCATTTTCCCATGGAGTTCTCCTAACTTTCATCTCACACGTCTTTCAAGAAATATACAAAAGCTCAAATAAGACATGCACCGCAAGCTTACAATCAGACCTGCCACATGGAATACCATGTCTAATCCATGTCTACGTCTAACCTTACTGCTAATCTGTTCATTACTCCTCTACTGCAATATCATCTTTTAAGACTTCCTACTGGAACCATCAGCACACCCCCCATTTCTAGTATTCTCTATGATTAGGTCAACTGTAGAATCAAGCAGTGACTTCAGAAGGATATACATGTTTTACAATCAGTGCAACATTAAAAAATAATTATAATGATTCATTGACACATAGAAGTAAGATGATCCGTGATAATAGAGAATAGCCCCAGTATTTCCAACGCAGAAAGTTATGGCATTGCATATGTTTTATCACTGGGGCATCTGACCGCTGGAAGCTCCACCAATCCAGAAAACAAAAGGAATTCTTCTCGAACACTTTCCCTATTCAAATGAATGGGTTGAGCTTAGGAACCTGCACAATGACTCACAGGGACTCAAAGAGCAGGGAACGTTGTGTGGCTGGGGCAACTCCCTGAGACGTCAGCGGCTGCCATATAGGTGCTCGACCCCAATAAACAACACAACTAAGGATCGACCGATATATAGATTTTTTTAGGGCAGATACAGATACTCTGTGAACTTTCAGGCCGGTAGCTGATAATTTATACCGATATTCTGTGAATTTTCATTTTTGAATTCCTACACAAATCTGCTGAAAATGAATATGTTTATGGTCAACGTGTATTTTTTTTTTTTTGTAAATCTTTCTTTTTCATTTATAATTAATATTTTTTTATTTTTTTTTATTTTTACTATTAGCCCCCTTAGGGACTAGAACCCTTGTCCTATTCACCCTGATAGATCTCTATCAGGGTGAATAGGACCTCACTCTCCCTGCTGCTCTGGCTGCAGAATCACATGAGGGGTTAAGTACCGCAGATCGCAGCTACTTGTCATAGAGGTCGAGAGCCGGCTATGTGATTCTGCAGCCAGCTCCCGCCTCCTGTATATGAATTAATGAGAGAGGTATCTTCATTGGTGGCGCATTTGCCGATATACCGATAACATATTGGGAACAAGGATCGTGCTGCTCTCAGCGCTCTCCGTGTTCCCTCAGCAGCACAGGGGAGAAGGAAGCAGTGTCTCCCGCCCCTTGTCCTCCTTCCTCTCATTGGCGGCAGCAGCACAGGGGGGAGGGAGACACTGCTTCCTTCTCCCCTGTGCTGCTGAGGGAACACGGAGAGCGCTGACAGCAGCGCGATCCTTGTTCCCAATATGTTATCGGTATATCGGCAAAATAGATGCCGATACCGATAACGTTCAAAATCCTTAATATCGGACGATAATATCGGTAAACCCGATAATCGGTCGATCCCTAAACACAACCTATGGTTAATTTCGTAGGATGCCAATTTGCCTATTTTTAATGTTTGGGTGTGGGAGGAAACAGAAGTACCCAGAGGAAACCCAAGCAAACATAGGTAGAACATACAAACTCCACGCAGAGAGAGGCCCTAGTCAGACTAGAACCCAGGACCCCAGAGCTGCAAGGCCCCAGTGAGTGAACCACTGAGCCCACATGACAAGGGAGAATATATACATGTTTTCTTTGGTCACACATTATGGGCAGGTAGTTAACTCGCCGATCACCTGTTTGAGAAAGCACCAGCAGTTTGATGGCCTAGGCGCAGCTCAGCCACATTAAGTGAATACCAAGCATAGCCGCCATCAAATGGACGACGCTGTGCTCGGTGAGCTGAGAGACTGAGGCACTACTACCTTCTCAAACAGCTAAACAGTGAGGGTCCCGGGGGTCAGACCCCCACCGATCAGATACTGATGAGCTATCTAGAGGATAGGTCATCAGTTAAAAAATCTCGGAAAACCCCTTTAATGTTAATGAAGCAAATATAATACACCCCTGTACAATGGCATACAGGCTCCCTGTGGCTCTATACTACTGAGTCATAGACAATTTTGAATGCTGCCTATGCATGATGGCACCATATTATAAAAAGAATCCTTCTCCGGAAATGCCTCTAGGAAATAATACCTTGTCATATGGTATCTGGCGTACTAGAAATCCCCTCTATTTGTGACTCTTGTAAGCACAATTTGCACAAGTAGCACACACGTCAGTGTTCTGGTCAGTGATTTCCATTAGTGATTGTGAGCAAGGTGCAGGTCAATAACACAGAACAGGAGCAGATCTTTCCCTTATACCTCATCTCTGTGGAGGCTCCACTCCTGGTTTTGCTCACAATCACTGATGAAAATCACTGACCAAACACTGATGTGTGAAAGCAGCCTTGGAGTGCCTAGAAAACATGCAGCATACAGACTTCTGCAATGTTAATCTATGGGGTTGAAGTGTCAATCTCTGCCTTGAGTTCTGCTGCAGAATATCACTCCTCAGCGTAATAATGATGTGCTGCAGCTTTTCTGAAGCTAAATGTCTGCATTCACGTGCGAGGTGTGATCTGCACAAAAATTTGCCTCAAAATTCACAACATTGCAAAAATCCGCACCTGGGTGTTTTCTGGCATATTTTTCCACCACAACTGTGACAGCCGTATCCGCAGTGTCGGACTGGGGTGCCTAGGGCCCACCAGTAAAATGTATTTTGGGGGCCCACCGTACGGATACATTCAACTATTACCTGCTTACACAGCAGCAAGATGCTACCAGATGATTGAATATGGGGGTCCCTGCAGCAACTTTCAGAAGGTAGGTCCTGGGGAGAAGAGGACACTGGCAGCTTTCCCCTGTACCTAAAAGTCATCTCATCTCTGATCGTGTCTATAATAAACTTATAATAATCTATCAAGTTTTTTACATGAGCATAGGCTGCTTGTGGTGCTGTACAGTGAATATATGTATGTAGTGCAGTAAGTCTACTGTGTTATGTGCCACTTGTGCAGGGAATGGGAAACTAGGGGCCCATCCTGCTCAGGGACCCACCGGGGGATTCACCTGTAACCCTGTGGCCCAGTCCAAGCCTGCGTATCCGTTTTGCATACCGCAAACCCCGGTCAATGGGTCGATGTGGGTTGCCGGTACCAGTATTTTCTGGGCCACAAAATGGACACATTTGTCACATGGTTGTGTAAATTCTACCTAAGGCACCCTAAAAGGTTTCAGGGCTCCTATGCCACAATTCTGAATAAAAGTCAAAGCCTAGTACTGTCTAAAGGACATATACACTGCCCAAAATCTGTTTCATAGGTGCGAACGGGGTGGCAGGTCCCCTATATTACCATAGCCACAGACTAAAGGTTGTCTGTGAAATTAAGCCTCCATTATCTCCAATGAGATAAGCCATAAAGATTCACATGTGAGCAAATCATAAATTTATTCCAGACTATTCTTTCTTATGTTAAATAAAACAATTTATAAGAAGAAAAGAGCATAAAGCCTCATTAATAAAAGTACAAAGTACTGTGCAGGTGCTAAAAACAAGGCCAATGAAATGATCGACAAAAATAGCATAATACTGAAGAATAGCCTTCAGAGTGTGCATGACTACTTGTCATATCTCATTTTGACCAGCAGAGGGAGTCGCTGACTGGCATTACTAATGTCAATTAAAATAGCTTAAATCATGTATTGTAACTAACCTCTCCAACTACTGCAATGCAAAGAATAGTTATACTACAATACGCGCAGGCAGAACATTCATTGTGCTTTGATTGCAGAGGCAAGGTGCTCGAAGTGCTCCAAACAAGGCTTAGAAACCAATATGTTAATTATTGGATTGAAATAATTGAATGAGTACAATTATTTGCAGCCTAGTTCTGTTCCGGCTACACAATACACGTTGCTGCAGTATAATAAAAATACAAAAAATACAGCAGCAAACCTTCAGCAATATAACATCAGAAAGACAGCGACTACATATCACAAATCAATTGGGAAAAGGGACCAAAAAAGGCCAAAACAACTAATTTACACAGTTTAACTCTGCTACAAGTCAAATGATTGAGCCTAAAGAAACCTTGTCTGACGGAATCGTAAAGCTTAATAGTTTCAGGAAGTGAAACGTCTGTACCTATTGCCTTTCTAATGGTATGCCGCTCTCCATAGGAAGCTATCAATTCTAAATGGTTTTCACAAGACCACCCACCAATTGAGAATAATTACTTCAATAACCTGGGCTTTCAGGGACATTGGAAACCTGAACAATCACTCATAAAAAGAAATCCTAAGGTCAAACGCACAGGTTTCAGTTTCATTTAATTAAGCAAAAGGAGTTCATTTTTTTGAGATATTATAGTTAAATGGTTATTTCACTCTCTCGTCTAATGGAACAATTCCAAATCAAATTACTTGTCCAATTCACATACCTCGAATGCCCATGTCTATGTCACATTCACATAGGAATGGGCAAAACCTCACTGATGTGAAATCAAGTTTGACTACTAGTAGGACATTTTCTTGATCTATTCCCTATACCCCCCCCCCCCCCCCCTCCAATCATATTTACTTCCATTCTCGGTTCCTTAAGGAGAATACTTTCCTGTATTATTCCTGCTAAAGGTACAACTTGGTGTTACCTGTTGGGGTGTGTCCTTGCTCACTCTGAGAGTGTCTAATCAGTGGTGCCAGTGGCAGATTGTACAGGGACACACTCAAACTAGTAACACTCAGTTATACCTTTAATTATTCTAGCAGGAATAACACAACATACAGTTATAAGAAAAGTGCTCCAGAATAACATGGAGAATAGAAGTAGTTACTAGACATGTCTTTACAGACACACTTTCAATTGTAATCATACATTACGGAGACATATTAAAGGGCAACTGTAGCCTATGTTTTGGCATATCAATAGTGAAGTGTTACATAATCACATCACATCCTTTGTAAGCTGGCTCTAAAAAACAAAACAAGCTAAACTCACCTACCCTGGTTCTTCCATGGCAATAGTTCCCTGGTCCCGCGCTAGTCTCTGTGCACCGACCTCTAGCAATGACATGTCAACCCATGTGACCGATGCAGCCTTGATGAAGCAGGGAGAGGAATACACTGGTGATGGAGTATGGAAAGTCAGGACTTGAGTGCCGGGGGAATTGGCAGGTGAGTAATTACTCCCCCCCCCCCATCATCCGAAGCAATTGGGTTTTTGTTAAAGGAGCCGGACAAGCCCTAACCTGACAAAAAAAAAAAAAAAACATTTTATACTCACCCCTATCTCTATCGCGCTGGTCTGGTTCACCTTACAGACAGCAGCGGTGACATGCCTCAATAAAGCATGTGACCAATCACAGTCCGCACGCGACCACTACAGGCAATCGATATCCTCAGCGGTAGACTCACCTCCCAGGCCCCCTCTGTTCCAGCTCCGCCACTCCAATGGGCTGCAGCTATGAAGTCATGTTTTTGGCTGCAGTGATGATGTGCCCACATACTGTATGACACGGCTGCAGTCAGGAAAACAAAACCTTGTGGGGTAGACAGGAGCAGTAATGCTGGACTTGAGGGCATTCGGGATGGTGAGTATACGTTTTTTTATACTATTCTAATAGATTCCCTGCCCTTTTCATAAATTCCCGCAATCACTATATATCACCTACTTACAGGAAAGGAAATAAATATCTGATCACTGAGTGTCACAAAGTAGAGGGAGGGGATAAACACCAGAATGACAACAGAAGGAAAATGACCAGGAACTAGGCCTCAAGGCTAAGGAAAGGGAATGGGTGACCACCTAGGAAACCCTAGACCTGACTCCTGACAGTATGAATAGACCCTGAATGTGGTAATAGTCATACACTTTAAACATAGGCCCTAGTAACCCTGAAAAACCCTAGGAGTAGTGACAGGGTCTGAGACTACTGGTTCCTTCCAAGATGAATGAACCAGCGTCTCCCTGAGGCCTAGTAAACAACGAGCAAAAGAGAACAACAAAATACAAGCGAAGTACACTTCTCTTCAATAGGAAATGGATGAGAAGGAACACCGATAAGAACCACACACCAGCTCTTCCAACTCCAGGCAGATAATATCCACTGCATGGTATGAAGTGTGAGTCAAGACTAAATAGGGTAGCAGTAATGACCACAAGCTGCACCTGGGATAAGAGGTGTGGTTATTACCAACAACAACACTGCAACAAGTGGAAACAGAGAGACTGTCTGATAACCTCACGTGCAGCCAGTCTATCCGATCTTCTAACCTCTGTCATGGGAGGGACCTTGACACTGGGACCCCAACCAATGACAATAATGGTAGGTCTGAGTCCCCGATCCTCCTCCCCACAGCATCCAAAATCCTCCTCACTGCACAGCTGTGATGATGATGCCTCGGAGCTAGCCACCAGTTTAAGTTTTATTACTTTAGCAAAATAAAAAATATTGTGTTTTTGAGTCGCTCAATGACCAATAGCATTTTTGTTTTCTGTAGCCGTATGAGGAGAACTTGTACTATAATTTTTCATGAGTACCATTATGGGGTACAAACGACTTTTTGATTACTCTTTATTCCTGTTTTTGAAAGGCAAGATGACAAAAAAAAAAAAACGCATATTCTGGATTTTTTTTTTCAGTGTTTACTGTGCACGATAAATAATGTCATTTTATGGTCAGGTTGTTACAGAAGCAGCAATACCAATTATTTGTATTTTTTTTAAATTCTTATTAATGTTTTTCAATAACAAAACATTGTGTAAAGAGTAAATGAGGGATTTTTTTATTTATTTATTCTTTTCTGTAAAATCACTTACGGTCCCTTTATACTGGACAATTGAGCTGGCAATTGTTGGGTAGGAAGCGTTCCTTCCGGGCAATCGCCTGATCATCAATGGAGTAGACTTCTGCAACTGGATACAGTGATCTCCTCCACAGTATCCCCTTACAGAATCATGGCTTGCAGACAGCAGAGCCCTGTTTAGATGCCACTACCTGCTGCCGGCAAATGATGATTTAGGTGACCGTTTCACTTGCTCATCGTGTAATTGGCGGCACTTTTACACAAGCAGATTATCGCTAACGAGCGTTTGTAGGTCCCGATGCACAGAGTGCAAAAGGGATCTTTAGTTTCCATAGTCTGAGGTATGTGAGGGTTTAAATAGCCAGATGCATCAAGTCTCCTGATGCAGTTTTGGAAACCAAAATCAGGAGTGGATCATGAAAAGAGAGAGTATAAAGGACATGTACAACCTCTCCTCTTTTCTGAATTCCCACTTGGTTTTGGCTTCCAAAACTGCATAAAGAAACCCGACTGTGTAACCGTACCCTCACATTTTTTCTGAAATAATAGGGGTGATAGCATGAACAGAATTTAATGTTACCCTGTCACTGGGATCATCTGAAACCATACCAGGGAAAAAGTAGGATCATAGATCACAGATCCTTTTTTCCCCACATGCTGCCATCCTCTGCTCTTCATACAGGCTAAAAAGAGAGTAGCAAATATACCATTAAACACAAAGTAGATGAACAGTGAAGCAGAGGGGGAAGTAGCAGAACCATGGAAAATGAATCCATGGAATTTACCTGAATGTCGGAGAACAGTTCTGGGTATCCCTAGCCCAGAGGACTATAAAGTAAGTCCAGTCATCAGTTTAAAAGGAGCCTGTCACCTCCGATTCAAAGTAAGCATACTGACATGTTTGGTGCAGATCCCAATAATAATAATTAGTGTTGAGCTAAGCAGGCTTCTGATGCTACATCCAAAGTCGCTTCATCCAAAACTTTGTATTAGGATGAATTCACACGTCCGTGGAACACTGTCTGTGAGATACCAGACTGGCATCCTGCTGAGTGCAGGAGCGCACGGAGTCATTGGTTGCTATGACGCTGTGTGCTTTGTGCCTCCGCCGCAGTACAGTAATACACTTGTATGATACGAGTGTATTGCTGTACAGCAGCGATGGCACGAAGCGCACGAGTCATAGCAACCAATGACTCCGTGCGCTCCTGCACTCAGCAGGATGCCAGTCTGGTATCTGACGGACCGTGTTCCACGGACGTGTGAATTCAGTCTTAATATTGTACGTTGATCCGTCTCCCTACAGTATTAAAATGTATGGGCTCTGATGAGCCAAAGTCAGTTATTCGCTGAGTCGCACGAGACTTCGTTGAATAACTTCGGAAGTTGATTTTTAAAGTGGAAAACCAATTTAAAACTTGGACCTGAACTTGGGTTCGGTTCTGACTGGTAATTTGGAACCAAACCTCATGATTCCCTCCGATTTCCAATGCAGATTTCCATTTGGTCTTACTATTCCAGCAAGGGAAGAAGTGACAATTGTAGGTTACGGTTCAAGAATACAGCACTATTTGAACTGTCTAGTACTTCAGACATAGCAGTACAGACTCTATAGAATAAGGGGGGCTGGAAAGGATGTACTGTCTAAAAAAAAAAAAAACAGCTGCCCACACACCTGAGAAGAAAAGATGTAAGTAAATAGCAATTGCACAGAATAGCTATTCATGTAGTTTGAAAGCAGCATAAAATATAAGAAGAGATAACATTACCAAACACTAACAATCAGCCGTTGTATGAGGAGGGATTATTTTGGCTCCTCGGTATAATTGCACTTATGTACATTACCCATGTCTGAGAACACCTGTTACACCCTGACAGTGGCTGCCGAATTCTAAAGGGCAGCAGGTTGTCACGCTGCGGCACTATATCTGTCAGTATGTAAAACGTGAACAGCACAAGACAAGGGTCTAGTGTTCAAGTAGCTTTGACAACACAGAATTTATAAAGTATCGCTTGTCCCACTCAAGTTTTATCATGTACTTCCAAAATGTAACAAAATCAACAAATTACCACAACAGTTGGGAAAGTAGTAAAATGATAAAACTGAGAAGTAAAGACATGGAGATCATTAGGGCAAGAATTAAAGGGGTTGCCCACCGTGGCGGTTGCGGAGGGAGCGGATCTCTGGGTCGGGCGGCCGGCCCTCGAGCTGTTGCGGGGCATGGTGAGAGGTGTGAGAGGAAGGGACTGTTGTCCAGTTGTAACCCGCTGCCTAGGGCGGATTGTGCAAGTAGATAAGGACAGTGGGACGGGTAGTTCACTGTTTACTGCTCCCTACCCTGACAAATGTAATGTGATTGTTCATATAGCGTCCTTTGCTGGCTTGATTTCTTTTGATATCACATTATACACTGCTCAATGTATGACCACCCTGCAATGCAGCAGCAGTGGCCGTGCTTGCACACTATAGGAAAAGGCACCAGCCTCTCTTGTGGCCTGGACCACGGGAGTGTGTTTATGCCAGCCTTTTCCTATAGTGTGCAAGCACAGCCACTGCTGCTGCCCGATTGCAGGGTGGTCATAACCCCTGGATATGTGCAGTGTATAATGTGACTGAAAAATAAATCCAGCCAGCAAAGGAAGCAATATGGACAATCACAATACATTAGTAAGTGCCTTGTGTAAACTTTCTCTACGTAATAAATGCCATTTGCTGAAGTCAGACAACCCCTTTAACCATGGGATACCTTTGTACAAAATATTAGACAAACGGTAACTACCAAAAATACTTCACTACCCATTTGTTCAGTTATTCACTGGGTAATCAATGGTATGCTGTACTTATTTACGGTCATAATATGTAGTATCAAATGGTTTCATCTAAAACCCCCTGAGAGGAAGATAAGAGGAGTAAAGGCTTTTTTTTTTTTTTTTTTTTACCCATTGCCGAAAACATTAGATTTTCATACTAAACGTAAAATGATCTGGAACATTGTGAAATAGAAATCCACTCCTGAAAGCATTTCACTGGAAAGTAAGCATGTGATGGTGACTATCGTAGAAAGAGTTTCACACCAAGCCACTTAACAAGCTACTGTACAGCATGTGTTGTTGAAGTGCATAAAAGCTATAGAGTATCACAAACCTGGTAGAACAGAAAAAATAAAAAAATTCTATATAATTGTGTTAAGATGATTAAATTAACCAGCATGCAATACTTCATCAATCCACTTAGCATGTTTATTGCCTGCACCTTGCCAGACGTGAAATTAATTTACATGGATGCTCTGCATTTTATGCTATTGAAGATCTTTTATCATCCGTTACATACTTAATGGTTTGTAAGAAATCCCAACAGTTGGGAATTGTGGGAAAAGTTATCCAGATTGACACACCAAGTGAAAAGGTCTGTATTAATTTCCAAATAAAGAGATGCATGGAGTGGTATTTCACTATGATTATACTCTAAAGTACCAATTACAATGCATCAGAAACTAGAGCAAGTTGACACTCTACAATAAAGCAAATAATTTCCAGTTGGAGGGGCAGAAAATGTTAATATGCAATGTTCAAGACTACAAGAATCTTTGTAAAAGGAAGTAGCTAATAAGGTTTAATGATGCATGTCAGGAAGCCACAGTATGTAGGGAAACACAGCTGGCTTCATTTTGTAAACTATTTGATATACACATCTTTCTAGTTCGCGATTATCAGCTGTGCGAGTGCCACGGGGGACAGTTTAGCCTTCAAATCAGGATATTCTTCTTGTTCTCTAAATTACACGTAAAATGCATTAATATAATATGGAGCTGTAGGCAACAACCAAGAGCAAAGCTCATCAGATTACAAAAAAGGGATTAAAGAACTGTTCCATGCAATGAATAGAACGGCAAAGCGACATAAACCTAAATGTATCCTTGTGGAATATCAACTTTAATATAAGCGTTTGGAGAACTAGAAACCAGCATCCTGCACGATGGGCATCTCCCCTGCAGGCCGGTGATAACGGAGCAGTGGCGTGCATGGGGTCCGTAGGTGCAAGCCTCCGTAAGCTGAACTGAGATCAGGTTGTTAGAAGTTATTGCAGGGCGCAGGTGCCGGCAGTTAGCCGCCCTGAAAGGTGGCAGTTCTGGGTCACTGCAACCTAACAGACCTTTCACGTCAACACTGCTGGCATTATGTAACAGCCTAAACCAACTGGATTCCTGATGACTTCTGGAAAACATGCTTTTTTTAAATTAGGAAATATAGCACAAAAAGTTTAGTTTTTTTTATCTTACGTTACCTGCACACGTTGCATATTACCTTCAGATTTTGGTGCAGTAAATCAGCAGTGAAATGCAGTACCAGCTAAAGCAGATGCAATTTTCAAAATCTCATCTAAATGGTGTAGACATTTTCCTTTCACATAGTGACCTGTGGTGCGGATTGTGAAATCTGCAGCATGTCAACTCTTTGTGCGGGTTTTCATTGCAGTTAGGGTACTTTCACACTAGTGGTTTTTCTTTTCTGGCATAGAGTTCTGTCACAGGGGCTCTATACCGTAAAATAACTGACCAGGCATATCCCCATGCATTCTGAGTGGAGAGTAATCCGTTCAGGATGCATAAGGGAGGTCTTCAGTTCAGTCGTTTTGACTGATGAGGGAAAAGATAAAACCGCAGCATGCTACGGTTCTATCTCCGGCGAAAAAAACTGAAGACTTGCCGGAATGCCGGCATTTTTCCCCATAGGAAAGTATTAGTACCGGATACGGCATTCAAAATACCGGAATGTGTAAAAAGATACAAGACGGATCCGTCTGTCCGCATGACAAGCGGAGAGACGGATTCGTTCTTGCAATGAATTTGTGAGATGGATCCACATCCGGATGCGTCTCACAAATGCTTTCAGTCACATCCAGATTGGCGGATCCGGCGGGCAGTTCCGACGATAGAACTGCTTGCTGGATCACACTGCAGCAAGTGTGAAAGTAGCCTAAGTCAATCACTGAGTAGAACACTCACTGGACTCCAAAAGCTGGCCATACACTTTAGAGAGCTGCTGCTCATTCAACCCTGATGCCCATGCAGGCTGGGCCCAGCCAAGCAAGCTTGTGTTCTGAGAGGTGAGTAAGCCACTGTCAGACAAAAGATGGGGCATGTTGAAATCCAACAGCTCTATCCTTCTTACCTTTGACAGCTACAGTTGGGGAGAAGGTAAGACACCTCGATACACATCAGATGGTCGGCTGGCCTCTGTGGGCACCTGTTATATTGATCAGATCAGCGGGGGCCTGACTGCCAACACTCGCACTGATCTGCTGTTTAAAGAGAACGCAGTGCTCGTACAAGCAATGCCTTCTCTTCACTGTTTATCTGCTCACCGATGCAATTGCAGCAGCGAGCAGCTGTAGTTGCAACTCCGCCGCCCCATTCTCCTTAAAGAAGTGGCTCCTTCCTATTCAAGTGAATAAGACAGAGCCAAACCATTGAAATAAATGGGGACGGTGGAGTTGTAATTATACCTGCTTGCCACTGCATGGTTACCGATTAGCAGGTAAACAGTGAGAACACAGCGCTTGCTCGTACGAGCACTGAGTTCTCTTCAAACAGCTGATTGGTGGGGTGCTGGAAGTTGGGCCCCTGCTGATCTCATATTGATGACCTAGGTAACCAATATAAGTGGACAACCCCTTTAACTAGAGTGATCAGAGATTTAGGTCAATACCGATTCACAATACTGAATCCTCCCCAACAAAGCTGAATATCAATCTGCTATCTGTTAGAAGACAAGCCTCATAGATCTGGCATATCTGTAAAGCCCAATTCCCCAGTAGCGTCCAGTCCACACTGACAGTAGCCAATTCTTTATAGAGGAGGAGTAAAGGATGGAGAACAGAAGGAAACTGTGCACAGGGGAACCTGTGAAACATGATGGCTGCCTTTACGATGTGGACAGAGAAATTACTTTTGGCAACAAGTACAGTGGCTCCTCATCATAGGAATACAGAAAAAGCAGGCTGGGAATAACCTAAAATGCTGCTTCTAAAATCTCTCCGATCCAAATCATCACTGCTGAAGAGCAGTCTCAATCACTATTGTCTTCTCACGAGCAATTGTGCCCATATACTAGAAAAAGGCATCTCAAACTGCGGCCCTCCAGCTGTTGCAAAACTACAACTCCCAGCATGCCCGAACAGCCTACAGGTATCAGCCTACAGCAGGGCATTGTGGGAGTTGTAGTTTTACAACAGCTGGATGGCCGCAGTTGAGGATGCCTGTACTAGAAAGTGTGTATACACTGGATTGTGGAAAATGCCTCCATCTGACTATAGGCAGAGCAGGGAGCTACACAGAAATCTGAAGGTGGTAAGTGCCACCGAGCTGACTGGAGGCATTGTGGCTATTACACTTAGGGGAAGATCTATACCAGGCATGCTCAACCTGCGGCCCTCAGCCATCAGCAGGGAATAGTGGGAGTTGTAGTTTTACAACAGCTGGAGGGCCTCAGGTTGAGCATACCTGGCTTGAACTATTAGGTGAAACTCATTGGTATCAAGCTCGGTGTCACAACCTATAAATTTTCATTGTTTGGTACGGCCTTATGCACACGACAGTTGTTTTTCTCAGCCTCCGTTCCGTTTTTTTTTGCGGATAGAATGAGGACCTATTCATTTCAATGGGTCAGCAAAAAAATGCTAATAGTTCATCTGTTTGTGTTCCACGCCCGTTGTCCGTGTTTCCCTACAGCAAAAAAAAATAGTGCATGTCCTACTTTTTTCACATTTGCGGACAAGGATAGGCATTTATTACAAGGGATCTGTGGAAAAAACGGATCCTCCCCAAAAAAAAGGATGCCGCATCCGTTTTTTGGGGCGGACGCAAAAAACAACTGTCGTGTGCATGTAGCCTAACAGAGCAGAACAACAAAAATACTGGAAGTGCCACTTCTGCACATAACTGACCTGAACTAGGCCAAACAGATCCCATTCACTATAATGGGATCCTGAGTCTGGTTTATTCGCGGAGAAAAAAGTCTTGCATGCAGGACTTTTCTCTCCACTGTCCTTGGAATATGACAAAGAGGCCCCAAAATGATCCTCCGACACAGATGTGAACAAGTCTTTATTGGAAAATCTAGCTGCGATGGCTAGACAGGTTCTGTACCACTTTTACAGAGGTTTACAGAGTTGGAAATAGAAATCACCTAGTTAGAAAAGTCTGCACTTCTTATACTTGCCGTAATGCAATAATTCATTTCTTTCTAATAACATTTTCTGGTAAACACGGATCACAATAAACGAGGTGAACAAGCTACAAGCATACCCATTCTCCTGTTCTTAGATAATTGTGATGTACAGCCTACTGACTAATCTGAAGCCCCCATAATGCAACAGATTGACCCCACAGCTTACAGGGGTTGTGCAGTGATTTATATTGATGACCTATCCTCAGTATAGGTCAAAATATCTGATCGGCGGGGGTCACCGTTTGAAGAGGAGGCGGTGTTCCATGTGAGTGCTGCTTCCTGTTTATTACACTACACGTCATCTCGGAAGTGCATTGTAATGACGAGTACTCGCTCCATTCACTTGAATGAAGCAAGTACTTGAAATCACACTACTCCACCGCTCCATAGGAGGCGACACGTAGTGTAATGACCAGGAAGCGGAGTTCACATGGAGCGCAGCCTCCTCTTCAAACAGCTGATCAGTGGGGGTGCTGGGTGTCAGACCCCCGACAATCAGATATTGATGCCCGAGGATTGGTCAACAATATAAATCACTGCACAGCCCCTTTAACACATATTTAGCCTTAGATTTTAAATAAATGCACATACCCAGAAAAAAAACGAATGTTTGCAAATTACGTGTGTAAATTTGGCATATTGCTAAAAGCATTTTTCTGTATCGAGCACGGGCATCTCTCCCGAGTCCTCTTTTATTGTCAAACGAAAACACAATGGAAAAAGGGCTAAGTTTCTCAGCAACCAATGCCCCGTGCTCAGGTCAATGAATGATCCAGTAGAAATGCAAAAAGCAGCAAAGGACGGATTTTTTTAAAAGAATTCAAAACACTGAGCGTGTTTTAAGCACTTTAGGAATTTGTATGCCGATCGCTATTCTGGCACCCTGAGATGCAGTCTCAATATCTACTTCTCCCTCCCCATCATATGCTTTGTGAGCAATTATTGTTACCACAAACACACGGCAATTGAACCAGTGATTGAAAAATGAGGGTGATTATGATGAAAAGGAAAAAAAAAAAAATCACAAGAGCATCCAATTCAAGTGCAAAACTTAGAACATTCAGTTTTGTCTCCTGTTGAAAAAATAAATAAATCAGTCCTTCGGTGGTAATTTAAACAGGTATTTTGTGGTATTATGGATACAGGTACATAGTTGGTAAAGTTGGAAAAGACACAAGTCCAAATCATAATGCCTCATTCACACGTCAGCGTTTTGGTCAGTGATTTTTAGCCAAAACCAGGTGCAGATCTTTCTCTGAGGGCTCACGCACATGACCATATATTTGAGCCCTGGCCTTTTTTGTTCTGCATCACCGATGCGGACCCATTCACTTGAATGGGTCTGCAATCCGGAAGGTCTGGTGTGGAGCGGAGGCACGGAACCCCATGGATGCACTACGGAGTGCTTCTGTGGGGTTTCTGTTCGTGCCTCCACACCGCAAAAAAGTGGTACATGTACTACTTTTTTGCGGTGCAGACCGTCGGATGCGGATCCCGGACCCTATTCAACTGATTGGTTTTGCGTCCATATGCGGCGGCCCTATGATCGGTGCCCATGCATTGTGGACCACACGGGCCTGGCCGGCACACAGTCGTGTGCATGAGCCCTTATGTCTCTGGAGGCAATAACTGACCAAAAGACTGACGTTGTGAATGAGGCTTATTTGTACAACAGTGTTGATCCAGAGGAAGGCAAAGAAAAACCTCCTATGAGGCTGATGCTAACTGCCCCATATTAACTGCTTCGCACCATGTAAATATACATCCGTGGTGTTGGGGGAAGTGTATAGAGCAGACCCCAGAACTGAGCCAGTTCCATATGCGGTGGGTGCCAGCTGACACCTGGCTGCAAAGACCGGAATCGCAGATAATTCCAACTCCCAGGGATGACACAATAGCGACCATGGCAACTGGGGGATAGTCAGATGAGGATACCCTCTGGCCTCCAAGTGATGAAATTGGGGGGTGCAGAACAATTGCTATGGCAGCCTGGGAAGTATAGAGAATTCCCGTAGACTTCAATGGGACGGCTCCCTTTAATTTAGGTGAATAGGAAGGTACCATTCCATAGAAGTGAACGGGATGGAATAACTGTAATTACACCTGCTCACCACCGCAGTAAACACTGAAGAGAAGGCAGTGCTCACATAAGCGCTGCAATCTCTTCAAACAGCATTTTGGCAGGGATGCCGGGAGTCGCCCCCTCCCCCGCTGATCTGATACTGATGATCAATATAAAAAAAATGGACAACACCTTTAAGGTGGGTTTTTTGGCAACATTATTTTCAATACTGGTGTCAATATGGCAATACATGTTGTGGGGGATTAGCTCTTTTCCGGGGGTTGCAATCACACACTTCTTCACAGACACCAGGATTTAGGGGCCAAACTGTGCTTTATTGTGGCACATGGCATAAAGAAAGACACAAAGCCAAAATAAAATACCTTGCCCGTCAGGGCCCTATCTAAACACATAGGTTTCCCTGACTCACCTAAAGCGTACCACAGTTCACACCCGTGATGAGATGCGGCTTTCCCAGTACAACCTCCAGCAGCCTCCAGGCTGCTCCCACACCAGGGTCTCTTGTGGGATAGTGGTCTCTCAGCCCTCCCGGCTCAGACCACACAGAGCCACTCCAGCCTTCTGTGTGCAAGTCCCCACCCCTTCTCACTCTGAGGATTCCTTTATCCCCAGGTGATTACTGCACCTGGTCTTTCTTCAGACCTGGTGATTCTGGGGAAGACCCAGCAAATCCTGCCATATAGCTCCCCTAACAACCATGAGGCCTGTCACTGCCTCACATACCCCCCTCCTTTGTTCAAGCCCGTAGGGGTGAACACTAGCATCAAACCCAGATGCTCGTGAACGGGCATCGACCTGGCCTACAGTCTTCCCTTTATTCTGCCAGACCCAGGGCGACAGCGCTTGGTTTGTCACCCTCATGAGTTTATTACAGAGCTGACAAAGCTTCTGGGATTTTCTTGCCCATCTCATGAGCAGGTACTGTCTTTTTATATTTCCTGGCTTCTGCACAGGCCCCTCACGTCCTTTCTTGGACTGTGGCAACTCTTGACTGAACTGTTCCAGGTCATGGTCGTGTCCAGACCCTTTCTCTTTTGCCTTGAGGGGCTCCTTCAGCAGAGCATGTTTCTTATGTCTCGCTCTTTTTCCACGCATCTGGACCCCTTTTCCATTATTCTCAGCAGAGGTTTCTTCGGGTTTGGAGCCAGCTTCAGAGTCTTCTGCGTCTTCAGTGGCTGTTCCCACTTCAGCAGTCGCTCTTTCCGCCCTAACCTTGGTCTCTGGGACATCCAAGGTTTTCTCCCATTTCGCGACCTCTGCCTTAGCTTCTTTGGCCTCTATTTCTTTGGAGTCTCCATTTACTTTATTATCCTTTTCATCCTTCATGGACTTCGCCTCATATCCTTGCCTTCTTAACTCCTCCTCCTCCTTCTCATTAAGGTTGGAGGCACTGGGGACATCAGGATCTTCACCAGACTCGTTGCCTTCTGCTGGCAAACCCTCCAGAGGTTCACTCAGGATATTATTCCCCAATCAACTTCTGGGCCAATTCCTGACTGATAGCAACCCATTCTTTCATAATCACTTCTTGGAGTTTGTCAGAATTAGTGGGTTTTTGTTTGTCCACCCGCCTCTTGAGGATTGACCACAAGTTCTCAATGGGATTAAGATCTGGGGAGTTTCCAGGCCATGGACCCAAAATGTCAACGTTTTGGTCCCCGAGCCACTTAGTTATCACTTTTGCCTTATGGCACTGTGCTCCATCGTGCTGGAAAATGCCTTGTTCTTCACCAAACTGTTGTTGGATTGTTGGAAGAAGTTGCTGTTGGAGGGTGTTTTGGTACCATTCTTTATTCATGGCTGTGTTTTTGGGCAAAATTGTGAGTGAGCCCACTCCCTTGGATGAGAAGCAACCCCACACATGAATGGTCTCAGGATGCTTTACTGTTGGCATGACACAGGACTGATGATAGCGCTCACCTTTTCTTCTCCGGACAAGCCTTTTGCCTGATGCCCCAAACAATCAGAAAGAGGCTTCATCGGAGAATATGACTTTGCCCCAGTCCTCAGCAGTCCATTCACCATATTTTCTGCAGAAGATTAATCTGTCCCTGATGTTTTTTTTAGAGAAGTGGCTTCTTTGCTGCCCTTCTTGACACCAGGCCATCTTCCAAAAGTCTTCGCCTCACTGTGCGTGCAGATGCGCTCACACCTGCCTGCTGCCATTCCTGAGCAAGCTCTGCACTGGTGGCACTCCGATCCCGCAGCTGAATCCTCTTTAGGAGACGATCCTGGCGCTTGCTGGACTTTCTTGGACGCCCTGAAGCCTTCTTAACAAGAATTGAACCTCTTTCCTTGAAGTTCTTGATGATTCTATAAATTGTTGATTGAGGTACAATCTTAGTAGCCACAATATCCTTGCCTGTGAAGCTATTTTTATGCAACGCAATGATGGCTGCACATGTTTCTTTGCAGGTCACCATAGTTAACAATGGAAGAACAATGATTTCAAGCATCACCCTCCTTTTAACAGGTCAAGTCTGCCATTTTAACCCAATCAGCCTAACAATGATCTCCAGCCTTGTGCTCGTCAACAATCTCACCTAAGTTAACAAGACGATTACTGAAATGATCTCAGCATGTCCTTTAATGACTGCAATGAAATGCGGTGGAAAGTTTTTGGGATTAAGTTAATTTTCATGGCAAAGAAGGACTATGCAATTCATCTGATCACTCTTCATAACATTCTGGAGTATATGCAAATTGCTATTATAAAAACTTAAGCAGCAACTTTTCCAATTTCCAATATTTATGTAATTCTCAAAACTTTTGGCCACGACTGTACACAATGGGAACACTTTCAGAAAGGACTAAATATTTTATTACTTTCGAATACTCTGGAGGATATGCTGATTCTCAGCTGTCATCAGCTTACACATTTTAACTAGCTTTGCCCAAAAGCCAAACCTACAGGGGGCTAAAAGACAAATATGTAATATCCAAACACTTGTACATCCATTTCCCCAGTGTTAATTAGCTTTCATAAATGACCTTTACCATTGACAGCGCAGAGACTGACAAGGTTCAAGAAATATCTATACAGACAGAATTGATTACAGATTTGTGAACGCTGCGGAGCGAAGCGGTTATTATACATAATCTGTGCCTGCTGCCCGCCACATTCAGCAAATAATGTCATATGCTTCAAGTGGAAAACACTTTTACAACTCAGCGGGGGATTTGCTGTAAAAAGTTGCTGATTAAAGCTCCTTCCTAGTTAGAATGCAAATCATTATTTTGTTTGGAAAATGAAATTATTTGGATTATATGTTCACGTCCTAAGGCAATGAAAGCTTTTAGGCCAGGTCTACACAACGACATGTGTCGCCCAACATATAGGGCAGAACTACACTGCGACATTAATGTCGCGCAACAATTTTTATAATGATAGTCTATGGTGTCGCACTGCAACATGCGACATGCGACGCGATAGTCGCAGAAAAATCATGTCCCAGTCGCAGCATGCCGCAGTGCGACACCATAGACCACCATTACAAATACTGCCGTGCGACAAATGTCGTCGTGTAGGCCTTAAAGTACTGCAATTAATCCACATTGCATTTTTAACTTTGACACTAAAAAACATCAGAAAATATGGACTGTTCAATGAATTATCACCAGGATTTTGTGTATAGAGCTGAGGACATGGGTTGCTAGATGGCCGATAGCACATCCGCAATACCCAGTCCCCATAGCTCTGTGTGCTTTTATTGTGTAAAAAAAAAAACGATTTCATACATATGCAAATTAATCTGAAATGACGTGCGGCAGACGGGCTCAAACAATTTTGTACAAAATGATTTGCCAAGCATCTCTAACTTATTAGTATAGCATTTGTAATTATGATGCAATTTTGTACTTTATTTGGTTTGCAGAGAGCTGTTGCATTGCATGTTTTGTTTTACAGTGTTGTTCTCAGCCATAGCAACGTGCTCCTGCGCTTTGGGATGTGCTGACTGACCCCCTTTTTTCTTTGCAGTTTGTACTGGAGGTGTGGCTGACACCTTAGTCGTGCACTCCTGACCAGCTCGTCTGCCCCATAGGCTGAATTTAATTAGTGTGATCTGAGAGGAGTCCTGTCCCTGAGATGAGTCACATACAGGACTCATCTCAGGTTAATTTGCATCTGTATAAAATCGTTTTTTTTACACAATAAAAGCACACAGAGCTATGGGGACTGGGTATTGCGGATGTGCTAGCGGCCATCTAGCAACCCATGTCCTCAGCTTCATACACAAAATCCCGGTGGCAGATTCCCTTTAAGAACCAAAAGAGGAAATGTATTTAAAGGGAACCTGTCACTATCTGATTGCAGAATAATATAGGGGAAGGCAGCCTGATTTTAGTATAGTTTCCATGAAATCATAGCCTGTTTGAGTCCTCAGTATTCATGTGCTGTGAGCTTCCCACAAATGTGATTGACAGCTCCCTCCCTATTACGTCTGTAAGAAGAAAGCTGTCAGTGTTGGGTGGATCGGGGAAGCCGGTAGCTCATAAACACGCAGGACTTCTGAGCTCATGCACATCACTGAGAGGACTACCGGCTCATGCCACACCTGATAAACTGCGATTCAATGAGCCCTACTGACAAGTGACAAAGCACAAAAATTACAGTGTCTGTCACCACTTCATGCAGCCCTCGGGGCAACAAAAACCTGGTGACAGATTTCCTTTAATCCTGTCCACTGCTTAGGGCATGTTCATGTAGATTTCTGTCATCTTTTTAGTTTTTCATGTAAATGAAACCACAGTAGCGAAGTACCGAACACCACTTCAATTCACACTTTGTAGAACTGCATTTTTTAGTCATTTTGGCCTTTCTTTTAGTATGGTAAACTGCAGCTTACAGCTATATGTTTGTGGTTCACTGCCATTGAATTCAATAGGAAAAAACATAGGCATCCAAAAAATTCAAAAAAATAAATAAAAATGACTTCTATAACACAATGATGCTTTCTACTAATTCATGTTAACAGGTAGCAGATACGATGCATGTGACAAGGACATGTTCACACATGGTAGATACACTGTGGATTTGCAGTCAAGGATTTTCTTGTAGCAAAAATCCTATCCACACGCTGCAAAAGGTATATCTGCAACATAAACTGACCTGTAAATGAGGATGAAGTCATTTTCGCATAAAAAAATAAATAATAACGGTCAGATGACATGCAGAATGTAAAAATAAATTCCCCATTAAAAGTGTCCTGTCTCACCCAGGAAGGAGTACATCAGCGACTTAAAAAGATTAAAATAGACAAATCGCCAGGACCGGATGGCATACACCCCCATATCCTAAGGGGATTACCATATTTTTTTATTTATAAGACGCACCTGATGATAAGACGCACCTAGGTTTTTGAGGAGGAAAAAAGGAAACAAATATTTTGAACCAAAAGGTGTGCTTTTGGTAGGTTTTGAACTAATGGTGGTCTGTGGATGACGCACTGTTATGGGGATCTGTGGATGACGCACTGTTATGGGGGGGATCTGTGGATGACGCACTGTTATGGGGGGGATCTGTGGATGACGCACTGTTATGGGGGGGATCTGTGGATGACGCACTGTTATGGGGGGATCTGTGGATGACGCACTGTTATGGGGGGGATCTGTGGATGACGCACTGTTATGGGGGGGATCTGTGGATGACGCACTGTTATGGGGGGGATCTGTGGATGACGCACTGTTATGGGGGGGATCTGTGGATGACGCACTGTTATGGGGGGGATCTGTGGATGACGCACTGTTATGGGGGGGATCTGTGGATGACGCACTGTTATGGGGGGGATCTGTGGATGACGCACTGTTATGGGGGGATCTGTGGATGACGCACTGTTATGGGGGGGATCTGTGGATGACGCACTGTTATGGGGGGGATCTGTGGATGACGCACTGTTATGGGGGGGATCTGTGGATGACGCACTGTTATGGGGGGGATCTGTGGATGACGCACTGTTATGGGGGGATCTGTGGATGACGCACTGTGATGGGGGATCTGTGGATGACGCACTGTGATGGGGGATCTGTGGATGACACTGAGGGGGGATCTGTGGATGACACTGAGGGGGGATCTGTGGATGACACTGAGGGGGGATCTGTGGATGACACTGAGGGGGGATCTGTGGATGACACTGAGGGGGATCTGTGGATGACACTGAGGGGGGATCTGTGGATGACACTGAGGGGGGATCTGTGGATGACACTGAGGGGGGATCTGTGGATGACACTGAGGGGGGATCTGTGGATGACACTGAGGGGGGATCTGTGGATGACACTGAGGGGGGATCTGTGGATGACACTGAGGGGGGATC
Source organism: Bufo gargarizans (assembly GCF_014858855.1). Taxonomy (NCBI): domain Eukaryota; kingdom Metazoa; phylum Chordata; class Amphibia; order Anura; family Bufonidae; genus Bufo; species Bufo gargarizans. Next base: position 59,221,187 of record NC_058087.1, read on the forward strand.
TGTGGATGACACTGAGGGGGATCTGTGGATGACACTGAGGGGGGATCTGTGGATGACACTGAGGGGGGATCTGTGGATGACACTGAGGGGGGATCTGTGGATGACACTGAGGGGGGATCTGTGGATGACACTGAGGGGGGATCTGTGGATGACACTGAGGGGGGATCTGTGGATGACACTGAGGGGGGATCTGTGGATGACACTGAGGGGGGATCTGTGGATGACACTGAGGGGGGATCTGTGGATGACACTGAGGGGGGATCTGTGGATGACACTGAGGGGGGATCTGTGGATGACACTGAGGGGGATCTGTGGATGACACTGAGGGGGGATCTGTGGATGACACTGAGGGGGGATTTGTGGATGACACTGAGGGGGGATCTGTGGATGACACTGAGGGGGGGATCTGTGGATGACACTGAGGGGGGGATCTGTGGATGACACTGAGGGGGGATCTGTGGATGACACTGAGGGGGGATCTGTGAATGACACTGATCCCCATAAGTGTCATCTACAGATCCCCCATCAGATGCATCAGTGTGGAGGGAGGAGGCGGGGACGCTCATGGCGGGGCCCGGTGCAGTGACTCTACTCGAATACACCGGGCCCTGCAACTGTTAAATACATTCAATCTGATCTATATCTAATTGCATATGCTCTGTACGGTACATACTGTAGTACCGTAAGTATAGCATTAAGATGGCGCAGACCGGCATCTCCCTCGGTCATGCGCCGCCTGCCACAGCTCCCTCCTCATGCGCCGCCTGCCCCAACTCCATCGGCCATGCGCCGCCTGCCCCAGCTCCCTCCTCATGCGCTGCCTGCCTGCTTATCTCACTTTATGAATGAACAAGCAGGCGGTGCATGACAGAGGGAGCTGGGCAGGCGGCGCATGACCGAGGAAGATGCCGGTCTGCTCCGTCTTAATGCTATACTTACGGTACTACAGTAAGTACCGTACAGAGCCTATACAATTAGATACAGATCAGATTTAATGTATTTAACAGTTGCGGGGCCCGGTGTATTAGAGTAGAGTCACTGCACCGGGCCCTGCCATGAGTGTCCCCGCCTCCTCCCTCCACACTGATACTTCGCTGGCCGCGCTGTGCAGCATAGCGGCCAGCGAAGTATTCGCTTTATAAGATGCACGGCCATTTCCCCCCTACTTTGGGGAGGGGGGGGGGGGGGGGAGTGTGTCTTATAAAGCGAAAAATACGGTAAGTAATGTCATAGCCAGACCCTTATTTCTGATATTTGCAGACTCTATACTGACAGGAAATGTCCCACAGGATTGGTGCATAGCAAATGTGGTGCCAATATTCAAAAAGGGTCCAAAAACAGAGCCTGGAAACTATAGGCCGGTAAGGTTAACATCTGTTGTGGGTAAACTGTTTGAAGGTTTTCTGAGAGATGCTATCTTAGAGCATCTCAACGGAAATAACGCCATATCAGCATGGCTTCGTGAGGGATCGGTCATGCCAAACTAATTTAATCAGTTTCTATGAGGAGGTGAGTTCTAGACTTGACAGCGGCGAATCAATGGATGTCGTATATCTGGACTTCTTCAAAGCATTTGACACATAAAAGGTTAGTATATAAAATGAGAATGCTCGGACTGGGAGAAAACGTCTGTAAGTGGGTAAGTAACGGGCTCAATGATAGAAAACAGAGGGTGGTTATTAATGGTACATACTCAGATTGGGTCACTGTCACTAATGGGGTACCTCAGGGGTCAGTATTGGGCCCTATTCTCTTCAATATATTTATTAATGATCTTGTAGAAGGCTTGCATAGTAAAGTGTCAATTTTTGCAGATGACACTAAACTGTGTAAAGTAATTAACACTGAACAGGACAGTATACTACTACAGAGGGATCTGGATAGATTGGAGGCTTGGGCAGATAAGTGGCAGATGAGGTTTAACACTGACAAATGTAAAGTTATGCACATGGGAAGGAATAATGCAAGTCACCCGTACATACTAAATGGTAAAACACTCGGTAACACTGACATGGAAAAGGATCTAGGAATATTAATAAACAGCAAACTAAGCTGCAAAAACCAGTGTCAGGCAGCTGCTGCCAAGGCCAATAAGATAATGGGTTGCATCAAAAGGGGCATAGATGCCCGTGATGAGAACATAGTCCTACCACTTTACAAATCACTGGTCAGACCACACATGGAGTACTGTGTACAGTTCTGGGCACATGTGAACAAAGCAGACATAGCAGAGCTGGAGAGGGTCCAGAGGAGGGCAACTAAAGTAATAACTGGAATGGGGCAACTACAGTACCCTGAAAGACTATCAAAATTAGGGTTATTAACTTTAGAAAAAAGACGACTGAGGGGAGATCTAATTAATATGTATAAATATATCAGGGGACAGTACAGAGATCTATCCCATCATCTATTCATTCCCAGGACTGTGACTGTGACGAGGGGACATCCTATGCGTCTGGAGGAAAGAAGGTTTGTACACAAACATAGAAGAGGATTCTTTATGGTAAGAGCAGTGAGACTATGGAACTCTCTGCCTGAGGAGGTGGTGATGGTGAGTACAATAACGGAATTCAAGAGGGGCCTGGATGTATTTCTGGAGTGTAATAATATTACAGGCTATAGCTACTAGAGAGGGGTCGTTGATCCAGGGAGTTATGATTGGCTGATTGGTGTCGGGAAGGAATTTTTTATTCCTCTAAAGTGGGGACAATTGGCTTCTACCTCACATTTTTTTTTTTTTTTGCCTTCCTCTGGATCAACTTGCAGGATAACAGGCCGAATGGGATGGACAAATGTCTTTCTTTGGCCTTATATACTATGTTACTAATTCATGTGGATTTTGTTGTGGTTTTTGCTATGGATACATGGCAAAATCATCGGCAGTATTTTCTGTTGTGTTTTCGTTCCGTGTGCACGTATTCTTACAGTACCAGCAAAACCATTTTTAGAAATCTCATCTACACTCTGCAGAAAAAATTCTGCAATGTAAAATGACCTGCAGTACGGATTTTAAATTTACACGTCAATTTACGCTGCGGATTTCAACAGAGGATTTCACCCTTTGCCAGGGATAGGAAGGTTTTACTATAATTTTTCTTACATGTGATTTTCTGGCCATAAACATCAATGTCTGAACACCACGAATACATAACATAAATGAGCTTAGGCACTACCCAGAACAGAGCCAGCTCCGCAAAGTCTCCGTTTTGGAAAAAAAATTGTTGCAAAAGCTGGAACCCAAAGACCCACTCATTCATAGGACATGCATAATACAAAAAAAACGCGAGACACATGGCAGCAAAAGAACAGACATGTAAGGGTACTTTCACACTAGCGTTTAAGTTTGCCAGTATAGAGTTCCATCATAGGGTCTCAATACCGGGAAAAAAAACGCTTCAGTTTTGTCCCCATTCATTGTTAATGGGGTCAAAACTGAACTGAACAGAACGGAATGCTCCAAAATGCTTTCCGTTCCGTTTAGCTGCGTTCCCATACCGGAGAGCAAACCGCAACATGTTGTATTTTGCTTTCCATCCTGGAATGCGGAGCAAGTCAATGGGGGCGGATCCGGTTTTCTCTGCCACAATAGAAAACGGATCCGTCCTCCATTGACTTTCAATGGAGTTAATGACGGATCCGTCTTGGCAATGTTAAAGATATATTAAAGATAATACAACCGGATCTGTTCATAACAGATGCAGATGGTTGTGTTATCAGTAGTAACTGAAGCGTTTGTGCTGAACCCTGCCGGATCCAGCAAAAACGCTAGTTTGCTATACCACTATTATCAAATGGATGCCAGGTCATAGTGGGGCACTAGCTCAGGTAGCCCCACTTCTCTCCTAAACAACCTGCATAAAGCAATTCTCCACCTCCAGACACTGGATCCAAGTGTTTAAAGAGTAACTAAACTTTTGAACAAAATTTTTATATGATGTCCCTGATGCCATAATAATAATTTTTCTAATATACTTTATTAATGAATTTTGTATTTTTATAACAGTTCCCCCTCCCAAAGCAGGGGTTAAAACTGACATTTCTGTACTGCTCAGCGGTGTACGGAGTACGGGCTGTAGACATCTTATGAATGGGGCCACAGCAGTGAGTACAGGCAGCAGAGCACATTGGCATAACATTTTATTCAAAAGTTTAATTACTCTTTAAGGAATTAGTCACACTGTCATACTTAAAGGGGTTGTCTATGAGAAGTATAGAATGTGATGTAAAAATGAATGAAGGCAGCAAAAGAGGCAATATGGACAATCACAATACATTAGTAAGCGCCTTGTATTAACTTTTCTCTACATAACAAATGCTGTTTGCTGAACTGAGACAACCCCTTTAAGAAGAGATGGGAAAGGAGCACATACAGGCCCTTCTTCTTTGTAAGCCCTTGTTAATATGGCTTTAAAATAATATACTGCACATTTTATAAAAAGTAAGTTTGTTGTTCGTGCTCTGATTCATGCAAATACCCAGGAAATAACTTAAAAATGGTGTCACAGAGGTTTTTTTCCCCTATTTTTTAATGAGAGACTGCACAGCAGGTACTGAGATCTGAGGGCAAATGTTTAGGCACCACCAGTTAAATTGTATGTTTCAATGTGTCTCTGTGAACACAAGCTGACACAGCTCCTGCACAGTGTGCCATGGGGGATGGTTACAAGACTAGCGTGAGAATAACTGGTGATTAGAACAGGGTCCTGTCCACGAATACTATGTGCAGAGATGTGATTTCTTTGAAACACTAGCACTGATAAATTAAAGGGGTTGTGTCACTTCAGCAAATGGCATTTATTATGTAGAGCAGGGGTGGGGAACCTCCAGCCCATGGGCCGCCATTTCATATGGCCTCCGACCCCTTGCCAGAAAATGCCATAATAGAAGTGGTCATTAGCATGCGGGGGGTACAGGAAGGTGAGAACAGCGCACTGCTAGCTGTACTCACCTTCCTTGGTCTTCTTACCGCCCCACGCTGTGTCAGGACGTAGTGCGCGTAGACGCGCACCATGACCTGACGTCGTGCGCCGTCAGGTCACAGTACAGTGCGGCGGGAAGAAGACCAGGGAGAGTAAGTGAATCTGCCAAAGTGGCAGTGCCGTCCGGAGATGGAGAGGTAAGTTTATTTATTTATTTATTTATTTATTTTAAATGTCTGATCTGAGGTCTGATTGGGGCTGCTCTGAGGGTGGGGAGGGTCTGATCTGAGGCTGGGGAGTCTAATGGGGCTGATCTGAGGCTAGGGAGGCTGACAGGGGTCTGATCTGAGGCTGGGGGGTCTGATGGGGTCTGATCTGAGGCTGGGGGGGGCTGATCTGAGGCTAGGGAAGGTCTGGTGGGTGTCTGATCTGAGGTTGGGAGGTCTGATGGGGTGTGATCTGAGGATGGGGGGTCTAATGGGGTTGTTCTGAAGCTAGGGAGAGTCTGATGGGGGTCTGATCTGAGGCTGGGGAGTCTGATGGGGCTGATCTGAGGCTGGGGGGGCTGACACGGGTCTGATCTGAGGCTGGGGGGTCTGATGGGGGCTGATCTGAGGCTGGGGGGGCTGATCTGAGGCTAGGGAAGGTCTGGTGGGGGTTCTGATCTGAGGTTGGGAGGTCTGATGGAGTGTGATCTGAGGATGGGGGGTCTAATGGGGTTGTTCTGAAGCTAGGGAGAGTCTGATGGGGGTCTGATCTGAGGTTGGGAGGTCTGATGGGGGTGTGATCTGAGGCTGGGGGGTCTAATGGAGGCTGATCTGAGGCTGGGGAGGGTCTGATGGGGGTCTGATCCGAGGTTGGGAGGTCTGATGGGGGTGTGATCTGAGGCTGGGGGTCTGATCTAAGGCTGGGGAGGGTCTGATCCTAAGCTGATGTAGTCTAGGGGGTCTGATAGGAGGCTGATGGAGGTGGGGGGCAGATCTGAGGCTGAGAAACAGACAAAGGTAGGGACAGTTGCGAAGAAAGAGGCAGGGACAGTGGCAAGGAGAGTGAAAGCTGGGTAAATCCCTCTCTGGACCCCTCTGGGATGAGCTTGGCTGCCATTAATGCCAAATAAAGAACTAAATATATAACATTCTTAACTTAAATATTAGACTGCTGTATATGGTCAAAAAGGTGCCATTTTGTGCTGCAAGATACAGCGCTCTAGATTTTTTTAATTGAAGTGCAATTTCTGTAACTAACCCCTAAGTCAGTTTGACCAAATACAGCAGTCTAATTTTTAAGTTGACAATTTGGTATGGCCCCCGAATGATGTTACAAATATCCAAATGGTCCTCAGCAGCAAAAAGGTTCCCCACCCCTGATGTAGATAACGTAATACAAACCACTTACGAATGTATTGTGATTATATTGACCTATTCTCAGGACAGGTCATCAATATCAGATCAACGTGGGTCTGACTCCCGGCACCCCTGCCTATTAGCTGTTTGAATAGGTGGTGGTACTTTTGTGAGACAAGCGAGATGATGCACAGGTAATCTTAAAGAGGAAGCACTGTTTGTGTGAGCACCGCCTCCTCTTCAAATCGCTAATTGCCATGGTGCTGGGAGTCTGACTGCCACTGATCTGATATTGATGACCTATTATAGGTAATACTAAGGCTACTTTCACACTGGCATTTTGGCTTTCCGTTTGTGAGATCCGTTCAGGGCTCTCACATGCGGTCCAAAACGGATCAGTTTTGCCCTAATGCATTCTGAAGGGAAAAGGATCCGCTCAGAATGCATCAGTTCCGTCTCCATTCTGCTTGCAGCATTTTGGTGTCCGTCTGACGAAACAGAGCCAAACGGATCCGTCCTGGCACACAATGTAAGTCAATGGGGACGGATCTGTTTTCTATGACACAATCTGACACATTAGAAAACTGATCCGTCCTCCATTGACTTTCAATGTTTCTTGGTTATGTTAAAGATAACACAAACAGATCCGTTCTGAACGGATGGAGACGTTTGTATTATCTGAACAGATCCGTCTGAGCAGATCCATGACGGATCCGCACCAAACGCGAGTGTGAAGGTAGCCTTATACTGCTTAAGAGTTTACACTGTTATTACTTTCAATAAGTTTTTATTGTCAGAGTATATGCTCATGTCAATACTATACATTTTACAAGTATAAGGGTGTAAAATTAAGCACATATCTCCAAAGGTTATAAATTAAATCATAATGTACAAATAAAGCATATAACGCAAAACAAAATCAAAGTCATGTCTTCAAGACACCCATACAATGCTTATATTTTACAAAGACACCTGAGTTATGCATATACCATCTGGAATACTCTGATTGCAACCCACTCCCCTATCTATCCAATTGGTTAATCATCCCAACCCCAATCTCTCCGGATACGTTGGATTCAGACCCCTCCAAGACCCCCATGATTGAACATGGCGATTCACTTGGAACAATTGGTGTGCTAGCATATATTCATAAGATCTAGTTGTGTCTACTAACCTGATAATCTCCTGTAAATCAGGAATATCGTTGCTTTTCCAATTCCTTGTGATTGCTAGTTCGGTGGCTATCAATAGATGAACTATGATAACCCTAAACTTGAATGGAAATGTATCTAGGTCTATTAATAATAAGGCAAGGGCTGGGTCCGGAGAGATCTGATAACCAGCAATTTCAGAAATCCTGGTGAACACTTGGATCCAAAGAGAATAAATCCCTGGGCATGACCAAAGAATGTGTAACAATGTCCCATGACCACTGCAACCTCTCCAGCATTGTATACTGGAGTTTGGGAAGCGTTTACACTGTTATTTTGCAGACAAGATATTATTTACATTTTCTTCTAACCATTTGCAAAACGTATTTTATGTGAATAAGTAATCCAGATATCAGCAGACGCAGATTTAGTGTGCAGTATAATATACTCTGTATGGACTAAAGTATTGGGACACCTACACATTACCCGTTCAGGGGCTTTTATTATATCCCATTCTAAATCCATAGGTATAAATATGAAGTTACCCCATGACCTTTGCAGCTAAAACAGCTTCCATTCTTCTGGTAAGGCTTTCTACAAAATGTTGGAGTGTATCTTTGGGAATTTGTGCCCATTCATCCAGAAGAGCATTTGAGAGGTCAGACACTGATGTTGGATGAGAGGGCCTAGCTTCGAGTCTCCATTCTAGTTCATTCCAAAGGTGTACGATGGGTTTGAGGACAGGGCTCTATGCGGACCAGTCAAGTTCTTTCACACCAAACCATGCATGGCTTGTGCACTGTGGGACAGAAAGGAGACTTTCCCCAACTGTTCCCACAAAGGTGAAATGATACAACTGTCCAAAATGTCTTGGTATGTGGAAGCATTAGGCTCCATTCAGACATCCGTAGAATGGGTCCGGAACGGGTGCGGACCCATTCATTCTCTATGGGGCCGGAAGAGATGCGGAAAGCACACTATGTGCTCTCCGCACCCGCATTTCCGGAGCGCGGCCCCAATCTTCCGTTCCGCAACAAAATAGCAGACAAGAATAGGCATTTTTATTGGGGTGCCGGCCGTCTGAATGGAGCCTCAAAGTGATTCTGTCACCACAAACCTTGACATGAAAGCTTCCCCAGGTGCAGATGTGCACTTGCCCCCATATTTCAATGCTTTTGGTCACATCTTCATATCAGCTAAGAATCACAAGAAATAAGCGTTTAACATTGATGCTAATTAGCCAATTAGGCTCCGATCATCTTGTCTCCAGGCCGTGCCCCCACCACTTTGACTGACAGGACCAGGCCGTGAAGACGTACTCATGCTGGATGAACACGGATCGAATCCATATTTTGAGTCTGTGATATGTGGACTGCAAAATGGATATGGTCGTGTGAATTGCCCCGAAGGCCGAGTTCACATCACAGTTAAATGTTTCTATTGTTCTGTTCCGCCTGTGGAGCAGAACAATGGAAACAACGGAAGTGCTGGATAGGGCACATAACTGACCTGAATGGAGCTGAACACACTCCATTGACTATAATGTAGTCAGTTCATTTTCTGCTTTTCGGGGCTATTTTGTGCGGTCTTTATGACAGAATCTGCAACGGAGGCTGTGAATAGAGCCTCCGATGCAGATGTTGACTCGTCCTAAGGATTCATGCACATGACCGTTGTTGTGTTCCGTTCCACAAAATGGGGTTCCGTTGTTCCGTGATCGGTTTGTCTTCCTTTATTTTTGGAGGATCACCAGACATGAAGGAAAGTAAAAAAAAAAAGTCTAAGTCAAGTTTGCCATGCAAATGATAGGAAAAAAACGGACGCGGGTGACAATCTTGTGTGCCTCCGCGTTTTTTCACGGACCCATTGACTTGAATGAGTCCGCGAACCGTTTTCCGTGAAAAAAATAGGACAGGTTATATTTTTTTGACGGACTGGAACCACGGATCATGGACGTGGATGACAAACGGTGCATTAGCCGAGTTTTCAACGGACCCATTGAAAGTCAATGGGTCCGCAGAAAATCATGAAAAACGAAACAACGGACACAGAATGAAACAACGGTCGTGTGCATGAGGTCTTAGAGTTGCCTTTATTTTGTTGTACTAAAACCTACACTTCGCAAAAATGTTTACATTTTTTTTTTTTTTAAGTTAGACAGCTACCCTCAAGGGCCATAACTTTCAATTTTTCTGTTCACATACCCGGATCACTGCTTGTCTTTTAATGACACCATTTAATTTACCGTATCTTGTATTGAAATACAGGAAAAAACTCTGAAACGGAAAAAAAAACACGCTATTTTGCCTTGGTTTGCCTTTGAAAAAAAAAAGTCTCTTATTTGCCATATTCTTTTTTTATATTTACATCTATAGAGCTGTGTGAGGGATTGTTTTTAGTGGTGCGAACTGTCGTTTTTATTAGTACCATTTTGACATACATGTGACTTTTCCATCACTTTTTTATTTTATTTTTACAAGGGGCGAGGTGATCAAAAAAAGGGAAATCAACGATTTTTATACTTTTGTCCATTATAATGTTCACCACGCACGATAAATTGTTCTATATTTTACTAGTTAAGACATTTTCTGACATAGCAATGCCAATTACCATGAGTTTATTTTTTTAGCGTTTATTTTTATATGTAATTAGTAAAGGAGCGGATTAGAATTTTTATAATTTTGTTGTTTTTTATACATTTAAAAATGTTTTATTTTTCTTTTACTACCATTTTTAATTCCTTCAGGGTAAAGATAATGATCTCTCCTCAGGATAAGTCATGATCACCACATGGGCTGCTCATCAGTCACTCTCACTGGAGCTCCTGTGAGCGCAGCTGGCTCCCAACAGCTTTCCAAGCTGAGCTCCATCCACAGTATAGCCCTATTCACTTCAGTGGGAGACTGAGCTGCAACTAGGTCATGTGACCGATGTATGGTGACGTCACATGGCTTACAAAAAGGCTGTGGCTCTCATGGAGCTGATGGGCTTGGGACCTGGCTGTAGGACACCTGCCAATCTGAAATTGATGACTTATCCAGAGAATAAGTCATCAATATAAATTACCAGATATGTCCTTTAAATGTTTTTTCAGTTTATAAACTAGCCAATAGAAAATGCAAAAGTAAGTATGGACTGTTTAAAGGAGTTAAATACAAAAAACAAAACTTTGTAATATCTCTGTAGTTAAGTATATTACAAAGTTTATTAGGGTAGGTTCACATCTGCGTATAGTAGGAGCCTCTTTCACAAAATCCATCTAATTTGCCAGAAAAAAAAAAAAGCTCACAAAGCTGCAGTAAAATGATTGACACTGGGATGGAAACCATTACAAGTCAAAAGGTCCATCGGCCACCACTATGTTATGTCATGTGAGGGATCTGTCACATCATTGAATTTCATTTTTCTACTCCTATGATTGGAAATAAATGCCTAACTTTTAAAGCAGATGCGAGCCTAGCCTGATCTGAATGATTTGACAAGCAAAAGTGTATTATTCTGTGCTTGTTGCCTTTTGCTTATTTTGTCTATACTGAACATTTGACCCACATGGGACCTCACATTTACAGCACAATAAAACCTTAAATCCCCAACAGCCTCAGTAAGAGTGGACACGTGCAATATACATAAGCAATGCATCACCTGCCATAGTTCATCACACACTAACATATTTTTTCCAATTAGAAACACAAATCAATATTCCCCAGAGATTGCCATGATTGCTTCAGGCAAGTCATATTATCCTTTCTCCCTTAATATCCTTGCTCTTTCAGCAGATTAATAAGAACTACAAAACCGCTATATGCCATGGAAACACATGAATACATTCCATGTGGAACTACTTCACTGTTATCGGTACCATGCTCATAACACCCTACAGTAATTGGCCTGAAGTTAAGACTGTGTACACTCTATTTCATCTTAAATAGATAAAAACTGAAAAGCAGGTTTTAGTTAGGCCCCTTTCACACAAGCGAGTTTTCCACGCGGGTTCAATGCGTGACATGAACGCATTGCACCCGCACTGAATCCTGACCCATTCATTTCTATGGGGCTGTGCACACGAGCAGTGATTTTCACGCATCACTTGTGCATTGCATGAAAATCGCAGCATGCTCTATATTCTGCGTTTTTCATGCAACGCAGGCCCCATAGAAGTGAATAGGGCTGCTTGAAAATTGCAAGCATCCACAAGAAAGTGCGGATGCGGTGCGATTTTCACGCACGGTTGCTAGGAAACGATCGGGACCAGATCATTATTATTTTCTCTTATAACATGGTTATAAGGGACAATAATAGCATTCTTAATATAGAATGCATAGTACAATAGGGCTGGAGGGGTTAAAAAAAAAAAAAAAAAAAAAAAAAAATTATATATATATATATATATATATATATATATATATATATATATATAACAACTCACCTGATCGCGCAGCCCGACTTCTCTTCTGTCTTCTTCTTTGCTGTGCACAGGAAAAGGACCTTTGATGACATCACTGCGATCATCACATGGTCCGTCACATGATCCATCACCATGGTAAAAGATTGTGTGATGGACCATGTGATGAGCACAGTGACGTAATCACAGGTCCTATTCCTCAAAGAAGAAGAAGACAGAAGAGATGCCGGCTGCGCGAACAAGTGGATTAAGGTGGATTTTTTTTTTTTTTTAACCCCTCCAGCCCTATTGTACTATGCATTCTGTATTCAGAATGCTATTATTTTCCCTTATAACCATGTTATAAGGGGAAATAATACAATCTACACAACCTTGAACCCAAACCTGAACTTCTGTGAAGAAGTTCGGGTCTGGGTACGACATTCAATTTTTTATCACGCGCGTGCAAAACACATTGCACCCGCGCGATAAAAACTGAACAACGGAGCGCAATCGCAGTAAAAACTGACTGCAATTGGGTACCTATTTGCGCAGGTTTGCCGCAACGCATCTGGACCTTATCCGGACACACTCGTATGCAAGGGGCCTTACAGTAACTAGCTATGTACAGCGGCAATACTGATATGTTTCCAACTAAAAGGACCAACTTCATTCTTAACATAAATCAATTGTAAAAATCCAGAATGTCAGTACAATTGGTGGGCAGTCAGGGCACACTGTCGAATATCCAGGCAACAGATCCAGAGAAAAACAGAGTTTTTAATAAACAGAATGTTCCTTTCACTTGTATAGGAGTTACAAAAACAGCTGAGAAAGGCCTCCTGCACACGACCATATGGCTTTTTCAGTGTTTCGCGGTCCGTTTTTCACGGATCTGTTGTTCCGTTTTTTGCTTCCGTTTCCCTGTTCCGTTTTTCCATGTGGCATATACAGTATACAGTAATTACATAGAAAAAATTGGGCTGGGCATCAAATTTTGAATACATGGTTCCGCAAAAACGGAACGGATACGGAAGACATACGGATGCATTTCCATATGTGTTACTTTTTTTGCGGACCCATTGACTTGAATGGAGCCACGGAAGGTGATTTGTGGGCAATAATAGGACATGTTCTATCTTTGAACGGAACAGAAAAACGTACATTCCGTTTTTTTTTTTTTTTGCAGACACATTGAAATTAATGGTTCCGTATACGGAACGCAAAAAACGGCCCGTAAACGGGGAAAAAAAAGGTTGTGTGAGAGAGTGCCTAAGTGTGCATGCTGGGACTTGTAGTTTCACAGCAACTGGAAATCCTAAGGTGTTGGCTAACAGGATGTACAAGGTCATCACTATAGAGTTTACATAGGGCAATGTGATGTTTTATCAATCCAGAAAAGAGTGGCATATATATCATGCGGAGCAGCTTTAGAACTGCTGTAAAAAGTGCCTGCAAGCTCTATTTAAAAAGGACCCTCCTGTAGGTTTCAGTAAACGCATGCATTCCCTGTCAACCAGCCATTCCCCTGGTCTGTGTCAGCTCTGAGTGTATGGGACCAGTGTATGAGGTACTCACACACTTCCTGGGAGAATAAAAGAGGAAAAGCATGGCTCTAAAGCTGGATTAGTACTGGCTGTTGTATGGCTTGCTAGATGAAGATCGGGGGACGAATTCATAAAAAGTGGCAATTCTGGTGCTGTTTTTTTTTTTATTTTTATGACATTCACTGTGCAGGATAAAATTTTTTATTATTTTATAATGTGGGTCGTCACGGAAGCAGTGATACCCAACATGTAGATGGAATGTCATTTTTTTTAAAATAATATATTATTAACTATTTTATTTACCACCAATTAATCCTACAAGGGGACTTGGACATGTGATCCTTTGATCACTTCTATCATGAACTGTACTACTTGTGTAGTACAGTGTAGTATACTGTCAGAAGCATACTGGCACAGGCTGATTCATCAGGCCCCCAGCAGCAGTGTACAGACATCGGCACCCTGCAATATCATTTGCAGGAGTTCCAATGCCCAAGAAACAGAGCTCTCTCCCTCTAAAACACTTAGATGTTGCAGTCACTATTGACCACTGCATCTAAAGGCTTAAACGTACCAGTGCTTCTGGCAGTCATATGAGAGCCAGAGCAGGGCTTATTCTAGACCATCATATAAAGGTGGTGGCATAGAATAAAGCCCATTAATGACCACTGTAAAAATGCAAATCGGCAGTCATCAAGGGGTTATATTGGTAACACATTTGTAAAATCTTTAAGTTTCAAGAAACTGAACTAATTGTTTGACTGGAATTCTCATCAGAGTCTGGACAGTTAATGTGGCCCTCCTCCAGCCCGTAGGGAATCTAGTCTTCATGAGAAATAGACAACAGTGATGGACAGTTTATGCTGGCAGAGACCATCAACACATTAGACAAAACAGCCGTCCACGTTCACCACTAGCTGCCCGTTTCAGACATATATTGACAGTTTTGCTTTCCTGAGGCAAATTACTAAAACCATCCTGTTCTTCATTTCTGGGGAAGCTTCAATAGATGATTCATTATCCAAACGACAAAATGTCACATTAACTCCTCCTTCTGTGCTGAATATGCCTAAAATACTTATGCAAGGGTATATTTAGGCTTCTTGTAAAACCCTCAACGTCTTGGCAATGACACTTGTTCCCTTATGCTGAAACATGTAGCATCATATAAGCTTCCTAAAAGGAGTTTGTCACCTCCAAAACTGGTAGCAAGGTAAACATACCGCCATGTAGGGTCGGTCCCCCAGAAATATAACCATACCTTTCTTGAAAATATGGTCCTCAAAGTCCCAGAATTGCTTCTGCTTATTTTCATGCAAATAAGATCTCTCTCTACAACTTTCATGCCACCTGCACTTTGAATGACTTTAGGAGAAGTCAGGGCCAGGCATGGTCACATTTACACTGCCTGGCCCTGTCAATCAAAGTGCACCGAACGCAGCAGTTGGAGAGAGAGAGAGAGAGAGCTGAGCCTCTCAGTGTAACGGCAACGCCCCCATTGCTCCTAGAGGCTCATTTCCATATATTAAAACTTTATTTTTCTCAGCAATGCAGGAACATATGAACATGGGACCAACATAGATGCCTTCAGCTGCCAAGTGCACATGCAACAGGTCAGTCAGTTTCATGGACTCAAATCTGCTGACAGATGCCCTTTAATGCTAAAATTCCCTTAAAGGTTCGGCCATTGATATCAGCTCACCGCTCATTTCAACAGAAATGATAAATGTGGCAATAGTCGGATCATCAATTTTTTTTCGACTATCTAAAAGTCAAATGCACTATTACTAAATATATTATAAGGATGCAATTTAAGAACATGAGTCCAAAAAACTCCCGTCACTCCAGATAAAATGACTTGAAGCTCTATTTCAGCAATCCTTAGAGGGGTTTTCCGAGATTTTTATACTGAGGACCAATCTTCCGGATAGGTGATCACTATCTGATCGATGGGGATCTGACACCCGGGACCCCCTCCGATCAGCTGTTTGAGAAGGCACAACACCTATTACGGTGCCTAGAAAATACAAGGGTGAATAGTTTAAACAACTACGCAGACTTTGGGGGAGATTTACCAAGACTGGCATTACCATACGCCAGTCTTGATCTTCTGTGCGCTGTAGTGAGATAGATGCACCTAATTTATTAAGAGGCACATATCACACTCCGTGAGCCCAAAACTCAAATCTACGCCAGCAATCCAATCGTACGCAACTTTCTGGCATAAGTTATAGTAAATCCGACAGGCCATCTCCACTAAACCTGCCCCTTTCTTGCCACTTTAGAATTTGGGGGTGCTATCTCTCCTTGGGGAGAGAGCGCCTTAATCGGCCGATCAGATACTGATGACCTATCCTGAGGATAGATTAGGATAAAAATCTCGGAAAATACCTTTGAAACAGACGTCCAGGTGAAACAAACATGAACAAAAAAAATGCAGCTTAAAGAGGACCTTTCACCAGAAAAAAGTATCTAAACTGACTATACAGACGCGTAGAGCGGCGCTCAAGGATCCCCCTGCACTTACTGTTATCCCCCGGCTATGAGCTGAGCGCTGCGATTGGCCAGCGCTACAGCATAGGAGAAGGAGACCGTGGCAGGTTCCCCTGGGTGGAGCCTAACTAGGAACATACTGGAGGCTATAACCGGAGAACGGAGCGGCGCCCGGGGATAACAGTAAGTGCAGAGGGATCCCTGGGCACCGCTCTACGCGTCTGTATAGTCAGTTTAGATACTTTTTTCTGGTGAAAGGTCCTCTTTAAGGCTACTTTCACACTAGCGTTTTTTGCGGATCCGTCATGGATCTGCAAAAACGCTTCCGTTACACTAATACAACCACATGCATCCGTCATGAACAGATCCGGTTGTATTATGTCTTATATAGCCATGACGGATCCGTCATATACACCACTGAAAGTCAATGGGGGACGGATCCGTTTTCTATTGTGTCAGAGAAAACAGATCCGTCCCTATTGACTTACATTGTGTGCCAGGATGGATCCGTCTTGCTCCGCACCACATCGCGGACAGAAAAACGCTGCATGCAACCAAACAGAACGGAATGCATTTTGGTGCATTCCGTTCTGTTCAGTTCAGTTTTGTCCCCATTGACAATGAATGGGGACAAAACTGAAGCGTTTTCTTCTATGACAGATCTCAATAATGGAATTGAAAAAGCTAGTGTGAAAGTAGCCTTACATGTTTAAGATGCAGATGGCACCCTTAGTCAAAGGACAGCCATAGCAATTGAAGAGTGGTCATCTTTGGTAATAACTTTGGTAAAAATTCACCAATACCAATTCACACTAGGTGACTCTTCATTCTGCGGTGTCTTAAAACAATTTTAAATTTTGGATATTTTTTGAAATCTTACCTTGTTTTTGGGATTAGATGTATTCATTACGCTTCTTGTCTCCTTTCCGGTATAAATTACAACACCTATTACAGTGCCTAGAAAATATAAGGGTGAATAGTTTAAACAACTACGCAGACTTTGGGGGAGATTTACCAAGACTGGCATTACCATACGCCAGTCTTGATCTTCTGTGCGCTGGAGTGAGATGCACCTAATTTATTAAGAGGCACATCCCACACTCCGTGAGCCCGAAACTCAAATCTACGCCAGCAATCCAATCTTACGCCACGTTCTGGCATAAGTTAAGGTAAATCCGACAGGCCATGATAGGCTCTGCCCCCTTCACTAAACCTGCCCCTTTCTTGCCACTTTAGAATTTGGAGGAGAGAGCGCCTTAATCGGCGTGAGGAGACTTATAGGCCATACATGTTCCTCTGGATTTCTGGGGAGAAATAGATGCAAATGAGCTCTTATCAAGCTCTGCCTCTACCTCTGGCATTATTAAGAGCTCATTTGCAACCCTTTCTTGCCACTTTAGAAAAATGGTGAGAACCTCAAAAAGTTGCAAATTATGCTGCATATATGGTGTGCAACACAACAGTGGTGTAAAAACATTGATAAGTGCTCCGTATAGTAAGCAATTTAACAACACTGCAGACTTTCCTTCATCTGTCTTTCCAGACATCTACACGGTAAGTCTGCCGCTCCATGCAGTGTTACACCACTGATACATACAGTTTACAGAAGTCTTAAAAAGGTGAAGGTTAACACCTTGGGCCTAGAGTGGTTATATAGGTTGTCATCCAGCATACCCTGATATACATATACTGTACCTGACAAAAGTCTGAATAGAGCTTTAACAACTTGTCATAAGAGGATAGCCCAAGTAACTGAAGTAGTCAGGATACTCATTATTACCCATAAGACCTTACACTTTTCATTGCTTAGCATGTAATAAATTGCTGTAGACATACTGTAACTAGGCCTTTTATTACATGGATCAACTGGAACAAAATAATTAAAAGGGCATTCCCACCTTAGATATTTATGGCAGGATATTCATAGGAACAAGCCCACTACATTACTGACTCACACCAATATCTATTTTACCATTCTGCATGGATACCTGAGATCAAGAATAGATGATGTCGAACTTCTCATATACAATACCATGTAGGTTTTCATAACTACATTTGCCCCAAATATGAAAAAAGTCACTTAAAGAGAACCTGTCACCATCAAAATGTAGTGCAACCTGCAAGCAGCATGTTATAGAGCGGGAGGCGCTCAGCTGATTGATATATAGTGCTTTAGGGAATATTTAGTATAACTTGCATTTTATTCAATTAGATCTCTGCTCTTTCCGAGCTCAGTAGCCTAAGTGGGTGGTCCTATCAATGACTGACAGTCTTCCCTGTATACATAGATGATAGTCAGTCAGTGATAAGACCTCCCAAAGAGGCTGTCGCTCTTTCCTAAAGTGTGCAAGCACAATCACCACTGGTTGGTGGTCATAACTAGTGTTGAGCGAAGCGAACTTCGGAAGCTTCATCCAAAGTCGCTTCATTCAAAACTTCTGAATAATACTCTATAGAGATTCTTCTCGGTACAGAATTAAAATGTAAGAAGTAAGTTATTTGCGAAGTGGCACGTGACTTCATTAAATACATTTGGAAATACATTTTTAAAGTGAAAAAAACACTTTAAAACTTAAAAACCAAACTCTGTTTCGGTTCCGAGGTACTAGTCAGAACAGAAGCCGAGTTCAGTTTCAAGTTTTAAAGTGATTTTTAACCAAAGTTATTCAACAAAGTCACAAGCAACTTTGCAAATGACTAACTTCGGCTCATCGGAGCCCATACATTCTAATTCTAATACTATACGGAGACTAATCTCCGTACAGTAATATTCAGTTTTGAAGGAAGTGACTTCGGATGAAGCATCAAAACTCACTTCGCTCAACTCTAGTTGTAACCCTGGAAACAAGCCGTGTATAAATAAAAAACAAATCAAGCCAGCAAAGGAGGCAATATGACAATCACAATACATTAGTAAGTGCCTTGTATTAACTTTGTCTACATGAGAAATGCCATTTTCTGAATTGAGACAAACCCTTTAATTCATGACCCCACCCAACCCTTGTTTGAACTTGATGGATTTATGTCTTTTTTCAACCATACTAACTAGGTTACTATTGGGGGAAGCCATCTTGTCTGAGCTAGTGTTAACACCATTTAGAGATATACTTTACTGCAGCCACAACGGGAACCTTTGATTTCTATAGCGGGAGGGAGTAGATAAGCTGTGGCCAGAAACGATTGTGTATTGTGGATTCTGTGTTATCTATACAGAGGTGTTATCTGTATTGAAAAGTAATCTGTACAGAACAGGAAGTGTTAAGGCCCCTTTACACTGCTCAATGGAGCAGGCGATTGTCGGGAAGGAAGAGTTCCTTCCCGACAATCACCTGTTCATTAGTGGAGGTGACCACTACATTTATATGCAGCGATCCCCTCCACAGTATGGAGAGGAGCGATCGCTAAGGCCATTGCTCAACCCCATAAAGAGATTCATTATTTGTGGCAGCAGAGTGCTGTTTAGACAGCACAATAAGCTGCCAATAAATGACCATTTAAGTGACCGCACCAACAAGCTATTACCTAATAAATGAGTGTTACTTAGCTGCAACATGCGGAGCACCGCCCCATGGGTAAGCATCATCATGCGGCATGCACATGGTCGGTAAACATGTTTTGCGGATTCGCAGTTTCCAGACCGCAAAACATTTATGGTTGAGTAAATAAGGCCTTAAAGTTAAGGGGGTATCTGTCCTTCTAGAACAGCTTTAGTAATCTGCAATTCCAAATCTGACTAATGTGCAAGACAAACTCCTACTTTTCACATCACCAAATATAATATTTAGTCTCAATCACTGCATTCATGGCATAACAGGTTTAATAAACCAGATTTTCAAGGTTGAAGAATAAATTTGGATTTTTCAGCTTTTTTTTAAATAAATTTATTTTATTCAACAAGCGGGTTATGGCTGCTACTCATTTGCTATACTAACCTGATGTTTTATAGGTCTTGTCACACCAGTATTAATTTGAGTCGTCTCGAACAAAAATTGATATAATGAAAGATTGACCTAACAGTTTTATAATAGAGACTTGGCCACTTTCCATCTCCTATACATAAGTGTCTTCCCCATCACTTCT
Organism: Bufo gargarizans; assembly: GCF_014858855.1. Classification (NCBI taxonomy): domain Eukaryota; kingdom Metazoa; phylum Chordata; class Amphibia; order Anura; family Bufonidae; genus Bufo; species Bufo gargarizans. The sequence goes on from NC_058087.1 coordinate 59,241,101, forward strand.
GTACAATGAAGCAACTGATCAATACTTCCATCTTAATTTCCCAATGCATTATGTCTGCCTCTTTCAGGAGATAAATGTGCTATTAATATTAGATGAACATGATTGCAGGGCCACTGACAAACTTCCATGTATTCTAAATATTCCAAGCCACCAGGACAAGAGAAATAATTAACAATAATTAATCACTTCTTACACGGCTGTCTGAGATGGAGAGAAAAACTGCCATCAACAAACAACTTATTATCACTAGCAAATTAATGCATAAACCAGACACAGATATAAGTGCAAACATGACATGCTCTACGACCTTGCATTACAATGCATGTGCTTAAAAGCAATGGCATGATTTATGAGCTTGATAGTTAGCCTGCATCAATACATTATATTCCTGGATATGTACACAAATGACTGCTTTCTGATAGGAGCAGTGCAAAAATTTGAGGTAGGACAGAATATAACAGTGATCTTGACTGGTTTACAATGTGAATCATAATCAAATTGTAGATAGTCCTCTTTCCTTCTTTCTTTCCCCAATTTCTACTAAGATCAATTATTTTGACAAACTGCACCAACCAATGAGGCAATATGGAGGAGATTTACCAAGCTTCGAGGGTAGGTTCATAAAAATGTCACACCTTTGCCTCCCACTCAAATCAAGTGCATCCACAGATGACATACAGTGGATATAAAAAGTATACACACCCCTGTTAAAATGTCAGGTTTCTGTGATGTAAAAAAATAATACAAAGAGAAATCATTTCAGAACTTTTTCCACCTTTAATGTAACCTATAAACTGTACAACTCAATTGAAAAAAAACTGAAATCTTTTAGGTAGAGGGAAGAAAATTTTTAAAAATAAAATAATAATAAGTGTGCACTCCCTTAAACTAATACTTTGTTGAGGCACCTTTTGATTTTATTACAGCACTCAGTCTTTATGGGTATGAGTCTATCAGCATGGCACATTTTGACTTGGCAATATTTGCCCACTCTTCTTTGCAAAAAACACTCAAAATCTGTCAGATTGCGAGGGCATCTCCTGTGCACAGCCCTCTTCAGATCACCCCACAGATTTTCAATCGGATTCAGGTCTGGGCTCTGGCTGGGCCATTCCAAAACTTTAATCTTCTTCTGGTGAAGCTATTCCTTTGTTGATTTGGATGTATGCTTTGGGTCGTTGTCATGCTGAAAGATGAAGTTCCTCTTCATGTTCAGCTTTCTAGCAGAAGCCTGAAGGCTTTGTGCCAATATTGACTGGTATTTGGAACTGTTCATAATTCCCTCTAGCTTAACTAAGGCCCCAGTTCCAGCTGAAGAAAAACAGCCCCTTGGCATGATGCTGCCACCACCATGCTTCACTGTGGGTATGGTGTTCTTTTGGTGATGTGCAGTGTTGTTTTTGGCACCAAACATATCTTTTGGAATTATGGCCAAAAAGTTCAACCTTGGTTTCATCAGACCATAACACCCTTTCCCACATGCTTTTGGGAGACTTCAGATGTGTTTTTGCAAAATGTAGCCTGGCTTGGATGTTTTTTTTGCCACTCTACCCCATAGCCCAGACATATGAAGAATACGGAGATTGTTGTCACATGTACCACACAGCCAGTACTTGCCAGATATTCCTGCAGCTCCTTTAATGTTGCTGTAGGCCTTTTGGTAGCCTCCCAGACCAGTTTTCTTCTCGTCTTTTCATCAATTTTGGAGAGACGTCCAGTTCTTGGTAATGTCACTGTTGTGCCATATTTTCTCCACTTGATGATGACTGTCTTCACTGTGTTCCATGGTATATCTAATGCCTTGAAAATTATTTTGTACCCTTCTCCTGACTGATACCTTTTAACAATGAGATTCCTCTGATGCTTTGGAAGCTCTCTGTGGACCATGGCTTTTGCTGTGGGATGCGATTAAGAAAATTTCAGGAAAGACCAACTAGAGCAGCTGAACTTTATTTGGGGTTAATCAGAGGCACTTTAAATGACGGCAGGTGTATGCTGACTCCTATTTAACATGCTTTTGAATGTGATTGCTTGATTCTGAACACAGCTACATCCCAGTTATAAGAGGGTGTGCACACTTATGCAACCACATTATTATTTATTTATTTATTTATTTCTTCCCTCCACCTAAAAGATTAAAGTTTGTTTTTCAATTGAGTGGTACAGTTTATAGGTCACATTAAAGGTGGCAAAATGTGACTCAACTATGCACGAAAACATAGCAACTGAGGTGCAGAAAAATGGCAACAGGTTCTCTGGTTTGATGAGTCAAAATCTGAGGTATCTAGCTGTAACAGAAAGCAGTTTGTTTTCCAAAGGACTGGAGAGCAGTACAATAACAAGTGCCTGCAGGCAACAGTGAAATATGGTGGAGGTTCCTTGCAGGTTTGGGGCTGCATTTCAGCAAAGAGAAGACTGAGGGGAGGTCTAATAACTCTAAGGTCTAATATCATCTATTTATCCCCAGGACTGTGACAAGAGGACAACCTCTGGGTCCAGAGGAAAGAAGGTTCGTACACAAACATAGAAGAGGATTCTTTACTGTAAGAGCAGTGAGACTATAGAACTCTCTGCCTAAGGAAGTGGTGATGGTGAATTCACTAAAAGAGTTCAAAAGGGGCCTGGATGCATCTCTGGGGTGTAATAATATAACAGGTTATAGTTACTAGAATTCTGGAGAAGGGTTGATGATCAACTTGCAGGATAACAGGCTGAACAATATTGTGTATGTGTGTATTTATGTATATATATTTTTTTCCAATAGAGGGATACTGATGTACTATACTGGCAGCGAAGTCTGTCAAAACCTGGATCAATTGGAAAATGCATCTGCCACAGTAGTCATGGATCTATCACAAACAAAACCCATAGTTTTTAGATTTCTGGAGAAGAGTCGTTGATCTAGGGAGTTATTCTGATTGTCTGATTGGAGTCAGGAAGGATTTTTTTTTTTACCTAAATTGAGGAAAAATAGCTTCTACGTCACAGGTTTTTCTTGCCTTCTTCTGGATCAAGTTGCAGAGTAACAGACTGAACTGGATGGACGGATGACTTCTTTCAGTCTTACAAATATGGGAGTCATTTATTAAACAGAAATACACCTAAATTAGGCGTATTTCTGGCGCAGATTGTGGCGCAAAAGTATTTTGCGCCGCAATCTGCGATATCTCCCTGCTCATGCCAGGTCTAAAGTGGGCGTGGAAGGGGGCGGGGCAGTGGGTCCGTCTTACTTACCATTTCCTAAGCCTGTTTCTAATGTAAGGCCGTAAGGAAGCGGTCTTACATTCAGAAGTAGCCGAAGTTATGTAGAGGCTGGCCGCTTCAACAAAACTGCAGCGGCTCCATTGCCAGTGCAGGGCTTCAGAAAGACTGGCGTCTTAATAAATGACCCCCTATGTTACATAATGCTAATTTGAGCATAATCTCATATCTTTGTAAAATGCTTGGTGCAAACTGTAAAAACTGTATAAATAATAACAGATGCTCTTTAAATACTAAACATATAATAATCTTCAATATCAAATAGTGAATTTACCTAATTCTTCAAATGGCATATCCAGAGTAACAGTGATAAATTCTTGCATTAAAGTTTGTCACTAACACTCTGTAAAATGTCATGAGGGTCAAGGTCGAGACATTGAGAAGTGCTATGGGAATTATGTGGGGAATACCTCAGAAATGTTCAGCTCTGATTGCTGCTGTCCTGACAATTTTAGAGGCGAAAGACCACAAATCGATAGTGCGAAGGATCAGTAACAGTAGTTTAATGTAAGGGCATAAGGTATTCAATGCACAGCAGATAAGGTGCAAGAAATAAATGTAGTAAGTGTCCATTAGGATTTTATACCAGTTTAAAGAGTTTTATTAAAAATTCCAAACCATCTCACTATAAGCACAAAGAGACACATTTTAAAATTGGGCATATTCTTCTTAAATGGCACACTAATTTACACCCCAGCCTGGAATACCTGTGGAGAAATCCATACCTGCTCCCCAGCACTTCGTCCTTCGGCTTCTTGGCTCTCTTCACTGGTGTTCTGTGTCTGACTGTCAACTTGCACATGAACGGGGTCACATGCGCCACTGCAGACAATGACTGACCTCAGTGGTGAAGTATGCTCAGGTGAGATGTGACAGAAGCAGTGACAAGCCGCTTGGGGACATGCCACTGCTGAAGCCATTCAATGGCTGCAGAGGTGCATGTGATCCTGTCTGTACTGAAGTTGACAATTGGAGACAGGAAGACCTATGAAGAGAGGCAGGGAGCCACACAGTGAGAATGGACCTCCAGGAAGCAGGTTATATGGATTCCAGGTAGTAATGCAAACATAAAAAAAAAAACTGGACAGCCCCTTTGAGATGTAACCCTGGTTTTGAGGCAGATAGGCAAATAGTACACTGTATAATCTATACTTCCCTACTACCATTTTTGTTCTTCCTCCCGTCCATAAGCCATATTTTTAAACTTTTTCCTTTAATTTAGCCATATGAAGGCTTGTGTTGAGCAAATAGAAGTGAAATAAATTGAATTCTATCCGAAGTTCAGGAAAACTTTGATTCGCCATGAAACAGAATTTCCTCACTCTTTTTGGTAACAGTTTTATTCCTAAAATGGTGTCTACGTGTGTCACAAAGTGAAAGTAGGATGCCTGGGAATGCAATATGACCCATAATGCCATGCAACCAGCCAATCAGCAAATAGCCATCCCCTGTGAAGTCTCACCCCTACAAAAGGCCTAATCCCGCCTGGTCTCCGCCATTTTACTGTGAACTGAGCATAGGGAAAGATGTGGCAAGTGCTAGGTACAGTGTTTTAGCACTCTTAATTGTAGAATATTGAATAGGGACAGTGCAGGCTCTGTGTACTTGCCCGATGCATCTTCTTCCATTGCTGTGCTATTCATTCTCAATCTGTTCTGTTATACAGAGACTGACTGTGCATCAGACTTAGTCTCAACAGCCGGTCTAATATACAGGTGTGTGTACCTAGTTCATCTGCTGCGCCATTAATAATTAATCTGTTCGGTTAAACAGAGGTACTGTGCATCAGACTCATTGTCAACAGGCGGTGTAATATATAGGCACATTTATATAGTTCATCTGCTGCCCCATTTATACCTAATCTGCTCTGTCATACATAGATTTATTGTGCATCAGACTTAGTATATATAATATAACCAAAACTAAGACAGGTGCGCTCTGCGGTCTTACTAAGCCCTCAAACTGGTGTTAAAATTAGCCAACATGTCCTACGTGAGCACATGTCTGAGCTCGAGCACGGCGCCTGAGTCGGACCTTGCACTCCTGTACTTCGCCCACTGGCTCCTGGTATTGCCCATACGCCCCGGGTAGCTTTAGCGTTAGGTCCCAAGCTACTTGAGAAACCTTGGCGCGGTGCTCGGGCTCACACATGTCCTCACGTAGGACATGTTGGCTAATCTCTCAATTTTAACACCAGTTTGAGGGCTTAGTAAGACCACAGAGTGCATCTGTCTTTGTTTTTGTTATATTATATATACTGTTTATCACATCCACACATTTGCTATCCCGTGTAGGATGTCCATTGTGGTACTTGTGGTCCGCCGCAGGCATCCTCCATTGTATGCATTTTTGCTGGGGATTGCCATTAGCAGCGGACCACAAGTGCAGGATCTGCCCCCCCGGTATAGATGCACCACTGCATATGGGGTTGAGCACTTCCTGCTTTTTAATACCACGCCAATTTGTAGTTTGTATTTTGCATCAGACTTAGTCTTAAAGGGAACCTGTCACCAAAAAAACGCCCCCCAAACCATCAGCATTACCTTAAAGTAGCCAGCAGTATGTTTCTAAAGATCCTATTCTTCCTCCGGCCAGATGCACCAAAACCTTGAAAAACGAACTTTAATCCCCTGCACTTTGTAACAGCAGAGTTTGAAGTCAAGGGGGCCTCGCTTCAAGTCAGGACAACACTTTTCCCTGCCCCTTCACTTTTGATTGACAGCACCTAGTTTTCGGGTGTTCAGCAAAGCCGGCCAAAGTCTCACACATGCGCCCTGACGTCTCTATTAACGTGCCTGCACATTGCTGTATACCGCTGTTAAGTAGATTGAGCGGCTCAATTTGCAAGCTCCCAGGTGTGAGTTCGCATCATAACGTTCATGTGAGCGGCTGTCAGAGGTGAAGGGGCAGGAAAAGGCGTGGTTATCCTGACGCGAAGAGGCCGCTGCCCCCTTGACTTCAAACTCTGCTGTTATATAGCTCATGCAGGGGAATAAAGTTCATTTTTCAAGATTTTGGTGCATCTGGCCGGAGGGAGAATAGGACCTTTAGAAACATACTAATGGCTACTTTAAGGTAATGCTAGTGGTTTGGGAGGTGGTTTTTAGTTGACAGGTTCCCTTTAACAGCCGGTCTAATATATAGGCGCATGTACCTAGCTTATTTGCTGCGCCATTGATAAATAATCTGTTCAGTTATACATAGTATAGTGCCTTTGAAAAGTATTCACCCCCCTTGACTTTTTTTCGTGTTTTGGTGCCTCACAACCTACAATTAACATGGATTGTTTGAGGATTTGCATCATTTATTTACAGAACATGCCCACAACTTTGAAGGACAAAATAACAGAAAAAGTCAATGTGCATAACTATTCACACCCCTAAAGTCAATACTTTGTAGAGACACCTTTTGCGGCAATCACAGCTCCAAGTCGCTTTGGATAAGTCTCTTTGAGCTTGCCACATCTTATCACTGGGATTTTTGCCTATTCCTCCTTGCAAAACTGCCCCAGCTCCTTCAAGTTGGATGCTTTGCGCTTGTGAACAGCAATCTTTAACCCCTTAAGGACGTAGGGCGTACCGGTACGTCCTAACTTTAAATAGATATTCCGGCGCCGCGGGGGTTAATTGCAACGGGATGCCAGCTGAAATCATTCAGCCGGCATCCTGCCACAACGCCAGGGGGGGTCATGTGACACCCTGGTATAAACGCACATTGCTGACACCCTGGTATAAACGGCTGACATCTGATGAGATGTCAGGCGTTTAACCCTTTCCATACCGCGGTCCGTACGGACCGCTGTATGGAAAATGTTAACTGTCATCGGTCAGGGAGCTCCCTCCCTCTCCCATCGGGGGGCTGCTGTGCCTTTGCAGCCCCCCGATGGAGAGGGAGAGAGCTCCCCGACAGCCCCCCGCAGCCCCGTGCTCACCCTTTCCCGTCTGCAAAGTTGTGGCAGACGGGGAAGGTTCCCATGGCAACAGGACGCCTTCTCAGGTGTCCTGCTGTCCATGGTGCTGAACAGATCTATGCTAAAAGCATAGATCTGTTCAGTGTAAGTAAAATACAGTACAGAACCCTATATGGTGTACTGTACTGTATTATACAGACATCAGACCCACTGGATCCGCAAATTGGCGTGGTATTCAAAAGCAGGAAGTGCTCAACCCCATATGCAGTGGTGCATCTATACTGGGGGGGCAGATCCTGCACTTGTGGTCCGCTGCTAATGGCAATCCCCAGCAAAAATGCATAAAATGGAGGATGCCTGCGGCGGACCACAAGTACCACAATGGACATCCTACACAGGATAGCAAATGTGTGGATGTGATAAACAGTATATATAATATAACAAAAACAAAGACAGGTGCACTCTGCGGTCTTACTAAGCCCTCAAACTGGTGTTAAAATTGAGAGATTAGCCAACATGTCCTACGTGAGGACATGTGTGAGCCCGAGCACCGCGCCAAGGTTTCTCAAGTAGCTCGGGACCTAACGCTAAACCTACCTGGGGCGTATGGGCAATACCAGGAGCCAGTGGGCAAATTACAGGAGTGCAAGGTCCGACTCAGGCGCGGTGCTCGGGCTCACACATGTGCTCACGTAGGACATATTGGCTAATTTTAACACCAGTTTGAGGGCTTAGTAAGACCGCAGAGTGCACCTGTCTTTGTTTTGGTTATATTATATATACTAAGTCTGATGCACAATAAATCTATGTATGACAGAGCAGATTAAGTATAAATGGGGCAGCAGATGAACTATAAAAAATGTGCCTATATATTACACCGCCTGTTGACAATGAGTCTGATGCACAGTACCTCTGTTTAACCGAACAGATTAATTATTAATGGCGCAGCAGATGAACTAGGTACACACACCTGTATATTAGACCGGCTGTTGAGACTAAGTCTGATGCACAGTCAGTCTCTGTATAACAGAACAGATTGAGAATGAATAGCACAGCAAAGGAAGAAGATGCACCGGGCAAGTACACAGAGCCTGCACTGTCCCTATTCAATATTCTACAATTAAGAGTGCTAAAACACTGTACCTAGCACTTGCCACATCTTTCCCTATGCTCAGTTCACAGTAAAATGGCGGAGACCAGGCGGGATTAGGCTTTTTGTAGGGGTGAGACTTCACAGGGGATGGCTATTTGCTGATTGGCTGGTTGCATGGCATTATGGGTAATATTGCATTCCCAGGCATCCTACTTTCACTTTGTGACACACGTAGACACCATTTTAGGAATAAAACTGTTTGAACGCCATTAAATTGAAATTTAGCCCACCAGTCGCATGTATGCCAAAATATTACCAATCAAACCGTCATCTCATCCCGCAAAAATCATACCCTACCCAAGATAATCGCCGATAAACTGAAAAAACTATGGCTCTTAGACTATGGAAACACTAAAACATGATTTTTTTTTTGTTTCAAAAATGAAATCATTGTGTAAAACTTACATAAATAAAAATAAAGTATGCATATTAGGTATCGCCGCGTGCGAATCGACTGGCTCTATAAAAATATCACATGACCTAACCCCTCAGGTGACCACCGTAAAAAAAGCAATTTTTTGTCATCTTAAGTCACAAAAAGTGTAATAGCAAGCGATCAGAAAAGTCTTATGCCCCCCTTAAATAGTGCCAATCAAACAGTCATCTCCTCCCGCAAAAAATGAGACCCTACTTAAGATAATCGCCCAAAAACTGAAAAAACTATGGCTCTTAGACTATGGAGACACTAAAACATTTTTGGGGTTTTAAAAATGAAGTCATTGTATAAAACTTACATAAATAAAAAAAATTGTATACATATTAGGTATCACCGCGTCCGTGACAACCTGCTCTATAAAATTACCACATGATCTAACCTGTCAGATGAATGTTGTAAATAACAAAAAAAAAACAACGTGCCAAAAAAGCTATTTCTTGTTACCTTGCCGCACTAAAAGTGTAATATAGAGCAACCGAAAATCATGTACCCTAAACTAGTACCAACAAAACTGCCACCCTATCCCGTAGTTTCTAAAATGGGGTCACTTTTTTGGTTTCTACTCTAGGGGTGCATCGGGGGGCTTCAAATGGGACATGGTGTCAAAAAAAACAGTCCAGCAAAATCTGCCTTCCAAAAACCGTATGGCATTCCTTTCCTTCTGCACCCTGCCGTGTGCCCGAGCAGCTGTTTACGACCACATATGGGGTGTTTCTGTAAACTACAGAATAAGGGCCATAAATAATGAGTTTTGTTTGGTTGTTAACCCTTGCTTTGTAACTGGAAAAAAAATATTAAAATGGAAAAAAAAAAATGAAATTTTGAAATTGTATCTCTATTTTCCATTAAATCTTGTGCAACACCTAAAGGGTTAACAAAGTTTGTAAAACCAGTTTTGAATACCTTGAGGGGTAGTTTCTTAGATGGGGTCACTTTTATGGAGTTTCTACTCTAGGGGTGCATCAGGGGGGCTTCAAATGGGACATGGTGTCAAAAAATCAGTCCAGCAAAATCTGGCTTCCAAAAACCATACGGCGCACCTTTCACTCTACGCCCCGCTGTGTGGCCGTACAGTAGTTTACGGCCACATATGGGGTGTTTCTGTAAACGGCAGAGTCAGGGCAATAAAGATACAGTCTTGTTTGGCTGTTAACCCTTGCTTTGTTAGTGGAAAAAATGGGTTAAAATTGAAAATTAGGCAAAAAAATGAAATTCTCAAATTTCATCCCCATTTGCCAATAACTCTTGTGCAACACCTAAAGGGTTACCCTGGGTTCACACCTGAGCGTTTTACAGCGCGTTCAAACGCGCTGTAAAACGCTCAAGACATGAAATCCAATGCTTCCCTATGGGAATGGTTCACACCTGGGCGTTTTACAGCGCGTACGAACGCGCTGTAAAACGCCCGACGCTCAAACAAGTACTTGAGCTTCTTTGGGGCGTTTTGACGCGCGTTTGTGGCCATAGGACACTGCAGTCAATGACACAAACGCGCGTTTACTATTACAAAAAACGCGCATAAGAACGCGCGACAAAAACGCGCGTAAAACGCGCGTTTGCGCAACGCTCAGGTGTGAACCCAGGGTTAACAAAGTTTGTAAAATCAGTTTTGAATACCTTGAGGGGTGTAGTTTATAGAATGGGGTCATTTTTGGGCGGTTTCTATTATGTAAGCCTCGCAAAGTAACTTCAGACCTGTAGTGGTCCCTAAAAATTGGGTTTTTGTAAATTCTTGAAAAATTTCAAGATTTGCTTCTGAACTTCTAAGCCTTGTAACATCCCCCAAAAATAAAATGTAAATGTAAAGTCATCACAATTTTGGGGGGTATTACTATGTATTACAGAAGTAGAGAAACTGAAACGTTAAAATTTGCTATTTTTTCCAAATTTGGGGTAAATTAGGTATAAATAAACAGTGACGTGAACACAGCCTTACTGCTAACACCCTTCTCACTGTCATGGGGCCACTACTTGAATTTTGGGCCACTGCACTTTAGGGTTGTTTCGATACCAAATTTTGATTTGATTTCGATACCATAAAAAAGTATTGCTATAGTCGACACCATGAGAAAAAAATGTACGTGCATTCCGCATTTTATGGAACGTCCAGCTTATAACTGAACAGCCCTATCTCCAATTTTTTTTTTTTTGGGGGGGGGGGGGCAGTGTGACTAAAAAAAATTGTGAATCGTGCGTTTTTTTAATACCTTTTTCTGTTATGGCGTTCACCGCATAGGAGTTTTTTAAAAATATTTTAATAGTTTGGACTTTTTAGACGTGGCGATATGTAATATGTTTATTGTTTATATATTTTTTATGTAAAATTGGGAAAGGGGGCGATTTATACTTAATAATTTAGTGTGTTTTTTTTTTACTTTTTATTTTATTTAATAACTATTGCCCTTAGGGGTTAGATCTTTAAATCCCTTGTCCTATTCACCCTAATAGTTCTCTATTAGGGTTAATAGGACTTAACACTGTCCCTGCTGCCCTGTGCAAAATGCACACAGTAGCAGGGAGCTTACCATGGCAGACAGGGCTTCAGTAGCCTCTTGGCTGCCATGGTAACCGATCGGAGCCCCAGGATTACACTGCTGGGGCTCTGATCACAAGCTGCCACACCAATGAAGAAGGGACCCTGTGGCCACTGCCACCAATGATTTTAATACTGGGGAGGTTGGGGGGGGGCGCACTGCGCCACTAATGACTTTAATACTGGGGGGTGGAAGGGGAGGCGCACTGTGCCACCAATGATTTCAATACTGGGGGGGGGGGGCGCACGGCGCTCACAAAAGGTAATTAACCTTTAATACAGATACCGGAGGCATCGCCGGCCCCCGCCTCCTGTATTTGTATTAAAGGTTAATTATAATTGGTGTCACAGTGGCCAGGCACCTGCTATGCTGGCTGCTTGACTCTGGGGAGGACACTCAGGAGGAGGAGGAGGCTGCTGCCGTTCACCGAGCTAACTTGCTCAGACGGCATAGCAGTGTATTCCCTTCTCCTGCTTTCATTAATAGTGCCACATTCATTGGTGTCAGTGGTGCGGGCAGCTTCAGAGCCCGCTCACTTCATTGGGCTCAGTGCGGCCGCATGATAGGAGGGAGGGACTCCCTCCCTCCTTCTCAACTGTTTGCAAATGCGCTGAGCGCCATAAGAAGGTCTAGTTAGTATCGAAAAAATGAACATCCTGATACCGAATTTATAATGGCATAACAGTATCGATTGGGTATCGAAAGTTCGATACCTGAAACAACCCTACTGCACTAATAAGTCCCCGCCAATAAATTAGACCTGACGCTAACATTAACCTGTAAGGCGGAGTTCACAGTTCTATTATTTAGTCAGTTATTTCCATTACTTATTGTGAGGCAAATTCATGAGACAAGCCTACTCTTGGATTTGGATTAGGTATCATGAAGACATATGCACCTGTTCTGTGGGTTTAACAGACACCTGCTTTGGGCTGACAATAACTGAGCAAATAAGTGAAGTGTGAACCATGCCTAATAGTAACGCACAGTCATTGTACATCTAACAGAAGGGATTAAAATGCATGTGTTTGCACTGCCATAACATGGATTAAAAGAACCTTTTTTTTCTCTGTTGTTATATTGGTTCTGCCTCCATGTCCTTTTTTGTTCCACTAAAGAGTCAATGGGACACCTGCAGGGGTGTGCAGAGTTTTTTTTTTTGCTTTACTGAAGGATGCTGTATAAATTTTTTGGTTTAGTTCGGGGTTAGCTAGGAATTTTCGGGGCCTGCATGATGATGTGCACGTCCATATATGTGACCTGCCTGTCATTCCAAACGCACAGCAACTGTTTTGCTATCTCTACCTACAAGACACTGCAACTGGTTTAACAGGGAATTTCCCTGTGAAATATTTCCTGTAAAGGAAAACTCTAGGAACAAGTTAAACATTGCATTATGCCTGTTGGGTCTGAGAACACCAAGCTAGGTCCTGCACTAGGCATTACACAGTATATCAGTTTATCCAAGAGCATTTGTTTAAGGAAAATATTTCCAAATATACAACTGATCCAATCTTTCATGGTTCTTTCTTTACTACAGTATCCGCAAATTCTTCCCTATTTACCTCTGCTAAATTTGTCTTGACTTTGGAAGCAGCCTCCTGAATTGAATGGTGGATTTACACAGTTTACTTCAGAATACACTTAAAGGGCGACTGAGTTTTTAAATAAAGGTTTGATACAGTCAGGTCCATAAATATTGGGACATCAACACAATTCTAACATTTCCGGCTATATACACCACCACAATGGATTTGACATGAAACTAACAAGATGTGCTTTACCTGCAGACTGTCAGCTTTAATTTGAGGGTATTTACATCCAAATCAGGTGAACGGTGTAGGAATTACAACAGTTTGCATATGTGCCTCCCACTTGCTAAGGGACCAAAAGTAATGGGACAATTGGCTTCTCAGCTGTTCTATGGCCAGGTGTGTGTTATTCCCTCATTATCCCAATTACAGGGAGCAGATACAAGGTCCAGAGTTCATTTCAAGTGTGCTATTTGCACTTGGAATCTGTTGCTGTCAACTCTCAAGATGAGATCCAAAGAGCTGTCACTATCAGTGAAGCAAGCCATCATTAGGCTGAAAAAACAAAACAAAACCTTTAGAGAGATAGCAAAAACATTAGGCATGGCCAAAACAACTGTTTGGAACAGTCTTAAAAAGAAGGAAAGCACTGGTGAGCTCAGCAACACCAAAAGACCCCGGAAGACCACGGAAAAAAACTGAAGAATTCTTTCCCTGGTGAAGAAAACACCCTTCACAACAGTTGGCCAGATAAACAATAACACTCTCCAGGAGGTAGGTGTGTGTGTCCCAGTCAACAAACGACATCTAAAAAAGCCCTCACAGTTCTGGAACAAAATCCTATGGACAGAGGAGACCAAAATCAACTTGTACCAGAGTGATGGGAAGAGAAGAGTATGGAGAAGGAAAGGAACTGCTCATGATCCTAAGCATACCACCTCATCAGTGAAGCATGGTGTGGTGTCATGGCGTGGGATATGTATGGCTGCCAATGGAACTGGTTCTCTTGTATTTATTGATGATGTGAATGCTGACAAAATTCTGAAGTGTTTTTCGGGCAATATTATCTGCTCATATTCAGCCAAATGCTTCAGAACTCATTGGATGGCGCTTCACAGTGCAGATGGACAATGACCCAAAGCATACTGCAAAAGCAACCAAAGAGAGTCAATCACCTCACCGATTGAGCATGCATTTGCACTTGCTGAAGACAAAAATGAAGGTAAAATACCCCAAGAACAAGCAGGAACTGAAGACAGTTGCAGTATTTATTTATTACACTTATATACTACTACTATATTCCGCAGCGCTTTACATTAGCATCACAATCTAAGTTCCCTATCAGTATGTCTTTGAAATGTGGGAGAAAACCCACGCAAACACGGGGAGAAAATACAAACGCCATGCAGATGTTGCCCTTGGTCGGATTTGAACCTAGGACCCCAGCGCTGCAAGGCACTAGTGTTAACCACTTAGCCACCGTGCTGCCCAGTAGAGCATCACCAGGGATGAGACCCATCGTCTGTTGATGTCTATGCGTTTAAGACTTCAGGCTGTAATTGACTGCAAAGGATTTGCAACCAAGTATTAAAATATGAAAGTTTGATTTATGATTATTATTCTGACCTATTACTTTTGGTCCCTTAACAAGTGGGAGGCACATATGCAAACTGTTGTAATTCCTACACCGGTCACCTGATTTGGATGTAAATACCCTCAAGTTAAAGCTGACAGTCTGCAGTTAAAGCACATCTTGTTCGTTTCATTTCAAATCCATTGGGGTGGCGTATAGAGCCAAAAATGGACCTGACTGTATGTCATAAAGACCTATAAAAAGTTATGATCTGTACTGAAACCCCTATGATCCCTAGATTTCTATTGAGCCCTCTCCTGTAGTGAGAAGAAAGAGCATGATATGCAATTGCTTCTCTAGCCTTGTTTTAGTAATTGTGCGGGGTTTCAGCACCCAGCCCCCCAAGGATCAAAACTTTTAAAATGTCTCTATGACATATCCAATTATTTTTTTTTAAACTCAGTGATCCTTTAAAAACAAAAAAACAATCAGGAATACTTTGAAGAAATTAATCACAAAAATATAAATGTCCTACCAGATGCAACCACTGTGCTTGCCCACAAGGTGTTTTCTATACCAAGGCTTTCATGAATAGATGGGTCTGCATCTTCCTGTAATAAAAAATAAAAAAAAGTTAACACATTGTACACAACAAGAAATTACTATTATTTATTTTAAAGCGCTATTAATTACAGTGCACTGAACATATGAAAAAGATTTATATCCCTTACATAAGACATGAGAAATAAAATGAGTGTGTAAAATAGTTTAAAAATGTATCCCATAAAAAGGTATTTATCACCTATCCACAGAATAAGAGGTCGGGGACTGGTGTTCGACGAGAAGGTCTAGATCGCAATCAGCATTCCAATTAATTTCAACGTTTTTCTAATGGGGCTGATGTCAGGGCTCCATGAAGACCATTACAGTAGGTACCTACATTGTGATAAGCTTTATGAGATATTCTCTACTTCCATGTAAAACCCAGAATTATGGGTGCAGTTTCTTTTAGCCCTATTCATCTCACCTACTGGTATATTATGAACCATGTGGCAGGGGGCCGGCACAATTTAGCAGGTAACATAGTATTACCAGACAATTCCTTCCAAGAAGTTGATACAACTGCCAGTCAGTTTTAGGGCAAAAAGAAATTGTACCCTTAAATGTGGATTTGTCAAAGATGTAGAGAATATCTTCCAAAGGTTATCTTGCTGTAGATTCCCTGTCTGGACCATAGACAGAGTTGCATGTTTAGTAGAAAGGAAAACATGGTATTTCCTTCTTCAGCCTAAAATCACTGGGACTAATATAAGAGGTTCTAGCCGACCAGTGTTTATTTTTCAATCTTTAGGTTGAATATGCTTTAATTTTGCAATCATTTGGATGCATCCTCCTGTTTTAAAATATTTAAAACATCTTTTAGTGAGGTGCTTAAGGGGGATTCAAATGCGTTTCTAAAGAGACCTCTACTTTAGGTCTGACGTTTACTCCTAGATTTTTTGTTGAGAAACCTTTAAATATCCCTACTTGGTTTCTTCATAAAGGCAGCTACAGATGTGGTCATTCCCGCTGTGTCTACTGTAGTTACATGCCGTTTCTTGCAATATTCAGTGTACATTAAATTTCCGTTCCTTCAGTACTTGAATTGTAATTCTACCTATGCAGTTTATGTCATCACTTGCACTCAATTTAAATATTTTGGATGTAAAACAAATCAGATAAAATTGAGAATTGGAAAGCATCTGCCTGACATTCCACATGTTAAGTCCAGGAATGCTTCCGCCGCTACTATGGGGATACCTTGTTTTTCATAGTTCATGGTATAGAATGGGTTTTGCGACTATTCATGAGGCAGTGAATACAAAAGAAAGCTATTAAAGGGAATCGGTTAGCTCCAAAACACCCCCCAAACTACAGTAACCGGTGTGTAGTGTAAGAGGTGCTGAGCTCGATTGTGTAATATTTATCTTCATGCTCATTAGCATTTCAAATCTGTGCTCCACCAAACCAGCAGTAAAATGCATTGAGAGGACTCCTCTTTGAGTCCCCCCCATTATGTGTGTGAGCACAGGAGTCCTCTCAATGCATTTTACTGCTGGTTTGGTGGAGCACAGATTTGAAATGCTAATGAGCATGAAGATAAAAATTTCACAATCAAGCTCAGCACCACTTACACTATTTGCTGCTTACTCTAGTTTGGGGGTGTTTTGGAGCTGACACATTCCCTTTAAATAAAGAGAACTTTAGGATGTTTCAGATGGATACATGCGTCCCTCGAGGTATGAACAGTGAATATGATTTGGTTTTAAAGTATAAAGGTATACTTGGATGTTTCTCCTTTGCAACCTCTTTATTTATACACAAGTTTTAGATTTGATTTGTATGTGATTTATAAGTACCTAGCAGAAGGACCCGGCTTCGCCCGGGTATATTTCATATAATTCATTTAATGTTTCTGTGTGTCGTAAAAAGATATGAACAGTTATCCCTCATAACAGTGACCTCTACAGTACCCGCCCCTTTAACAATGAAATCCACAGTGCCTGCCACTTTAACATTGACCTCCACAGTGGCGTCCCCTTCAACATTGACTTCCACAGTGCCCGCGCCTTTAACAGTGACCTCCACAGTGCCCGCCCCTTTAACAGTGCCTGCACCTTTAGCATTGACCACCCCTTTAACAGTGACCTTCATAGTGGCCGCCACTTTAACAGAGACCTCCACAGTGACCGCCCGTTTAACAGTTACTTTTACAGTGACCGCCCCTTTAACAGTGATCTTTACAGTGACCGCCCCTTTAACAGTGACTTTAAAAATGACCGCCCCTTTAACAGTGACTTTCACAGTGACCGCCCCTTTAACAGTGACTTTCACAGTGACCGCCCCTTTAACAGTGACTTTCACACTAACCACCCCTTTAACTGTGACTTTCACAGTGACCGCCCCTTTAACTGTGACTTCCCCTTTAACAGTGGTCGCCCTTTTAACAGTGACTTTCACAGTGGCCGTCCCGTTAACAGTGACCGTCCCTTTAACAGTGACTTTCACAGTGGCCGCCCCTTTAACAGTGACTTTCACAATGACCGCCACTTTCACAGTGACCGCCCCTATAACAGTGACTTTCACAGTGACCGCCCCTTTAACAGTGACTTTCACAATGACCGCCACTTTCACAGTGACCGCCCCTATAACAGTGACTTTCACAGTGACCGCCCCTTTAACAATTACTTTTTACAGTTACCGCCTCTTTAACAGTGACTTTCACAGTGACCGCCACTTTAACAGTGACAGCCCCTTTAACAGTGACTTTTACAGTGCCAGCCTCTTTATTAACAGTGACCTCCACAGTGACCACCACTTTAATAACAGTGACCTTCACAGTGCCCGCCCCTTTATTAACAGTGACCTCCAATGTGCCCGCCCCTTTAAAAACAGTGACCTCCACAGTGCCCGCCCCATTAAGCAGTAAATGGAAACCTGGAGTAAAACTGTGTTTATGGCAGTTGGGATTTGAAGAGAAAGACTTGCAGGCTTGTATTAGCTAATGGGGGTCATTATTTAGGAATATCTCAGGAACAGTACGTCCTAGAGAGCTGAAACCTGGTCTAAAACCTTCCCGGACACCTGATGTACCTGTGAGCCAAAGACGATCGGTCCAGTCGTTTGGTCGCGCATAAAGAACATCCAGACAGACAGATGTCTAGACAGACAGAAATTTATTTTTATACATATAAGAGACTAGCAGAAGGACCCGGCTTCGCACGGGTATATTTCATCAATTTTATTTTATGTTTCCATGTGTCGTAAAAATATATCGGCAGTTTCCCCCATAACAGTGACCTCTACAGTACCCGCCCCTTTAACAATGACCTCCACAGTGCCCGCCCTTTTCACATTGATATCCGCAGTGGCCACCCCTTTAGCATTGACCTTTACAGTGCCCGCCCCTTTAATAGTGCCTTCCCCTTTAACAGTGACTTTCACAGTGACCGCCCCCTTAACAGTGACTTTCACAGTGACCGCCCCCTTAACAGTGACTTTCACAGTGACCGCCCCCTTAACAGTGACTTTCACAGTGACCGCCCCCTTAACAGTGACTTTCACAATGACCGCCCCCTTAACAGTGACTTTCACAGTGACCGCCCCCTTAACAGTGACCGCCCTCTTAACAGTGACTTTCACAGTGACCGCCCTCTTAACAGTGACTTTCATAGTGACCGCCCCTTTAACAGCAATGAAGGATGATAGTCACAGCAGCATATCCAGTGCATCATTTATTGGAAGCCTTGAGTGCACACACAAACAAAGGCTACATGCACACGACCGTATGTGTTTTGCGGTCCGCAAAAAAAGGATGACGTTCCGTATGGCATCCTTTTTTTTGCGGATCCGTTTTTTTTGCGAATCCATTGTAATAATGCCTATCCTTGTCCGCAAACTAGAAAAAATAGGACAGGCACTATTTTTTTTTTGCAGAGCAACGGAACGGACATACTGATGCGGACAGCACACGATGTGCTGTCCGCATTTTTTGCGGACTAATTGAAATGAATAGGTCTGCATTATCCGGGAAAAAAAACGGAACAGACACGGAAACAAAATACGGTCGTGTGCACGAGGCCAAAGTACGACGTTTCGGCTACGCAGTAGCCTTTGTCAAGTATACAAAAGGTAAAAAAATGGCAATGTTAAATACATATAGGTGACCACGCCCACCAGAAGTTGGAGCCAATCATTAAAAAACTCAGCCCACTCAATATATCAGTGCAATTATCAGCAGCCTGTTCTATAATCAGGCCATATGCATCATGTAATAAAATAAATCTGTACCTGATACATACGACACGTGTCAAACAGCTAGGTCTGGTGATAAGACCTTTCAGTTGGCTATATTTTCTATGTGTGTAAAGGACCTTACGCTCGACGCGTGATCATCATGTGATTCGATGACACATTATGCACGTGACTGACGGCTTTGCGTCACGGCGTTAGCGCGATGACGTAACGGACATGCGCATTGTGATCGGCCAGAAGCCGAGATGGATGGGAACACATCTAGCGTGACTGGGTGGTGAATATATGTATCAGGTACAGATTTATTTTATTACATGATGCATATGGCCTGATTATAGAACAGGCTGCTGATAATTGCACTGATATATTGAGTGGGCTGAGTTTTTTAATGATTGGCTCCAACTTCTGGTGGGAGTGGTCACCTATATGTATTTACCATTGCCAGATTTTACCTTTTGTATACTTGACAAAGGCTACTGCGTAGCCGAAACGTCATACTTTGTGTGTGCACTCAAGGCTTCCAATAAATGATGCACTGGATATGCTGCTGTGACTATCATCCTTCATTGCTGTTCCTGGACTGCTGTGAATCTGCGGTCCCATCGCGGCTGTTGCATTCAGTTTTTTTGGTCTAAAGGTCCGGTTGTGCTGCTCTACTACCTACTACTTGCGCCCCTTTAACAGTGACTTTCACAGTGGCCGCCCCTTTAACAATGACTTTCACAGTGACCACCCCTTTAACAGGGACCTTCATAGAGCTCGCCCCTTTAATAACAGTGACCTCCACAGTGCCCGCCCATTTAATAACAGTGACCTCCACAGTGCCCGCCCATTTAATAACCGTGACCTCCACTGTGGAGATATGTGAACAGGTTAATGTGAAGGTGCTGGCTACCTCAGCCTCACCTCATGACCAGCACTATGCCTATCCATTGGTGGGGTTGTATTATATCTGTGTTTCTTAACATGTGCGCTAGTGTTTTATGTGTAAAGAATATTTGTGGTTTTAAAACATGTACACAGTGCGCTTGTATTGCATTATTTGGTTTTAAGATGACTTAATGAAACTTTGTGGATTTTTGGGATAATTGAATGCTGGATCATTGCGTTGTATTATGTGGGTGATCAAAGGATCACAGGTTTAAGTCCTTTATTGGGACTTAGAAAAGAAAAAAATTACCTTTTTTGGTTACAAAGTAATCATATTATTTATCCCATACTGTACACATTGTCTAAAAAAAGCAAAAAATCTGTTTTTATTTCTACTTCCAAAATATGAAATAAAAAGTTAGCAAAAAGTTACATATGTACCTAAAATGGAACCAATGAAAAGTACAACTCGTCCCACAAAAACAAGTCCTCGCACAGCTCAGTCAATAGAAAAATTATGTTATGAATGAAGGTGACACAAACTGGCAGAACCCCTGTGTTCCTTTGCGCCATCACCCAAAACTTTTCCAAAGATTTTACATTTGAAAACAGAACCGTAAAAAGGTGGTTACCTAGCCTAAAGACCCTTAGTCACCACGTAAAAAGGCTTATTGGTGGTCACTAAAGGTCCCTTTACATGGGACGACGATCTAACAGATTGTCGGGAAGGGAGTGTTCCTTCCCGACAATCTGTTGATCACTAGTGGAAGAGACCAATGCATTTACATGCACTGATCTCCTCCAGAGTATGAGGAAGAGTGATCACTAATGCCATTGCTCTTCTCCATACTCCAGCAGATTGTGTTTACACAGCACGATCTGCTACTGGGAAACGATCTTTTGTGCTGCACAAAAGATCCAATTACCCAATGAACAAACATTTTTTGCTTATGTTTGACGTCCGTGAACCTGTCTGTGAAGGATCCGTGTGGTCCATGTGTTTGTTTTTTGCCCTCCGTGTGTCATCCGTATTCCACGGACCCTGCTCAGCTGAAGATTAATTTCAAAAACATCTCCTACCAGTGGTAAGTGAAAGACAGACCAAACACGGATGTCATCTGTGTTGTGTCCAGGATTTTTACGGACCCATAGACTTCAATGGACGAGTTTATTCCACGTCACGGACCAACTCTCCATGTTTTTGTCACTGTCCAGCAGTCAGTAAAAATATACTGATGTGTGAACATACATGAAAATCAATGGGTACGTTTGCTGTCCGTTGAAAATGTGGACAGCACACGTCAGGGAAATATGGAAATATGAATGAGGCATATGGCCAAAGGGTTATTCTTACACAACAGAGCTATGAAAACCACATATCTCTATACTAACTACTTATCTATTTGCTGCGTTGTGGAACCTGGTGCTTCATACAGAAAGTCAATTCAGCTTAATTTAAAACCTGATACGCATAGTGAAATTACTAGATGCTATATGGCACTGCAGATCAGTTTATAGTTATGTCAATATAAGTAGTGTATGTAAATGGGACTGCAAAGTTAACCCTGCATGTGACAGACTCTTAATGGTGTATGGGTCTTTGCATCACTAACCTAGTGTTTTCTGGTCTTTATTACAATGGTTCACTGCACACAGTATAAAATACCACATTCCCCCAGTGGATGAGCTTATTCAAAAATTATTTGTATATCATTCAAGGTACGAGGAGTATTGTTTTCTTATTTAACCTTATCAGGACACAGCCTATTAGAATTTTTCCCTCAAACCCAAGCCATGGCTTTTTTTTTTTAACATGTGAGACAAGCTGTATTTTTAATGTACCATATCTTATATAGGAAAATTGGAAAAAAACATGCAATTCCGCTATTGTTTTTTCTTAAGGTTTTGTTTTTACAGCGTTCATTGTTTACTAATAATTATATTACAAACTTATCCTGTAAGATAGTAAGATTACAGCGATACCAAATTTATATAGCTTGTTTTATTAATTTTAAAATGATTACCTTTATAAAAAAAATTCTCTCTTTGCAGCACCATATTCTGACACCTGGAACTTTTTTATATTTTCCTCTATAGAGCGGTGTGAGAGCTTGATTTTTTTTTTCAAGGCAATCTACTTTTTATTGCTATTATTACAGGGTACATATGACTATTGGATAACTTTTTAATAATTTTTTTGTGGGAGGAGGGGCATAAGGTCACTAAAAATAAAAAAACAGCAAATCAGCCATTTTTACTTTTTTCTCATTATGGTGTTCAATGAGCATGATAAATCTTTTTATATTTTAATAGTTTGGAGATTTTTGTATGCACAATAAATATTATGTTTCTTTTTTTGTATTTTTTTTAAAAAGCTTTTTTTTATTTTTTACTGTAATTTTTAGTTCCCTTAGGTGATTTAAACATGCAATTTTTTTAATCGCTTACACCATAGAGTTTATGGGACTTTGACTAGCTTCCTGTTAAGCAATGCAGCAGCCAGTTTGATATGGCAGGCCTCGGAGCCTTCACAATGCCCCAGGCTGCTACAGCAACCAATCGGAGCCCTGTGATTTCACTGTGGGGGCTCCCATCGGAGGAGCTTCCTCCCCACCCAGTTGCTACTGACCACTGCATCTGAGGGGGTTAAGTGACTAGGATCAGAGTTATCTTTGATCCCAATAACTGCAGCCAGGGGTCAGCTGTATTATACAGCTGGCATTCGCAGCACATGGTGTGGACTCGTTCTATATATTTCCCGCGCACCAACGTACAGGTTTGTCGAGCTGTAAATAAAGATTAATTATTATATAAATATATATTTTTTTTTTATTGGATCACTTTTAGTTAATGATTGCAACAAGAAAGCCTATAACACATTTAAGTGTTTGATACTGAAGAAAGAAAGTTGCCACCACTTGGCTTTAAACTGAATCCATTTTAGGAGAAAAATCTGAGTTTCTGTGCAATTTGCAAGAATATCCAGTAACATGAGGAAGAGAAAAGAGTGCTCTTTTAGCAAATTCTGAGATTATCTTTCAGAGATAAGTGGATTGTTCAAACATCAATATATGATACCATTGCACTAGTGTCAAATCCCATTTGACCACAGATCAATTTAATTTTCTGGGTTCATCTTTAAAATGGAACCATAAAAGTTTAACTCCTTCACCATTGCATAAAAGAATAGACAAATACAGTAATGCCTCTGGCTTAACACAATCAGCTAGTACATGTCCAATGAAAGTAATTTACACCATCAATATCTATCAAGTGTAATGGGGAACAGTATGCATATGACAGGGAAATGTCCATCCAAGCAAGAATATCCTATTCCATTGGCCATTCTGGTAATTTCTGATGGAAAGAACAGCGTAGTCTTGCAGGCTTAAAGCAGTTGTCTCATTAAAACAATATGTAATATGGATTAAAGGGGTTTTGCCATCTCCGACAATAGGGGCATGTCGCTAGGATATGCCCCCATTGTCTGATATGTGCTGGTCCTTCCATAAATTTCTATTGGGGCCGCCGAAAATAGCCGAGTGCTGGCTCAGCTAGTTCCGTCTGCCCCATAGAAATAAATGGAAGCAAGGGCTGCATGTGCGCGGTGCGCTCCCATTCACTTGTATGGGAGCAGCGGGGAGCATCGCTTGGTGGAGGACGGACCCCGGGAAACCCTGGATCCTCCAACCACAGCTCTTCCCTGCTCCGATCTACTTGTAGGTGCAGGTCCCAGAGGTGGGACCCGCACCTATAAGAAAATGGGGGCATATCCTAGCAATATGCCCCCATTGTATGTAATGGGTATACCGCTTTAAACATGAATTGGATGGATATGAAAATGAGGTTGGTTGTCACTAGTACATACTGGATAGGTGATCAATATCTGATCAGTGGGGGTTTGACTCCCAGCACCACCGCCGATCAGCTGTTTGAAGAGAAGATGGCAATCATACAAGCGTTGCTTCCTCTTCAAGATTACAGTTAGTGTAGTCTCGCTTACTGATTTTCACTTGAATGGAACATGCACTTGCAATTACAGTGCGCCGCCAAGACTTCTGATAAAACGCACAGTGTAATCTTGAAGAGGATGAGCACCTCTTCAAACAGGTGACCGGCAGGGGTGTCGGGAGTAGGACCCCCATGATCAGATACTGATCTATCCTGAGAAAAGCTCATCAATATGTACAGGCTGCAAAATCCATTTAACCTTTATTAAGGTATATTACAAAAAGGTAATGTTTTGGCCCCACAAGGTCATTTCTAAGCTGCGACAACAAATGTGTAGAAAAAAGATCACACAAGGCCATAAATATTGCCTTTTTTACTACTTCTTAATAAAGGTTACAATTTAATCCATATCAGGTGCAATGGAAACCCTCTTCTCCTCTGTAACTACTTGGCGATAGAAGTAGAATATCAATGGCAACTGATCGCCAATGCTTTCCTGGATTCAGTCCTTGGCGATCAGATGAACAGAGGGGCAGCTGTCTTTAGGAGATGCATTAATGAGACAACTACTTTAAATGCTGTCATTGATGTAAAAAATTAAAATTAGATATTATATACAGTACAGACCAAAAGTTTGGACACACCTTCTCATTCAAAGAGCTTTCTTTATTTTCATGACTATGAAAATTGTAGATTCACACTGAAGGCATCAAAACTATGAATTAACACATGTGGAATTATATACATAACAAAAAAGTGTGAAACAACTGAAAATATGTCATATTCTAAATTCTTCAAAGTAGCCACCTTTTGCTTTGATTACTGCTTTGCACACTCTTGGCATTCTCTTGATGAGCTTTAAGAGGTAGTCACCTGAAATGGTCTTCCAACAGTCTTGAAGGAGTTCCCAGAGATGCTTAGCACTTGTTGGCCCTTTTGCCTTCACTCTGCGGTCCAGCTCACCCCAAACCATCTCGATTGGGTTCAGGTCCGGTGATTGTGGAGGCCAGGTTATCTAGCGCAGCACCCCATCACTCTCCTTCATGGTTAAATAGCCCTTACACAGCCTGGAGGTGTGTTTGGGGTCATTGTCCTGTTGAAAAATAAATGATGGTCCAACTAAACGCAAACCGGATGGGATAGCATGCCGCTGCAAGATGCTGTGGTAGCCATGCTGGTTCAGTATGCCTTCAATTTTGAATAAATCCCCAACAGTGTGAGCAGTAAAGCACCTCCACACCATCACACCTCCTCCTCCATGCTTCACGGTGGGAACCAGGCATGTAGAGTCCATCCGTTCACCTTTTCTGTGTCGCACAAAGACACTGTGGTTGGAACCAAAGATCTCAAATTTGGACTTATCAGACCAAAGCACAGATTTCCACTGGTCTAATGTCCATTCCTTGTGTTCTTTAGCCCAAACAAGTCTCTTCTGCTTGTTGCCTGGTTTCCTAGCAGATATTCTACCATGAAGGCTTGATTCACACAGTCTCCTCTTAACAGTTGTTCTAGAGATGTGTCTGCTGCTAGAACTCTGTGTGGCATTGACCTAGTCTCTAATCTGGGCTGCTGTTAACCTGCGATTTCTGAGGCTGGTGACTCGGATGAACTTATCCTCCGCAGCAGAGGTGACTCTTGGTCTTCCTTTCCTGGGGTGGTCCGCATGTCAGCCAGTTTCTTTGTAGTGCTTGATGGTTTTTGTGACTGCACTTGGGGACACTTTCAAAGTTTTCCCAATTTTTCGGACTGACTGACCTTAATTTCTTAAAGTAATGATGGCCACTCGTTTTTCTTTACTTAGCTGCTTTTTTCTTGCCATAATACAAATTCTAACAGTCTATTCAGTAGGACTATCAGCTGTGTATCCACCTGACTTCTCCACAACGCAACTGCTGGTCCCAACCCCATTTATTAGGCAAGAACTCCCACTTATTAAACCTGACAGGGCACACCTGTGAAGTGAAAACCATTTCAGGTGACTACCTCTTGAAGCTCATCAAGAGAATGCCAAGAGTGTGCAAAGCAGTAATCAAAGCAAAAGGTGGCTACTTTGAAGTACCCAGAATATGACATATTTTCAGTTGTTATGTACTTTTTTGTTATGTATATAATTCCACATGTGTTAATTCATAGTTTTGATGCCTTCAGTGTGAATCTACAATTTTCATAGTCATGAAAATAAAGAAAACTCTTTGAATGAGAAGGTGTGTTTAAACTTTTGGTCTGTACTGTAGTTCATGACAACAAAGCTAGAACCCCCGCCCTGTACTTCACATGGATCCACAGCTCCCCTCCAATCACTGCTCGGCTAGATTTATTTCAAGCAGTCAGTTCAGAAGGCATGTCTGTTCTGCTCCAGATATCTCCCTGCAACTGTTAAAGCATCTAACAGAAGATATGGCTGATGGAAGATGAAGGATGGAATTGAGCATGTGCGACCACATCAGTAGGTGAAACATGCACATTACTACACAGATTAAACCAGTGTTTCCCAACTAGTGTGCCTCCAGCTGTTACAAAACTACAACTCCCAGCATGCCCGCACAGCCAAATGCTGTCCGGGTATGCTGGGAGTTGTAGTTTTGCAACAGCTGGAGGCACACTGGTTGGGAAACACTGGATTAAACAACAGTCAGCACTATTACAGTGGCATGCAAAAGATTAGGCACCCCGATTACTGTGTAGTACTGTGAATATTTAAGCAAGTTGAAGATGATCTAAAAAAAAAAAAAAAGGCATAACGTTAAAAGATGAAACACACTTTTCAACATTTTAAAGGGAACCTGTCACCGGGATTGTGTGTATAGAGCTGAGGACATGGGCTGCTAGATGGCCGCTAGCACATCCGCAATACCCAGTCCCCATAGCTCTGTGTGCTTTTATTGTGTAAAAAAAACTATTTGATACATATGCAAATTAACCTGAGATGAGTCCTGTCCCTGACTCATCTCACATACAGGACTCATCTCAGGTTAATTTGCATATGTATCAAATTGTTTTTTTCACACAATAAAAGCACACAGAGCTATGGGGACTGGGTATTGCGGTTGTGCTAGCGGCCATCTAGCAAACCATGTCCCCAGCTATATACACAAAATACCGGTGACAGGTTCCCTTTAAGCAATATCAGTGTATTATTTTGGTTTTGTACAATGTGAAAAAGGGAAAGGAGTACCTTGGAAAAGTATGGGAACCTAAGGACATTTCAGCGCTCAGATAACTTTGACCAAGGTCTCAAACCTTAAGTAGCCTGTTAGGGATAAGGCTTGTTCACAATCATCGTTAGAAAAGACCAGGTGATTCAAATTTTAAAACTTTATAAATACCAAGAAACCTGTAACCCTGTCCCCAAAAAACAGCAGCCACAGGCTCTTCTAAACTGTCTTACACTCTGAAAATCTAAATGGTTGAGGTTCACAAAGCAAGAGAAGGTTATAAGAAGATAGCCAAGCGTTTTCAGGTTGCCATTTCCTTAGAAAGAAGAAATGGCAGTTAACAGGAACAGTGGAGGTCAACAGAAGGTCTGGAAGATCAAAGATATTTCAGAGAGAGCTGCTCATAAGATTGCTAGAAAGGCAAATCAGAACACCCGGTTGACTGCAAAATACTTTCAGGAAGATTTAGCAGGCTCTGGAGTTGTGGTATATTGTTCTACTGTTCAGCGACACCTCCACAAATATGGCCCTCCTGCGTCCTCACCATAAAATTCAGCATCAGAAGTTTGCAAAAGAAAATCTAAACAAGCCTGATGCATTTTAGAAACAAGTCCTGTGAACCGATGAGGTTAAAATATAACTTTTTGGCCGCAAAGAGCAAATGTATGTTTAGGGAAAAAAGGTATTTATTTTCACGAAAAGAACACCTCTCCAACCAATAAAGGGGGTTTCCCATATCAGATAATGGGGGCATATCGCTAGGATATGTCCCCATTGTCTGATAGGTGCTGGGATGGGCTGGCTGGCTAGAGAATGCATTTACAAGCTATGCTACTTGCCAAAGGGCAAGCTACTAGGTACTAACCATGCAGGGCGTCTAAAGTTTTGCTTTGGGCCCTTTTCCTTTTTTGCCATTTTGAAAATGGTAAAGATGAAAATAAAAAATGGTTTTTGCTTAAAATACACAGGGAATGTGCCATCTTCATGCCTTTTGGAGATCATTTCATCTTTAACTTGCTTAACTGTTCACAGTAACAGTAATTTTGACCAGGGTTGCCCAAACTTTTGTATACCACCGTATACTGAAACAAAGAAAATATCTCCCAAATGGGGCATTTTTGTAACAGAAAGTAAATTACAAAAGTGACTTGTTTTTTATGTTGGGTTATTTTAAAATACACTCATTGACAATAAAATAAATAATGCCGTATTGTTGCAAAACTTTTTGCAATGTCAGATATGTAAATGGTTACAAGTGTGGTCTGATAAATTACTGGTTCTTGTCAGAAAAAGGTGTAAAAGTGCTTACCCCACTTCCATATAAAAAGGCTATCAAAGGCTACTTCGGGGTATTGTAGTCCTTGGTGACTGGTCGACATGCCTCTACGACTACCTGAAAGACATTTTGCCCAGTTGACAGACTTTGAGAGGGGGCGCTTCACTGGACCAATGGTAGCAGGATGGTTGTTTTGATGAATTGCCGGCCATCTTAGCTGTTCTGACCTAGCTGTTTGGAAGTTTTAGGAGCAGTGGTTACGTAAGGGCACGCAAACATGGCAAATAGGCTCTAGATGGCACAGACAGATCACCAGTAGAGAGGATCATCTGAGCCACCAACAAGCAGGAGCAGCTCTCACAGTTTCAGCTCTCACAGTTTCATTGTCCACCATTCAAACAACTAGTGGCACCTTTATTACTGCCCTGTATTTGCCTGAACCATTTCCAGGCATTAAGCAGAAAGAATGTGTGAACTTGTCCTGCCATTGATGGCCATCCACCATCTCCTTTGCTTACACTGGTGTCGTGAAGGAAACCTGGATTGCTATAGACTGGAACTACTGTATATTGTCTTTAGCGCTGAATACAGGTTCTGTTTGGGATCCGGTAGTTGGGTGCAAGTATAGTGGCCTCGTCGTGAGCTCTTCAAACCTGCCTTTGCAATGGAGCAACATATTACCCCAACTGCTGGTGTGATTATCTGGGGAGAAATTGTATACGAGTAGTGATACGAGTGACACTAACAGCTCAGCAATATGTGCAGGACATCCTGGACCCATACAGTATGCGTTACTTCTCATGGCAGGGCTTCCAACTGGCATTTTTCAGCAGGATAATGCTCACCCACACAAAGCAAAGGATTCCCAGGAATGCCTCCACCAGAGTGCAGCACTTCCTTGGCTGCCCGGTCACCAGATTTATTTCCGATCGAGCATTTATGGGACCAGTTGTAACATCTGTGGGGTACTAGATCTTACTTTCGATTGTACAGTTTTCCTCAATAAACTTATTCTTTCACTCTTATATTGTATATGTAAAGAACCATCTCACTTGCGCCACCTCTTGGATCCCAAAATTAGACTTTCCAACAAGCTTTGGGATTTAACAAGGGAATATAGCTAAGCCAGGTATCCATCCATCTGTTTCAGGGTGCTTGCCCCACACCAATACAGTGTAGAATTCTGTCTGGCTGGGTGCTATGCCTTGAATGCAGCTTAGACAGGGTGTGAAATCTCCTTATGGAGACTTACTGGAAGTACACCATGGTAGAGAGACTTATCAGCAATGCTCCATGGGAATTTAATATGCAAAGAGCTATCTCCCAAGTAAGAGAAACATCTCACTAGCATCAACTCCTGGCAAAGGCTCCATATGAGTCAAAATCTGACTTTCCAACAAGCCAAGCCAGATATCCATTTGTAGACAGCTGTTTCGGTGTGCTGGCCTTGTCAGTATTCCAGTAAGTCTCCAAAGAGGACTGGTATCTTTAAAGATATTCAGATGCCTACCTGACCTCTAATATTGCAATAACTTAGGGTACTTTCACACTTGAGGCAGAGGAATACGGCAGGCAGTTCCGGCGACGGAACTGCCTGCCGGATCCTTCAAAATGTATGCCAACTGATGGCATTTGTAAGACTGATCAGGATCCTGATCCATCTTCCAAATGCATTGAAATGCCGGATCCGTCTTCCTGTGTCATCTGGAAAAATGTATCCGGCATTAATTTTTTGGGGTCTGCGCATCTAGCATTCCTGTATTATGAATGGCGGATCCGGCACTAATACATTCCTATGGAAAAAAATGCTGGATCTGGCATTCCGGCAAGTGTTCTGGATTTTTGGCCGAAGATCAAACCGTAGCATGCGGCAGTATTATCTCCGTCCTGAACAGTCAAAAAGACTGAACTGAAGACATCCTGATGCATCCTGAATGAATTGCTCTCCATTCAGAATGCATGGGGATAAAACTGATCAGTTATTTTCCGGTATAGAGCCCCTAGGACGGAACTCTAGGCCGGAAAAGAAAAACGCTAGTGTGAAAGTACCCTAACATATATTATTACATTCACAAGTTTGATGCTTTATTTTTTTTGTCAATGAGTGTAACACTTAACGGTAACACAAGTCTAGTGGCAGAGAAAATCACCACAAATCTGCATGACAATCCACGTGTGTTTTTCCTGATTTGCAGCGGAATACATTCCTCTTCAGTGAAAATCTGCAGCAGAACGTAACATGCATCAAGTTTAAAATTCCAAATCGAAGGTCAAGGTCTGCACGGAAAAGTGTGTAGATGAGATTTGTTCAAATTGTATTCTACTCTGGATTCTCCTGTGTAAATCTGGCCATAAAACCTGCAGCATTTCCATCCCATGCGGACAAATATAGCGAGTACTTAAGTTCCTGAGAGTTTACTACTGACATGCTCCCAGTAGCAATAGGATGTATTCTGATAATAACATTACTTTAAGATTTTGCTATTTAAGCAAATCCCATATATCAGGTAGTATTTAAACCAAAGTCACAGCTAATACTACAGTTACTTTACTGAAAGTTTTTTTCAAGTGCATTATATTAAAATAATCTGAGCAAAAAGTGGGACTTGCCATGTGGTGCAAACTCAAAAATGAGGAATGTTGAAAATGGCAAGATCATAAACATAAAGTCTGAACCTCATGTTGTTGATCAGCACTGGGATGTCCCCTTGGTGATGGGCAACCCCCCTTTATTTCATCTGATACAATATTGAATATCCAACAATTTATATATATATATATATATATATATATATACTGTATATATTTGTAGAGAAGGGGGCCGGAAAGGAGGCGTAGCAGAGGCGGGCCGGAACGGGGGCGTAGCAGAGGCGGAGCCAGGCTGGCACCAACGCCGCTGTGCAGGAAAGATTTCCTCCGGCTCCGCCTCCTAGTAACTAGAAAGAGGACTCAGGAGGCAGAGGCGGGCCGGAACGGGGGCGTAGCAGAGGCGGAGCCAGGCTGGCACCAGCGCCGCAGTGCAGGAAAGATTTCCTCCGGCTCCGCCTCCTAGTAACTAGAGGGAGGACTCAGGAGGCAGACTCAGGCGGTGGAGGGGGCGGGGCCGGGCCAGGCCGGGGGTTGGGGGGGGGTACCTGTTGTGGAGGGACTAGGGAGGGTGACGGTCCCGCCGGCCGCACTGGCGCCAGTCAGATTCGGCGCTATGCTATCGCTTTAATGACACTCCCCACTGGTCTCCAGTCTCCAGTCCTGCCACTGCCTGCTGCTGTCTGTGACTCTAAAAGTAAGTGATTCACTTAAAGTGAATTTAAGGAAGTGAGAACTTATGATATCTCAGAACTTTATCTAAATTCTTAAGTTAAAAAGAGCTGCCTGCAGAGTGGGGCCCCCAAGAGAAGCAAGGGGGGCACACTGACACTCTAGTTCTGGGGTTTCTTCCCTACCCTGTCTGATGGTGGACACTACAGGGGTGTGTGCTGCAATTAGTGAGAGAGAGTCTGATGATCTGAAGTTAAAAAGAGATGCCAGCTGTGATAAGGAGGGCGCCCCTTCCTTCTTTTGGGGGGCACACTCTTATATGACAGACTAAGGGTACTTTTACACTTGCGGCAGGACGGATCTGGCAAGCTGTTCAGCCTGTCGGATACGTCCTGCCGCTATTTTGCTGGACCGCCGCTCCGTCCCCCTTGACTATAATGGGGATGGGGCGGAGCTCCTGCGCAGCACGGCACTGCGCGGTGAGAGGCCACCGGACGAAAAAGTCGGACTTGCAGTACTTTTCGGCCGCCAGCCTTTCACCGCACACTGCTGCGCTGCATCGGAGCTCCGTCCTCGTTCCCATTATAGTCAATGGGGACGGAGCGGCTGCACGGCGAAATAGCAGCAGGACGGATCCAACAGGCTGAACAGCCTGTCGGATCCGTCCTGCCGCAAGTGTGAAACTACCCTAAGTTCTGCTCCTTATTGAAGGTTGCTGTACTCGCAGTTCCACTGCGGGCGGGCTCAGGGCTGGTGGTCTGGTGGTGGCAGAGGCACTATTGTGGCAGGCACCAGGCTAGTCTGTATTGGGAGTCTGATGGGACTGACTTGTAAAAGTTAGATGAGAGAAAAAAGTCTGAGTCCACTCAGACTTTTCTCTCTCATCTAACTGAAGACGCATGGTAAGGTCCCATTCACACATCCGTAAGTGTTTTGCAAATCCACGGGCCCGTGGATCCGCAAAACACTGACATCGGTAATGTGCGATCCATAATTTGCGGACCGCACATTGCCGACACTGCATAGAATATGCCTACTTTTGTCTGCAGATGCGGACAAGAGTAGGACATGTTCTATTTTTTTTTCGGGAACGGAATTGCGGACCCGGAAGTGCGGGTCAACAACTCCGTGTCCAGGCTGCACATCGTGCGGCCCCATAGAAATCAATGGGTCCGCAATTCCGTTCCGCAAAATGCAGAACATAATTGCGGACGTGTGAATGGGGCCTTATTGGTAGGTGCCAGACCAGATGTGACAACTCCAGACCCTCAGACTTTTTGATGCTCATGGCGGTGGGAGATCTAGGATGGGTGTTTGGGTGGGAGCTCTGGAAGGGGTGGTGGGAGGCCCGATAGATATGTGGGGGCTGGGGGGGCCATAAATTTTTTTTGCTATGGGGCCCATGCATTTTTAGCTACGCCCCTGACCTGGACTCTCTCATACGAATAAACCCACTGAGGAAGAAATAGGGGTCTATTTCGAAAAGCGTCTGGGACCTAAGGTTTATTCATAAAGAGTCCAGTACATCAGCATGGCCATGCACTACTGAAAGAATACCTACAAAAAGATCGTCGTGGTGTCAAGGTAATACTTTGCGATAAAACGAGCGAAGACTCACTGTGGATCGAAGTTATTTACGGCATTATACGAAAGAAAGGTAATCACCTATTTTCGTGACAATACGAACGAAGATTTACTGTGAATTTAAGCCATACGAAAGAAAGGGAACAGTTTATCTCGCGAGAATAGGAACGATTCATCAGTATTCCGATCTACTTCATCAGCGATCAACTACACCCTGCCGTGTATATCTGATCCACCTTGCATCGAGGTAAGCGCTTCTATACGTGGGACGCCACAAGTACGCGCACTACCGAACAGTGAGTACCAAAAAGCCATACATTGTTATCTATCACCACAAACTTTATAAAACAGGAACTAAAAAGTTACCAGTGTAACGGGACCGTTTTTTCCACACTTGTGCGCTTTATTTGGTATTTTTATCTAAGCAGCTGCAATTTATCTGCAGATCTTCCAGCGATGATCATCAGCATGCGGCATTGCGGATTCCTTATATGAGATTGCATATCTATCATTATCCCACGTTTACTGTATGTCATTGTATGTCTTATTTTAATGAGATTTTATTGTGCTTATAGTTAAAAAGTATATTGTATTACACATCTCCTGAGTCTCTTACATGACTCCATATGGTCGAGTGCCGGTCTATTTTATTATAATTGTTAATATTATAGGTCTGGGCGTGCATGCTGCCTTGACTAGACAGAATATCACAAAGCTATGATAATTATGCCAAAACTCCTAAATCTTCTGCATTAAAAATAACCAGGCCCAGAATGGAGTTAAAGCTACAAACAGTACCTAACAATGGTGCAGGTGATCCTATCAGTGATGGATCTTGTGACAGTATTCACTTGTGAAGTGCTGCAGGTGCAGTGCACATTGTTCTGCGAGCCCCGCACCTCCCCTGATAAGCTGCCAATGCAATATCGTCTCAAGGGCATATTGTGTGGATATGAAAAATTAGAGAAAGCATTTACTTACCCGTGTAAAGTTACCTTCAAAACTGTGAATATCCAGTTGTGGCTTCTGAGCATAAACATACGCATTGATTGAAAAGAGATCCTGCAATCGAGAATAGCTTCAATTAATAAACAATGCAGCGCTATCAATAAATAAGAGTATGTCATAGAAGGCCGACCAAAAACAGCTTGTTCATTTCTAAATATGATACCATTGATTTTCCTTCTTTCTTCATGAAACGAAATCTTGGAATTTTTTTCTCCAACACATAATGACAGAGACAGAGCGCACATATTACCAAACAACATGTTATGGATAACTTTTATATCGGATACACATCTATTCCTTTGGGAAGGTTTACACCTCACAGTGATATGAGCTTCACAGCATGCTACAGAAAAAAAATGAAAATATCTGGAAAAGGTTTCTAAGTCTAAGTACGACACAGATTTTTCACAGGTTCATCCTAAACAATTAAACAAATACATTATCAAATGGAACCTAAGACTTTCTGCATAACAGTAATCTATATTCTTAGACCAAAGTTTTAAGGGGGAATCCATAGGTGCTGCTATGACATAATACCGGAAGAAATGCATATATTAAATGATCATGGAATTTCTCCTTATTTGTTAATGGCAGGTTTACATAAATACGGTACATCTTTTGACAACAATAGATGATTAGGAAGAATCAGTCAACGGGTTCGGTCTGATTGGATTCCCAAAAAAAGGGGCTGGGTCTGTATGCGATGTACCTGACCTACATCTTCAGCACTTACAGGTGATGTCTGCTACTTAAAGGGGTTGTCTGCATTATTGATATCCTCAGGATAGGTAATCATTTTCAGATCAGCAGGGTTGCAACACCCGGCACTCCCCCCCCCCCCCCATCAGCTGTTTGAAGATAAAGCAGTGCTCGTATAAGTGCTGCCTTCCGTTCATTGTTTACCTGCTCTCAGAGAGCAGGTGTAATTACACCTAAGCCGGCCCATTCAATTCTATGGGACGGCTCCTTTCTGTTCAAATGAATAGGAAAGAGCACCTGCTAAATGCTGAGGCTGCAATGGCGAGCAGTAAACAATGAAGGGAAGGCAATGCTCATACTAGCGCAGCCTGCTCTTCAAACAGCTGATAGGCGGTGATGCTGGGAGTCGGACCCGCGCCAATCTGATATTGATTACCTATCCTGGTCATCATTATAAAGTGGACAACCCCTTTAGTGCCCCTAACAACGTTTTTACACCTGCTGAGTGGAAGTTTTTTTTTTTTTTAGTTTCACCATGAATTGCCAAAGTTTTGTAATGTGGTTTTTGGCCACAGTTATTCTACAAGTAAAACAAGCTGAAATTCACAGCATAGTTTATAAATGTTTGATCAATGGGGGCCCCACTGATTACATGAATAGGGGGCCTGAGCCACCAGTGCAGTGAGTAGGAGTTTGAATTGAGAGGTGGTCGACAATGTCCCCTATCATTCCATTCAATGTCTATGGGACTAAGGGAGACTGCCAAGTACAGTGCTCAACTGTGTCTGTCAGCCCCATAGATATTGAATTGAGTGGCACAGCAAATGTTCGACCGCCACCCTATTTAATTTCCTCCTCGTGGTGCTCGAGAAGTGAGGAGAAACGGGGGCCCAAGGACCCATTTTCAAGAGATCGCTGTAACCCCCCCGTGATCAGACATTTTTAATTTATCCTTTGAACAAGTGAAATATCCATTGTGAGAAAAGCCTTTTAACTGCCTGATTTAAAGGGCAGAAGTCCCTTAGAAGCATAAATGTCTAAAAGGTTTCTTAGTAGAAATATGTTTTAGTCCCATGCTGCAAAACACAAAATAACATTATTAAATTTGTCTTTTTTTGTATGAAAGTGTTCACTTATATTGAATTAAAATCAGACTAATTAACAGCTGCGGCTACAGAGATAACAAACCTACATGGCAGTAAATTATAAATGATGCGCTCCTTGGACTGGTATAGGGAAGAGGAGGCATGTTTCTCTATCTGCTCACATCTTAAACTGTTTGCCATTTGTTGTAATCTTTCACACGCTGACCATTCATCACACTCTTGTCCTTCCTATTCGGTTTTCATCAAGACCACGAGAAATAATTCATATGAAACTAATACACATGTGGGTGTCCTATGTCTTCATCATTCACCTCTTCCCCATCTGTTATTGCCTACAATTTAGATAATCCATCCTATTATGTGCTTTATTGTGAACAGAAAAATAAGAGTCCCTTGGAATCCAATACCACACACATACAATAAAAAGAGTTGTCCAGGCTTTCTTCATTAGGCATTTTATCTAAACTGCTCATACAAATATTAAACACCAACTTAACAGACTAAAAAGCTGTCTCACTGCAGCTTATGGGAGGAAAAACATAAAAAAAAATGTTGGAGTAAAGTTGACTGTTCAGTCCAACTGGTTAAAGAAAAAATCTAAAGTTTCAGCTTAAACACTTGTCATTTCTAGCTTGGATTCTTTAGGGGGAAGGCCCACTTGAACAACAATTTTAATGCACCTTAAAGGGGAAAAGGAAAATAAAAGAAGGAATACTCATCACACTGATCCCCTGCCATGGCCATTTCCTGCATGTCAAGAGGCACCAGGAAGTATAGATCAGTGGGGTACCCAGTAAATGTTGAAATGGCATTGGTAGTGACTATTGCTTATATTATTTTGTTTAACCCATTCTGCCCCTTTTCTGAGAAGTTTTTCTGCACTTTTTGTGGAAGTGGTATGTGAACCAAAGCCAAACGTGGACCAAAGGAAGGAAAATTACAAAAGAAAGATTGATACTTTTCTTTTTTTTGGATCCTCTTCCTGTGTTTAGCAGAAAAAACTGTATGAACAGTAAATGATTTGGGCCTAAATAAGAAAAAAAAATGCAGCACTGCTAATTCTATAATGTGAAATCCTGTATTATTTGTGTGTACAGTTCCAATGTAGACCTACATATTTCTATAGTAACAGACAAACCTTGTGTGGTCCGATCCTGCAGCCATACTTTCTTCCATGCGTTCACTTGCTCATTATTTGATAGGTTAAAGTCAGAACAATAGACAGTTTGATTGCATTATGACTGCAGGATAAGATTACACCGTAGAAATAACCATGCATATATGCAGATGCTGGAGATTTTAAAATTACCAGTTCACATTTTCTTCAATTTTTTATTTTTTATTTTAGCTGCATTGGAACGATAGAGAAATGATAGCACAGTTGTTCTTGCACTAAATATGAAAACAGAAATGTGCTATATACACACACATACTGATTGGCCACTTTCTTAGAGAAACCCATATAGCAGTGTGTTGGCGTTGAAGTCGTTCTGCAGGAATATTGGGCCATGTCAACATGACAGCTTTTCACAGTTGCCGCAGATTGGATGGAGGTTTTCACTTGCTCTGAACAGCCGTTCTGCCTCATCCCAGATGATGCCATCTAGCATTAAAGGGGTTGTGCCACCCTTTTTATCCCTGCCTGTTTCCCCACCTCCTCCCTCCCTTACTTTACCTCCCCTACCGCCTTTTTGTCCTCAATGAGTCAATCTTATGATATCCACTTCATGTACTGTCTGATACCTTTTTGTGGGGTTTGTTTATTGAATAGAATTGTTTAATGTGGGCTTTTTCTTCGTGATTGTAATCGATGGCTTGCTATCACCCCTCTGTATATTCTTTTGACATTCAAGAAAAATATTTGTGCCACTAATATAAATGTGTCCCATCCAACAGATATCGCTTTCTCTAAATACCACCATTTATCAAAACCTCTTTATTCTAAACTCATCAGCCTACCATTGCACCCTTTAGCAAATCCTGTTCTGATGTGCAGCTGCTGTTGGTTACCTCCTGCATTGGAGCATTGTAATGTAGGACATAGGAAGCATGGGGTATGGTTAGTGTCCCCTAAGGGGGGTGCTCCGGCACTCTGCAGTTTCACTAGTTCTTATTGCCGTGCATGAGAGCTACGGAAACAGTGTAGCACAACAAGCCAAGCTGTTTCTGAGTTAGAAAACCAGTATAGCTTGCTGTGCTATGCTGTTTCCGTTGCTCTCAAGTACGGCAATAAGAGCTACTGAAACTGCAGAGCGCCGGAACGCTGAGATGAGACAACCCCTTTAACTGCCTGTAAAGCCAAGCATAAATCTCATAGTATTCTATTACTGTGTATGGGAAAAGTGATCAGAATAATGGACTAAAAGTTAATGTAAAGAAAGTAAATAAAATAAAAAACAATTTATAAAAAATAAATAAATATATATATATATATATATATTTATATGGTTTTCTGAGATTTTAATAATAAGTAAAGAACCAAAATGCAAAAAGTGGCCCAGCCCTTAAGGGGTGAATTAAAAAAACTAAGACATTCCCATTAATTGGATAAGTCTTGAAGTTCTAAAGTTCACCATAAAATAAAACACACAAAAAAAGAAACAAAAAATGTATATATATTTTTTTTTTTTACGCCGCTTTTTCCTCCCAACTCTACTCTTTGACTTCCATGCATATTTGGAATTAATAGTCGGGGTAGGGTGGAGTGAAGCAAAAACATATTACGTATACCTATAACCTGAAAATAATGAAAGTGACTGAGAATGTGCTAATTAAAGAAAGACATAACGCCATGCACTCAGACGCTGGTATTAAAATATATTCCTATAGGATGGGGCTGCTCCAAAAAATAAAACCATTTCATCAGTCAATTTAGAAACGTTATGTTGTATATGAACGTAAAACATATGACAGATTCTCAACAATACAGAAGGCTAAAAACAAGTCAAACTACAATGTAATGGTTCGAAAAGCTTCAAATCTTGTGGTACGGAAACTAATACACTGACGCATGTAAAGCGCTGGCTTTAAAAGCCGTGCAACATGACAGTAGTCTACATAGAGCCCTCTTAGCTATAGTGGATTCCAGAGTGACATATGCAAAACTGTTCTGGAGGAGATAAATTTCATTCATCTACATTAGTCACAAAATGAGTAGGAGACGACATGATAATGGGGGTGTTTTTCTTTACCCGTCAGTATAATAATACAGAAATGACTGGGAGGTTATCAATAAGACAGGGAAACCTCCTCCATTAGGTCAAGGGCAACATTTGTTCACCCAACTTAAAGATCATTAAAATACATCCTTAATCATAACATGTGGTTCATTACAGATAAAATGGCCACCGGTTCAATAAAACTAATTAAATGTAAATGGTATTGTTTACTGCTGTATGGATCTTTTGATATAAATCAGCGAGTCACCATTTATTGAAAATTACACTGACCTCACCGCTGCTCATAAATTTACTTGATCACATAAGATGGAAATGAATGTTTCACAACATGAAGGCTTACAGGGAAGGAAAAAAAATAAAAATACTGCGCCACTTATGAGTATAAAACCACAGGAAACCTAACCTGCGGGTTACAGGTATGGCAAGACAGCTATTATTGAAGGATGTGTTGAAAATTTAATTGTCTGATCTTTCTAAGTGGCTCAGGAAGACAACAAAATCTGCACTGATCATCTCTGTTGGTGTCATCTGTTCTCTACGAAAAGCTCAGAAGCAGGGTTATTTATTCCGGGTGTCACCGAGGCTAAAGTTACACAGTGGTGCAGATGATGCTTCATGACATCCATTACATTAGGAACGTGCCGGAATCAAAATGATTGACAATTATAGTTTGTACAAGCCTCACGTTATACTCAGATTCGATTTTTGCTGATCGTCCAATCCATACAGCAAATATTGTTTTTTCTCTTTATCTCTAAATTTTAATTATTTTTTTTAATATTTAATATTTTTATGACTTAAAAAAAATAATAACTTTATTCTCTTTGTACTCCGTTTTTTTTTTTTTTTACATTTCTTAAATTGGCAATTGATTCTTTTAGGTCTATTATATAAATGATTATTATATTTAGCATCCTTGCTTCCACAATTTAAGTCTGCATGATTTGTGTTGTATTGCTAACATCTAAAAAAAACATAATACAAGTGGCTCAACTAATAGGGAAAAATCTAATCGTAATAATCATCATCATTGTCATTTTCTGAAAGCGTTTTTTGGAGCAGAAAACATTTGGTTTTATGTGGTTATGGTAAGTTAAGACCAGCAGGTGGCATTCAAGAATTATGAACACCGAAGTCTCTTGCTGAGCTTTAACAGTCTATGTCAGCATTTTATCCCAGGCTGTCATTTAGCGCATAGTGAAAGCATAACATGTATATGCATGTTGTGTATATAAATGCAGGGATGTTATTTTTATGATACATAGATAGATAGATAGATAGATAGATAGATAGATACTGTAGATGGCAAACCCCCTTTGGCAAGGAAACACCAGGTTAAAGAATGAATAAACAATATGGGCAATCTGATACCAGCGTCTGAGTGCTTGTATAAATAAGAAGTAATCTTTGCCATTTTCACAGCAGGTGCTATGAATACGGGAAACACCTTTGTACTGCCGAATTTCAGCAAATAGCAGCTTTAGTGACTATTAGAAAAGCAGGTAATTGACTGCATTAAGAAACAGCAATTCCTTGAATGAGCAGAAGTTAGGTCAAGGAGACTCCCTACAGTTTGGGAACAGTGTATCACTGCCACCTTCCCAATGGATTACATTTCGGTAATAGCAAGGAACCGGGAATACTGTAACGCCAAGCAGCGTCAGGAAATCATGGATAATCACGATTTGCCTCAGTCTGAACAGACGTGATCACTTTTACTAATGTGAGCAGTCTGAGACGACTTAGTCCCAAAACCACCAAGCTGTAAGTGAACTAAACTGCAACTATAATCCAAAGCAGAACAGGTAAAACATTCATGTGCTAGCCTGTTAGGCTACTATACAAGATATGAGGGTTTATACAATGTGTGTGGACTTCATTAGGAATTTCTGTCCGTTTGTAGCAGAAATTAAGAGAGAGAAAAGTTTTCAATAAGACACCAACATAATCTCAGTTTATTACTCTTCTGCCCAAGAAAGTATTTATCTGCAAGGTAATTCTCATTACAATAATAGGTAGAAGACTGGAAGAACTAACAGAATGACAGATAAACACTGCAATTATAAGTGTAAAGTAAGAAGCCCTGAACAGTCACAGCATTGGGATAGTATAGGAGAGGTATGGTGCTTTGAGTAACCATCTCTCACTCATTCATGGTCATCATGGAAACTGTTAAGTGAGGCTCTCTGCAGTGCTAAAGTCCACATAGAAAGTTTAAGGGGTTTTCAGAGATTTATATATATATATATATATATACACACATATTGATGGGCTATCCTAGAGAAAGGTAATCAATATGAGATTGGCACCGCCATCGATCTGCTGTACAAAGAGTCAGCAGCGCTTCGTAAGCGCTTTGATGTGACGTTACAATCATCAGTCATATAGCCTAGGCTCAAGTGAATGGGGCTGAGCTCCGATACTAAGCACAGTCGGTATCCAATGGGCAGCACTGTGCTTGGTAAGCTGTGAGGAGTCCACGGTGAGATTTTAGGTGAGAACCGTGGCTTCCTCAAACATCTGACTGGTGGGAGTACATTGAGTTGGAGCCCTGCTGATCTCATATTGATGACCTAGCCTGAGAACAGGCCATCAATATGAAAATCCTAGATAACCCATTTAACAACTCTACACAGCAATAGTATACATGAAGTGATTTTAACAAGTTATATACTTTTGATGGAACAGTCTGTCTCACCTTTGG
Organism: Bufo gargarizans; assembly: GCF_014858855.1. Lineage (NCBI taxonomy): Eukaryota > Metazoa > Chordata > Amphibia > Anura > Bufonidae > Bufo > Bufo gargarizans. Next base: position 59,283,084 of record NC_058087.1, read on the forward strand.
TAGCTCAGTGGAAAACGTCATCAAGTGACTGCTCTACTACTGATAAAGCCTGCAGGTGATGATTTTATAAGTTAACTAGCACTCTGTCTTTTGTAACTATGCTTTTAATAAGTCTTCAATAATGCCTACTGGGCTTGTGACTTATTCCTTATGTTTCAGAGTTCACTTACCTATTGGAAGCTACTCAAACAACATAGTAAGAGGGCAGCTTGTACTATATAGTGCTCCAGTCCTCACATCGATGGCTACTCAAAAACATTCCGAGGACAACATGAGCCAATGACTATACATGTGATTAATTATTTTACTACAGAGCTAAAGTATACTTACCTCTCTAAATCTGCCTGTGCTCATTAAAAGGAAGAAAGCATATATATAGGTAATTGGAGAAAGGTAAAATTATGGCCCTGTGTCAGAATTTTTATTTTTTTTACTTTTATTTTAATTCCTTGTTCCGCCTATTTACCCATTCAGAATTTGCTTGACTATAAATATACAGTACAGACCAAAAGTTTGGACACACCTTCTCATTCAAAGAGTTTTCTTTATTTTCATGACTATGAAAATTGTAGATTCACACTGACGGCATCAAAACTATAAATTAACACACGTGGAATTATATACATAACAAAAAAGTGTAAAACAACTGAAAATATGTCATATTCTAGGTTCTTCAAAGTAGCTACCTTTTGCTTTGATTACTGCTTTGCACACTCTTGGCATTCTCTCGATGAGCTTCAAGAGGTAGTCGCCTGAAATGGTTTTCACTTCACAGGTGTGCCCTGTCAGGTTTAATAAGTGGGATTTCTTGCCTTATACAGGTCCTTCTAAAAAAATTAGCATATTGTGATAAAGTTCATTATTTTCTGTAATGTACTCATAAACATTAGACTTTCATATATTTTAGATTCATTACACACCAACTGCAGTAGTTCAAGCCTTTTATTGTTTTAATATTGATGATTTTGGCATACAGCTCATGAATACCCAAAATTCCTATCTAAAAAAATGTGCATATCATGAAAAGGTTCTCTAAACGAGCTATTAACCTAATCATCTGAATCAACTAATTAACTCTAAACACCTGCAAAAGATTCCTGAGGCTTTTAAAAACTCCCAGCCTGGTTCATTACTCAAAACCGCAATCATGGGTAAGACTGCCGACCTGACTGCTGTCCAGAAGGCCATCATTGACACCCTCAAGCAAGAGGGTAAGACACAGAAAGAAATTTCTGAACGAATAGGCTGTTCCCAGAGTGCTGTATCAAGGCACCTCAGTGGGAAGTCTGTGGGAAGGAAAAAGTGTGGCAGAAAACGCTGCACAATGAGAACAGGTGACCGGACCCTGAGGAAGATTGTGGAGAAGGACCGATTCCACACCTTGGGGGACCTGCGGAAGCAGTGGACTGAATCTGGAGTAGAAACATCCAGAGCAACCGTGTACAGGCGTGTGCAGGAAATGGGCTACAGGTGCCGCATTCCCCAGGTCAAGCCACTTTTGAACCAGAAACAGCGGCAGAAGCGCCTGACCTGGGCTACAGAGAAGCAGCACTGGACTGTTGCTCAGTGGTACAAAGTACTTTTTTCGGATGAAAGCAAATTTTGCATGTCATTCGGAAATCAAGGTGCCAGAGTCTGGAGGAAGACTGGGGAAAGGGAAATGCCAAAATGCCTGAAGTCCAGTGTCAAGTACCCACAGTCAGTGATGGTCTGGGGTGCCATGTCAGCTGCTGGTGTTGGTCCACTGTGTTTTATCAAGGGCAGGGTCAATGCAGCTAGCTATCAGGAGATTGTGGAGCACTTCATGCTTCCATCTGCTGAAAAGCTTTATGGAGATGAAGATTTCATTTTTCAGCACGACCTGGCACCTGCTCACAGTGCCAAAACCACTGGTAAATGGTTTACTGACCATGGTATTACTGTGCTCAATTGGCCTGCCAACTCTCCTGACCTGAACCCCATAGAGAATCTGTGGGATATTGGGAAGAGAAAGTTGAGAGACGCAAGACCCAACACTCTGGATGAGCTTAAGGCCGCTATCGAAGCATCCTGGGCCTCCATAACACCTCAGCAGTGCCACAGGCTGATTGCCTCCATGCCACGCCGCATTGAAGCATCCTGGGCCTCCATAACACCTCAGCAGTGCCACAGGCTGATTGCCTCCATGCCACGCCGCATTGAAGCAGTCATTTCTGCAAAAGGATTCCCGACCAAGTATTGAGTGCATAACTGAACATAATTATTTGAAGGTTGACTTTTTTGTATTAAAAACACTTTTCTTTTATTGGTCGGATGAAATATGCAAATTTTTTTAGATAGGAAATTTGGGTTTTCATGAGCTGTATGCCAAAATCATCAATATTAAAACAATAAAAGGCTTGAACTACTTCAGTTGGTGTGTAATGAATCTAAAATATATGAAAGTCTAATGTTTATCAGTACATTACAGAAAATAATGAACTTTATCACAATATGCTAATTTTTTTAGAAGGACCTGTAAATGAGGTTGGGACCATCAGTTGCGTTGTGGAGAAGTCAGGTGGATACACAGCTGATAGTCCTACTGAATAGACTGCTAGAATTTGTATTATGGCAAGAAAAAAGCAGCTAAGTAAAGAAAAACGAGTGGCCAGCAGACAAATCTCTAGAACAACTGTTAAGAGGAGACTGTGTGAATCAGGCCTTCATGGTAGAATATCTGCTAGGAAACCACTGCTAAGGACAGGCAAAAAGCAGAAGAGACTTGTTTGGGCTAAAGAACACAAGGAATGGACATTAGACCAGTGGAAATCTGTTCTATGGTCTGATGAGTCCAAATTTGAGATCTTTGGTTCCAACCACCGTGTCTTTGTGCGACGCAGAAAAGGTGAACGGATGGACTCTACATGCCTGGTTTGGACACACCTTCTCATTTAAATAAAGAAAACTCTTTGAATGAGAAGGTGTGTCCAAAATTTTGGTCTGTACTGTATATATATACCTACATCACACAAAGGAAAAGTCTTCAACATCCCGAAAATCACATGGTAACTGACATACAGTCAGGTCCATAAATATTGGGACATCGACACAATTCTAACATTTTTGGCTCTATACACCGCCACAATTGATTTTAAATGAAACAAACAAGATGTGATTTAACTGCAGACTGTCAGCTATAATTTTACATCCAAATCAGGTGAACGGTGTAGGAATTACAACAGTTTGCATATGTGCCTCCAACTTGTTAAGGGACCAAAAGTAATGGGACAATTGGCTTCTCAGCTGTTCCATGGCCAGGTGTGTGTTATTCCCTCATTATCCCAATTACACTGAGCAGATAAAAGGTCCAGGGTTCATTTCAAGTGTGCTATTTGCATTTCGAATATATTGCTGTCAACTCTAAAGATGAGATCCAAAGAGCTGTCACTATCAGTGAAGCAAGCCATCATTAGGCTGAAAAAACAAAACAAACCCATCAGAGAGATAGCAAAAACACTAGGCATGGCCAAAACAACTGTTTGGAACATTCTTAAAAAGAAAGATCGCACCGGTGAGCTCAGCAACACCAAAAGACCCGGAAGACCACGGAGAACAACTGTAGTGGATGAACAGAGGAAAAGCAACCAAAGTTTTTTAAGGGAAAGAAGTGGAATGTTATGCAATGGCCAAATCAATCAACTCACCTGAATCCGATTGAGCATGCATTTCACTTGCTGAAGACAAAACTGAAGAGAAAATTCCCCAAGAACAAGCAGGAACAGAAGACAGTTGCAGTAGAGGCCTGGCAGAGCATCACCAGGGATGAACCCCAGCATCTGGTGATGTCTATGCGTTCCAGACTTCAGGCTGTAATTGACTGCAAAGGATTTGCAACCAAGAATTAAAAAGTGAAAGTTTGACTTATGATTATTTTTATGTCCCATTACTTTTGGTCCCTTAGCAAGTGGGAGGCACATATGCAAACGGTTGTAATTCCTACACCGTTCACATGATTTGGATGTAAATATCCTCAAATTAAAGCTGACAGTCTGCAGTTAAAGCACATCTTGTTCATTTCATTTCAAATCCATTGTTGTGGTGTATAGAGCCAAAAAAAATTGAATTGTGTTGATGTCCTAATATTTATGGACCTGACTGTAAGGTGTAAAGTTCAGGGTCAAATTATGCACAGGCATGTTATACAGTCCTCAAAAGCTTTAACAAATGTAGAAAGGAAGGAAACAATTGTCACGGCTGAGGATGGGGAAAACCCTCAGCCGTGCGATGCCAGAAGATGTTAGTGGCTGCTCGGCCAGGACGACATAATTAGGGAGCAGGTCACCTCCTAACGCATCCCTAATCCGACCCTAACTCCTAGCTGCATGAGCCGACCTTAAAGGTAGGAGGGCCCATGCTCAGGAACCTCGGATCCCTACTCACCCTCCGCCGATCCCTGAACTAGGAGCTGGGTAGACCACCTGTTCCTCCTGGTTGCGGAGAAACAGGAGTCTAAAACTGGCCGAGCTGCAATGGGATGTAACCATAAACAGACTATGGATATGGCAGGAGAGTGAAAGACTTCCACCTCTACCTGCCACAGACACACTGACTGGATCCCTAGACACAAGTGCTGGCAGTCCACACACAAACATAAAAGGACACAGCACACAAACACACAGGGACCCAGAACCATAGCTGCAATAATAACAGACACCACATAGACATAAACTTAACATCACATAAACATATAGTAACACAATTTATGACCACAAGGGTGGCCCTCACTGGCAGATGGTATATGGGACCAGGAGAGTGCCTCCAGCTTACTACAAGGCTGGAGTACCCCTCAGACATCAGGTCTCAACTGAGGTTAAATAGCCCATGTAGCCACACCCACGCAGACACACCCAGTGCACACACACTGAGGGAGTTAACCCTTCAATAACCAGGGAGTGTAGTGAAACCACATAAAGGGGAATACACAAAGCAACTCTCACTGCAGCTGTTACCGTCGACAACGACATGCGTGGCAAACGTGTCCTGGGAGCCGGCCAGAAGGCCGAGACACTGCCACCACATGTACACAACACCACAGGTTGCCACGGGCAGCCACAGGCGAAGGGAAAATATCAGAGTGCACACACACATAAACCAAAGTCAGCCGCACGCATACCTGTTGTCCGCAGCAACCGCACTTGAGGCAAACAACTAAGTGCCCCCAGCTGCGGTTGACACAACACCAGACCGCGGGCAACTGCATGCAGCTCCCAAGGAGTCACGACCATGAACATGGTCGTGACAACAATCTTGTGAATACACACATCATGTGGTATTCTTTATAAAGGGCTGGTCAGTGTCAAAATTGCCAAATATGGCCAATTTCTACATAATGAATAGGAGCTCATTCATTAGCTATAACCTGTCTGCACACTTATGACTAATCATGGACTCATTGATTTAGCTGGGAGCAGCTGAACATCTAATGTGGATGGAGGCCTCATGAGTTTAACTGCCCGATTCTTTTGTTTTTGGGGAGATAAGCCACTGCTAGATGAGTCTGGCAGTGGCTTCCTCCTCCTCTTCCTACTATTGCTTGCACAGTCGAGCCAGGCAGGCAACAACATGTGTATGGCCAGTCTAAGGGCCTACCAAACAAAGCAATTATCACTTGAATTCTCAAAGAATAATATAAGTTCCAGAAAATATAGGTACAGTGTAAGTGTGCAGTGACCAAACATTGAACGATAAAACAATAGTTTTTGGTGGAACGGACAAATCTGAAAGATTATCATAAATTGCCAAATCCCCTCCTCTAATTAGAAATTTTCTAATCATTAGCAGTGTAAATGCTCTCACAAACGAACAACAATCACAGTAAAGAGCAAAGAGCAATTATTGTTTTGTGTAACTAAACATCTTTTGAAAGTGAACAACCTTCTAAATCGCTGATCGCTGCTCCTAATAGGACCCTAAGAGTGCTTCGACTGGATTAGTGTGAAAGGGAGAGAAATGCAGCAAAAGGGATTAGAGATACATAATTGGCCTCTATGAGATGCATTGTGTACTGGAAATTTTATAAAAACCATGAGCATGTGAGTGCTGGAGAAGGTACTATCGGAGGTACCATTGTGAAGAAACCTTTAGGAATGCAAAGGTCATGGATATGGAATTCCCACAGTTCTTAAACAGCCAGTCATAATCCTTAAAGAAAAAGCAGCACATACCTTTTGAAATGCATTGCAAACATAGCAAAAGTCATCCTAACAATTGATAGGTTTGCAATTGTCTGACAAAACGTGCTGATGTTTTGGGTACCTCTTCTTGTTGTGTCACCTGATAATTAGGAGCACACTGACAACCAATGAGCGGGAGATGATTGCACATCTCGCATGATTAAAGAAGCACTCCCACAAAACTCCCACAATAATCTTCTTACTGTGACAGTATTTGTGAGTTGTTCACTCCCTTCTGGTCCTCAGCTGTGTTGTGAGACTGACACCGACTCTCTAAATGACTCAGTTGGTTAGATTTACTAATACTGTCTAAAAGTAAGACAGTGTGATCTTACAGTAGACCATTTTCAACTGCTCCAGGTTTACCACAGTGGTTGATGCTAGATGATAAGTTTGGCGCATCTTCGATTAGACTTTTTTGTCTAAGTTGTCACCACCTACAAGCTGGCTTAATTATACTCCGAAAATGCACCAAATTTTTGCCATCTTTTTTGGAGCATGATGTCACATTTAAGCCACATCCCCTTTCTTGCAAAAGCCATGCCCCTTTCTGCTAAGCCATGCCTCTTATAGTACGACGGGGATAGAGCGCCTGAAAGTTTCTAAAACTGTTAGAGCTAGATGTGTATGCTAGTTTTTTGTCGCTAATTGCTCCGAAATTCTGCCACATTTTCAATAGTAATTCTGTCCACTGTCTTATAGTATGTGAGGCAGGAAGTCATTTTCTCTAAATCATTCCTATATGAGCTTCAATTTAAGTCTCAATTGAGAAACTGACTTCCTGTCAACCCATGTGACCCAGCTGAGGACCAGAAGGGAGAGGTTAACTCAACTACAGTCACCGGTAAAAAGATTACCGCCACTACAATTTACATCATCCATCTTTCTAACGGGCCAGAGAATAACAGGTTTGTGGAAGTGCTACTTTAAAGCTGCAACTTTTTTTTTACTGTATGTTTTTAACTCATCATATCGAATGAAATAAAGCATGTGCATCATCTTTTGGACATGTGACATAAATTTCATATCACTGGTGACTCTCACAGCTGGTGGTACTGTCGTCTTAACAAGAATTTAGCATCTTGCTTGGTAACTTGATGAATGAATTGATCATGCACAGATGCATGCATGGCACCAGAGCACAAACTTTCATGTATATCATGTGATCATATGCACATGTCATCACTAGGACAGGCTGAGTGAACCAAAAATAGAGTTATATCATCACTCCACAGACCATGCACTTAACTATGAGGGTTCTCCTAGACTCCTAATCATCACTCCGCAGATGAGAACATGCAATGACTAGGAGAATGGGGGTCTCCTTGTCTCCTAATCATTACTCCACAGAGAAGATGCAATGACTAGGAGAATGGGGGTCTCCTTGTCTCCTAATCATCACTCCACAGAAGAGAAGATGCAATCACTAGGAGAATGGGGATCTCCTTGTCTCCTAAGCATTACTCCACAGAGGAGAAGATGCAATGAATAGAATAAAGGGGGTCTCCTTGTGTTCTAATCATCACTCCACAGAGGAGAAGATGCAATGACTAGGAGAAAGGGGGTCTCCTTGTATCCTAATCATCACTCCACAGAGGAGAAGATGCAATGACTAGGAGAATGGGGGTCTCCTTGTCTCCTAATCATCACTCCACAGAGGAGAAGATGCAATAATTATGAGAATGGGGGTTTAATTGTTTCCTAATCATCACTCCAAAGAGGTACCCATGCATCCATGTGGATTTCTCACTATAGATTATAGATTTTGTGGTAACAGGCCAGCATTTTACAAAATTAACAATCTATAATGAAAAACAGTCATATACCTAGATAGATATGGTTACACAGTGCATCGTTAGTACTTACTCGTCTAGAGATACATGTCAGTTCTCTTCCCTCAGAGATGGAAACATGGTAATATATGTGAGCAGTCACAAAAAGACAAGCATTTCCGTAACCAAATAGTTGGGGGATGCCCATTATGGCAGGTTTTGCACCCCTTTTCTAAAATATCTGACCACTACATAAGGACTGACACCGATTATCACTTACTCCCAATGCTGGTAGTCTCTGGGTACAGCTGACAGCTATTTTCAACTTCCAGTCTGTCTCACCATCTAGCTGGTCAGTTCGAATGAAGCATGAACCTAAAAAAAGAAAAAAAAAAGTATTGCAGGCAAAATAAGCTAGTGTATAAGAAACAGACACATAATAAGAAAACATTCTGATAATACAAAGTTAGCACTAAAATGGATCTTCTGTAAACTTTATAAACAAATTCTTTTTTTAAATTTTATTATATTTTAACCTCAAGAAGGCTGGGGGAACGGGGGGCCTAGAGCAAAATTTCCTCTTTGTGAACGCTGCATTCTAACACTTTTTATCAATACCCTAATTTTTTTTTTTTTTTTTTTGCAAGACACACAGCATTTGTTCTATCAAAAGTGGTTATTTTATCATATAGGTCTTATGTAGGGAAAACAGTCATAACACAGAATTTCACAATCTTTTCTAAGATAGCTGGTTCGATTAATAATATTTGTTCCAAAATTTTAATTATCTAAGTCTCCTATGTATAACAATACCAAATAAGCTTCCATTGTCTAAAGCAGCAATTCTAAAAAGAGTGAGGAGCAGGGTCTCTGTCTGTATCAGGCATCAATAGCTATAGGCCTCATGCACACAAAAAAAATTATGGGCCGCATCCGATCATCATTTTTTCGAGTTGGATGTGGACACATTGACTTCAACAGGCCGCAAAAGATGCTGTTCGCATCCATATGTCTGTTCCACGCCCCCACCCCCCCCCCCAAAAAAAACAAAACAACAACATGCCCTATTTTTGTCAGTTTTACAGACAACGATAGTACAGATCTGTAGAGGGCAGGACGTTCCGTTCCGCAAAATGTGGAAAACTCACGGCCAGTTTCTGCATTTTGCAGATCTGCGCAAGAAATCAGCGCTGGAACTACACACCTCCGACACTTGCATAGTGGACGGAGCTGATGATTGAAACACTATTCCTACTGAAGTAAATGGGAGCAGAACTACAGTAAGCAGCTTTACCGGTTCTGGTGCCGGAGCTACTCCCAAACAGCCAATTTGATATTTATGACCAATCCAAGGAATAGGTCATCAGTTGTTAAATCCTGGAGGACCCTATTAAACCATGCTCAAATCTTCTTTTTAGGCATTTTCCTTATACTCAGCTGTCAGTGTATGTGTGTGTGTGTGTGTGTTGGGGACAGGGGACGGGGGGTCTGCCGGGAGATGCATCAACCAGGTGAACATTAAAAGGGAGTCTTTCAGCAGTTTTGACCAAGACAAGCATACTTTTTATTATCAAAAGTAAAGTGAATATTAACTTTTATTCTGCCAAGCACTGATTCTGCAAGTGCACTGGAGGCAGAGCTTCACTGGGAAGTGCTCCCTGAATTGTACAGCTTCACAGACCCTCCCATCTGCTCTGAGTGACTGCTGTAATTTGCACCTGGTTCTATGCTACAGCTGTCACTCAGAGCAGAGAGGAGGGGCTGTGAAGCTGCACAATGCAGAGAGCACTTCACTGCAACACACCTCCTCCAGGACACATACAGGGTCAGCATATGACAGAATAAAACTTAATATTTACACTACTCCTGATAATAAAGCTGATGTTAGTGAATTCTATGTTTTCGTTGAATTGCATAGCTGCACTCCAGATTGCTCACAAAAAAAGACTATTTTAAAAGGAAAGTTTTAATAATGCTCAACTGCTAACAGCTGTAGGTAATGGCTGGAGAAGACAGTACAAACATTCTTTTTGTGATTTTTTTTTTAAAATTAGGAGCAGTGAGAATATGAGCTTTAATTCTGCCAGATTCTGCTCCCTAAAGGGGTACTCCGGTAGTGACAAGTTATACCCTATTCATAGGATAGGGGATAACTATTACATTGGTTGCGGTCCCATGACTGGCATCCCCACTGATCAGAAATACGGGGACCCCGAACCCTTCGGCGCCCCTGAAATTAACGGAGTGGCATGTCGGGAATGCACAATGTCACTCCATTTGTCTCTACTGGAGTTCCAGAGACAGCTGAATAAGCCAGATTTGCAAGTGTGCACATGCCTGACCTGCTGCTCTGTTTCGAGGGGCCTCAAAAGGGTACGGAGGTTACTGTTCTTAGGCGCTGGAGGTGGAGCTTTACTTTGAAGTACTACTTGCATTAAGCAGGTTCACAGTCCCTTCTCTCTGCTGAGTGACAGCTGTAGTGGCCTACTGGTTAAATGCTACAGCTGTCTCTCAGAGAAGGGGGTCAGTGAAGTAGCTCAATGGCACAATGAAGGTGCTTCTCTAGTGCACTTGCATTAGCAGGGCCTGGCTGAATAAAACTTCATATTCTTGCCACTCCTGAAAAGAAAAACTAAAAAAAAAAGTATGCTTGTACTGCTCTCCCCAGGATCTATTTAGCACACTCAACATGTGTAGTGTGGTCAAAACTGCTGACAGATTCCCTTTAAAGTTGTTTTCTTGGATTAGAGTATTGATGACCTATTCCTTAGACTGGTGAGGATCAACTACGGGCACCCCACTAATCAGCTGCTTGAAAAAGTCACTGCTCTTTATCGACCAGCGTTGTCATGTTCATCGGTCACATGGCCTATGTGCAGCTCAGTCTTATTTGGGTGAATAAGCCTGATGGGCAATACCAAGCACAGCCGTTTTACAAGGTATGGTGCTGTGCTTGGTATATGGTGAGGAGGCTGTTGCCCTCACCAGAGTGCCACGGTCTCTTCAATAGGTTGGCAGAGTCAGATGTCACACCTCCATTGATCAGATACTGATGACATATCCTGATGATAGATCATCTATATTCTACTTCCATAGAACCCCTTTAAGCAGTTTAGTTTTAGAGATGTAGTAAAACATTTAGACCAACTATGAATGCACCACAAGGATATAAGGCCAGTTTAGAACATACAGTTGCAAGAAAAAGTATGTGAACCCTTTGGAATGATATGGATTTCTGCACAAATTCTCCATTTATAGACAATTTGTCTTACCGTGGACTGACGAACATCATTCACATCAGGCAATGCTTCTTGTGAAAAGCAAACCCAGAACTGGTGTGTGTTTTTTATAGGACAGGGCAGCTGTAACCAACACCTCCAATCTCATCTTTTTGATTGGACTCCAGTTGGCTGACCAATGTGTGCAGAAATCCATATCACCACATCACAAACCTGCTTGGCAGTAAATAAATCTAAGGGAAGAATAATTGAATATATACTGGAACACCTTCCCAATTAAAATATACCTTTTAATGATATTCTATTAAAATCTGGCCTACAGCCGGACTACACATACAAGGAAAGTCGACAAACAATGTCCTATTATGGCAAAAAAGGAATGGCTACAGTTACACCTATATCAAGGTAAAGATACACGACTGGTAAGCAATCCTGGGGATTTTGATTACCCCTGCACAAGGTACTCTTAGTGTAAGGCACAGTTGAGGACCAGAAAAAATTGTTAAGGAAACCAATATATTGTAGTTCACTATTAATCCTATTGCATAAGTAATATGCCAATCTAGTTCACTGATCTAAGGGATGAAATGACAGATCTTTTTCAGTGAAGATATCAAGAGACATTAGATCTCTAGAACTGCAATCTTTATTCTCTTGGTTTTATGAGACATGAGCAAATAAATGAACAAATATTCCAGATTTTTTTTCTGCTGTCATATACAGTTGCAAGAAAAAGTATTTGAACCCTTTGGAATGATATGGATTTCTATATATACTGGAACACCTTCCCAATTAAAATATACCTTTTAATGATATTCTATTAAAATCTGGCCTACAGCCGGACTACACATACAAGGAAAGTCGACAAACAATGTCCTAGGTTACTTGGCTGTGGTTCAACAATATGTGAATATTCACGATATACAGACTCAGTATTTTCAGCTAACCGTGAACAATTATTGAATGTGTATCATATTTCAGCTAACCGTGAACAATCACGGAATGTGTATTTTATTTCAGCTAACCGTGAACAATAACGGAATGTGTACCATGTGAACTTATGCAATAGGATTAATAGTGAACTACAATATATTGGTTTCCTTAACAATTTTTTCTGGTCCTCAACTGTGCCTTACACTAAGAGTACCTTGTGCAGGGGTAATCAAAATCCCCAGGATTGCTTACCAGTCGTGTATCTTTACCTTGATATAGGTGTAACTGTAGCCATTCCTTTTTTGCCATAATAGGACATTGTTTGTCGACTTTCCTTGTATGTGTAGTCCGGCTGTAGGCCAGATTTTAATAGAATATCATTAAAAGGTATATTTTAATTGGGAAGGTGTTCCAGTATATATAGAAATCCATATCATTCCAAAGGGTTCAAATACTTTTTCTTGCAACTGTATATGACAGCAGAAAAAAAATCTGGAATATTTGTTCATTTATTTGCTCATGTCTCATAAAACCAAGAGAATAAAGATTGCAGTTCTAGAGATCTAATGTCTCTTGATATCTTCACTGAAAAAGATCTGTCATTTCATCCCTTAGATCAGTGAACTAGATTGGCATATTACCTTCGGTTGTTTTGCATCTCATGGAACAAATGATTAACAGTTTCCATCCATTTTTTGTAGGCTGTTTCTTCATTGCTACATTATTTGTAACCTGTACAGTTTGTAATATTAAGATTAGGATTCACAGTTCCACAATAACTTGTTAACCTAGAGTCAGTGTCAGACGTGTGCGGTCCGAGAAAAACTGTCCGTTTGACGGCTGCATTTCTGAGACCAACTGCAGCTCATTCGACTCAAACTCACAGCATCTTGGTGACATATAATTCTGTTGCTGGCTGTTTAAACAGCTTAGATACGGCTGTCAATGCAGTGACCAATGCTGAGCGCGGCATCTAAGGGTTTAACAGAGGGAGAGGGCTTCCTCTCTCAAATCATCAGCTCCCCAAAATGCGATCGAGGGGTGAGGATGGTTGCTATGGGGGGGCCGAAGTATTACAAAGGCCTTCGGGTCTGCCAGCCATGGAAACCTATGAGACCCTGCCACAGCCACAGTCTAGTAAGTGAACCATCAGTGTAAAACTGACAATTACAATGTATTACAATACAGTATGCATTGTAAAGCACTGTACTGACAATACGGCCTTTAGAAGGTGAAGCCCCCTAGTGGGAATAAAATTAAAATCATGTAAGTTTTATAAAAAATGAAAAAATAAACATTTCAAGTAAAAAAATAAATCGCTTTTCCCTAAAGCCATTTACTATTTTAAAAAAAAATGCTACATGAAAATGTCACGTTCTACCCCGTTAACCCACCCTGTGAAAAAAAAAAAACCTGGTCGAACGTGCTCAGTTCAAATCTTCAACTGCCACCAGCCACATGGTCTGTTAGAAGCTGTGGCAGTGACGGGGAGAGATCTGCAGCAGAACGGCCCTCTGAGCTGCCAGCCTGAAGAGCAATAGGAGCAGTAAGTGTGGAGATCTCTGATCACCTTCCATATAATGCTGTTCTGTGACAGGAAGCTCTAGATAGCAAGAAAAAGTACCTACTAAGAGGGGCTCTTCATAAAGGGTGAGTACGGTAGGATTATATCAACACGCAATCTTTCAATTGGGTGGGGGGGGGGGGTATTCGGTTTGCATGTATTTATGGAGACCATAATATTCTGACTAAAACTCAAGTCACAAGGTACTATTTTCACATAAGACTCTGCCTTGGCCTTTATGTTTCCTGTCAATGGTTCCTTCCATCCATCAATTTCATTTAGAATTATAGTATAGATCAATATGGTTCAAGACCAATGTGGCGCTTGTGAACGGTTGACTGCACACTATGACATATATTGGCCTGCTGCATTTCCTCTCCACTTCAGCACTTAATTTCATCAATAACTTATCTTATAGACTCTTTCCCTATTATCCAGCAGAAAGATAGTGCTCTCCTACCTTACGATCATCAAACTAAATTCATCAAGAAAATATATGCTGGTAAATAAAGGAATAAAATTCTCCTCCTCCTGCCCCGAAAGGGGTTTCAGCGACAGCTTCCTGAATTCACGAGGATAGAAAATACTCACATAACGCACTTCAGATGCTGTAGTTAATAAAAACCTAATACAGAAAACAATATAAACAGCAGAAAAGAAACTGTCATTCTTAACTCTGACCCGCTCTTGCAATTCTATCCGCCCCCTGTTACACCATTGAAAATATAGCAATTTTTAATGTGCACAGAATTCCCAACACACCTACTGAGCCACGTCTCCTCGAGCCGATGTTGTTGCTTGTCGCAGTCTCGAGGGTGAATACATGGTTTGTGCTGCCCCAAACTTTGTCAAATTTCTGTGGTTTATTGTAGTGTTTATATACCAGTACTATGTAGGGTAGAATTAGATTTATTTGTGTTTTCTACATGGTCAGGTTCCACATTGGGGTTGTACCATCTGGGTGCTATACATTTACGTGCCATAAATAGGGATTCCCTTAGGAATGTCGTTGTATAATGGTCCCAGTTATCATCGTTTATTATTCCTAACAGGCAGCCCTCTGGAATACATGGCACCTGAACCGGTAGTAATGAGGAAAGAAGATCAGTCACCTCTTTCCAGAATATAGCCATCGGGTTGCAATTCCAGATCATGTGCCAGAAGTCCGCCTCTTGTTCCCCACACCTCGGACATGCATTCTATACATCCTAACTGGTGTTAGATATGACTGATGAATGATGTAGACTTGGATTATTTAATTGTTTATTGCTGGCGATACTTGTAGATGTGACTCCAATAAATCCGGTATTAATTCATCTGTGAGTGTGGATATCATCCTTTTCCATTTGTCTATTACCGGGAAGGGCTCTGCGCTAATCTTTGCTAGTACTATATGTGAGTAAATTGCCGAAACGAATTCTCGGGGACCCTGGGTTCCGACTACTCCTATGAGTTAGTATTTAGACAGTCTGGTGCTGCCGTGTTTTTGTCCATTCATCTCAACGGGACAACAAAAGATGAGGACAGCATATCCGTGTGCTGTCCGCATCTGTAAGTCCAATCCACGGCCCCGCATAAAAACTAATAATATACATTTCCTATTTTGTCCGTTTTGTGGACATTTCCACATGAGTAAAAAATAAAAAATAAATTGCTTATGTACTCGCCTGGATCTGCAAAACACGGCCGTGTGCATGAGCCCTAAGGGAGACATCCATTAAGACCAGCATTTTATATACCTGTCTTAGGCCAATGTTTGTGTTTTTTGTTGTGTTTTTGGTGAGTTTTATTTTTTCAACACACGCCACCTCCAGATGTTAGCTAAAGAAATGAAGTACAGACTTGTGGCTTTTTTGTGTTTTTTTAAACTTGTGATGCTTTCTTGGTCCATGCCTTTTATTTTTATTTTTTTTATTGCAGCACGCTCTGGAAATGATGTTTTTTGACTCGTTTGCTGCATTTCTATGCCATACACATCTATAGTTTTTTTTCCACTGCTTCAAAAAAAAAAAGTGTGGTGCATGCTTTTAATTGTGCTTTCACAATGCCTTTTTTATTTCCAACGTTTCGTTATTTTTAAAGAAATCTGCAGAGTAAGTGAGATTGCAAAAAAAAAAAGCCACATAAACACATACAGCAAAATACATTTGTAAAAATAAAACTCCACAAAAGTGCCATAAAAATACTTCAAAATGCTGAAAAACTAACATAAAAGCTAAACCAAATTTTGAAGTCAACTGGAGTCCAGATATGCCACAATTATTAAGAGAAACACGACTCTTATCTAATGATTGTGGCACATCTGAAATCTACAGTACAGTTTTCTGGTGTAAATTATAAATGTGCCAGGCCACTTAAAAAAAAAAGGCAAGCATGGCACAAAGAACCCCAAGAATATGAAAACTGTTGCCCAAGTGGGACTTTAATTTGCAATTTTCCACACCATAAAACTGTCATAGAACCTTTGATAAATGCCCCCTAAGAACCTGATATATAAGTGGAGGAGAAGGAGACAGGTTATTGCTCACTGACCCTGCCATGTAACCAGGACATAAGTGTGCAGAGGTGCTAATACAGCAGTTATGACACTGGAAACTGAACAATGAGGTATAAATCACACTTATAGCTGCAAAACATGGGGTTTTACACATAGACATTATTTACTGCGTGACAGAGTGAAATTGGGCAGGACAGCGAACAGTCTTAGGCTACTTTCACACTTGCGTTTTGTGCAGATCAGTCATGGACGGATCCGTTCAGATAATACAACCGTCTGCATCCGTTCAGAACGGATCCAGTTGTATTATCTTTAACATAGCCAAGACGGATCCGTCATGAACTCCAATGAAAGTCAATGGAGGACGGATCCGTTACTATTGTGCCAGATTGTGTCAGAGAAAACGGATCCGTCCCCATTGACTTACATTGTGTGTCAGGATGGATCCGGTTGGCTGTTTCGTCAGACGTACAAACAAAGCGTTTTGGTGTCCGTCTCCGAATTAGAATGGAGACTGAACTGATGCATTCTGAGAGGATCCTTTTCTATTCAGATTGCATTAGAATTCAAAAAAGTGATCCGTTTTGGACCGCTTGCGAGAGCCCTGAATGGTTCTCACAAACCCAGAACCCAGGTAATACCTACGTGTGCCCTCCCTATTCTCTCCTCTGTTTATTGTTTTATGTATTTGACCACAGCTACAATTGATAATTGATTGATCCAATAGGGTATATAATGTTGAAAAGTTAATGCACATTCACATGGACCTCTGAGGAAGCTAGTATATGCTCTAGTCTAGTGATACGCGTAAGGGCTTTCTTTCCTCCCTGTGGGTCTCTATTTTCTATGTGCCACCACTGTGGTTCTGATAAGTATACTAGTTAATAGATTTTAGGCATTTGCTGTTATATTCTTGACAATCTTATACATTGATTGTTCAATGGTGGTACTGGATGTATTTTTGCACATGATTTTACCCACTAGTGGGGAATGTTCCATGAATTAATGTTTTTACTGAGTATGTTTCAATAAATCATGTTTTATTTTTGGAGGTGCGGTCTAGTTGTGGTATTTCTTTACTTGGTTTAGTTTATGTTCGTTTTTGATACCAAGGCCTGCACTCCTTTATTATATTCATAGGTGTGCCCCCTGCTGCTTGTTAAATTTCACATAACGGAGGGGGGGGGGGGGGAGGCAAAGAGTTTGGGTGCAGGCAGTTACTTATACTGGAAGAGGCGTGCTTGGGCTCTAAAGGAAGGCGGGCTGGGCACTGTACGGGGGAGTTCCTGGGCTCCAGATTAGGATAATAACGCCCCTCTGGGCACCTTGGACACTCATTTGCTCATAAAACCATGAAACAAAAAATTAAGACTACAGCAAGAAATAAGGTATTTTATTGTACATGGCAGTAGTAACACCTTAATATGCTCAAACCAGGTGACAGATTCCCTTTAAAGGGAACCTGTCACCAGGATTTTGTGTATAGAGCTGAGGACATGGGTTGCTAGATGGCCGCTAGCACATCCGCAATATCCAGTCCCCATAGCTCTGTGTGCTTTTATTGTGTAAAAAACACGATTTGATACATATGCAAATTAACCTGAGATGAGTCCTGTGCGTGACTCATCTCAGGGACAGGACTCATCTCAGGTTAATTTGCATATGTATCAAATCGTTTTTTTTACACAATAAAAGCACACAGAGCTATGGGGACTGGATATTGTGGATGTGCTAGCGGCCATCTAGCAACCCATGTCCTCAACCCTATACACAAAATCCCGGTGACAGGTTCCCTTTAAGGTCCTTTTACACAGAGCAATGTTTCAAGAAATTATTGGGAACAAAACAAACATTCCTGATAATTGCCCAATTGCCAGTAGAGATGAGGATTACATTTGCCTGCAGCAATCACCTAAGAGATCGCTTGTCCCCATAAAAATAATTGTTTCTGTGCTGCAGATCCCTGTTTATGCCATGATCACACAATGAACGAGTGCTTGTTCATCATGTGATCACTGGCACCTTTTACATAGGCCAATTATCGAGAACGAACATTTCTACAAATACTTATTCCAAATAACTGTCCAGAGCTGGCTCCATTTACATCACATCAGTGCACACTGCTCTGTGTACAAGTTTGAGGTGTGTTCTAAATATATTTATTTAGTCCAAAATGGTAAGGAACTCCCACACTGAGGTAAGTATGGCAACTTGGCACACTGTACCCAAAGCTTTGGCAGCGAGTAATGCATTTTCTTCCATCTCAATTTATTTTAATGGTGGATCAGGGCACACCCTGTATAAATTGGTATTACTAGTAGGTATCAAAGGTGCACATGACTACTCATTAGTATGCCCATAGCTCATTGGTTACCTGATATTTTAGTCCTTGGTTACCCATATCAAATATGGCTACAATAGTGTGAGCAATTGTTCTGTGCCATACTGGCCCTTCCTCAATTCCAGTCCTTGTTGCAGTGTGATGGTGCTGCAGGGAACAATCGCCCAATGATATGTACCTCTGTAGGTTTAATTTATTTTTAGACACGCCTATACCTCTAAAATAATCTGTTTAATCTTAACCTTCACCTCACTACCTTCTTACTAGTGTTAACATGTCCAGCTGAGGTAGCAGTTTGATTTTCTCAGGGTCTTTGAATTGCCATAGTACTTAAAAGCTATGGGCACCTTTAGGGTCATTTATTATTATTACTATTATTATTGTTATTGTTATTATTGTATTCTACTCATTTTTGGCTAAACATATTTTTTTAATTGGTCTTTATTCAAAAGTTTTAACAGTTTGTCTTCTACAGTTTTCAGTTTCTCAGAATCTGCAGACTGTTGCTTCTGCTTTTCAGTGAGAGAACTCCTCTGACAGCCCAACAGCTTGATATGTAGCCCTTATCTGCACTTTCCTAACATCTCATACATTGTTATTACAGCGAAATTCTTATCTTTTTGATAAGAATGCAGCTTAAAGGGGTTGTCTGACATTTTGATATTGATGGCCTATCCTCACGATAGGTCATCAATATCTGATCAGTGGGGGGTCCATCACCCGGCATCCTCGTCGAACAGCTGTTTAAAGATGCCGCTGCGCCCTCTTCACAACTTACAAAGAAAAGCCTTGAAAACTTTATGGCAGCAGTGCCACAGCCTCTTCAAGCAGATGATCGGTAGGGGTGCCGAGAGTCAGACTCCTATCGATCAGATATTGATGACCTATCCTTTGGATATTACATCAATACCAAAATCTCAGACAACTCTTTTATATGCGTGTTTATGAGCTGTCAGGATTTCAGAGTCAGCGACTACAGATTGAGCTGTCAGAGCAGCATTCTGAAGGATTCGCTAAAAAGATGGAAGCAACAGGCTGCAAAAGTGCTGAAAGTGAAAGCTGTAGGGGAAAAAGATACAAAATTTTAATAAAGCCCAACTGAAAACATGATTTTTAGCCCAATAGAAGTGCATTGATAAAAGAAAAAAAGCCCCAAAAGGTGCCCATGGCCTTTAATTACTATTGTGTTTGGATATCCAAAGTTATTTATTTGACAATTATAGTTTTTTCACTGTTTGATTTTAGGCTTCCTATCTTGTATGTACAATCACTCAGACAATAGATTCCCTCCTCTGCGATATATTATTACTTTATATGTTTTAAGGGAATATCTGTGTGGCATTTATAGAATTAAAAATGGATAGTTTTGCAATATTTTTGTGTATTTGCGTTTCCTTGGGTACTTACTGGAGAGTTCTGTGGGTTGTCGGTGGTAACATCTTGTATATTGCCTGATCATAAAATGTTTTTTTTCTATTCCTCTAATTCCTCTAAAGGATTTACAGTTTAGCTGTGTTTTTAATGTATTTTACACATGGTACAGATATCAATCCTTTTACTAAAAGTTTCAGTAGTAAAACTAAACTAAACATAGCCGGTTTAAAAAGTCTTAATTTTTTGGTTCCAGAACTAATTGAAGCTTAATTTTGTAACAACTCCATTTGTCATTATAATTTTACATTATAACCTCTGCAGAAAGTAGAAAACTTAACTCTCTTTATCTCTAAAGACTTGTTTCAAATAAATTTTTTACAGCGCCGAACATTAGCTACCACAAATGCCAGTTAAGCCTCAGCAAAACTGAATTATTAAATCTGCCTGACTATATCCTGTTACCGTCTACTTATGAATACTTGATTTTATTTTGTATAATTGACAAGACTTGTCAGGAAACGATGGTTTTCATGACAATCAAATTAAGATCAGCAGGTATGAGTGTCACACACAAGAGCCTGTGTCATGTGTTGATACATTAATTGATAAGCTGTTGTGAGAAGGGGCGCATTAATATGTCATAAATTACCGGAGGGTGCCTAGGACCACTAAAAGTGAGAGAAGGAATAAAAAAAAAAACCCTCATCAAACAAAGGGGAGAGCAGATGTTGACTATGGATATCAAATACTAACTTCATTTGTAAGACGTTTCCGTGGCTGTGCATGAGAATGCTAAGCAGCCTTGCAGATGCTCGGAGACAAAGGAACGGCAGAGGCGCATCCTGGTGTCACAAAGCAAAGTTAGCTTTGATAGTAACTGATAACGAGAACTGTCATATATTGCAAACATGGAAGCTGTAATGTCATCACCTCGGACAACAGAGAAAAGCATATTGACATTTATAAGAGATTGATGAAAATGAGTTCTAAAGCATTCATTTCTCCTAATACCACAGAAGGAACTCGGTTCACTCAAGAGATATTTGATCTGAATTAGGAAACTGATGAAGCGATTGATTAATTGGAATTTAAGCCATCAGTCACCGGATCCATCAGCAGATTCATTTACATTTTAAACAATCAGCTGATGGGCCAATCGGATCCGGCGTATTAATACACTTTCAATATGATGCCGCTGGACTCATCACAATTCTTTATTGACAAGGGCACAGATGCTTTTAATCCGAGCTTGATCACACCGCATATATTTGAGGATTTCTCTATTGACGTTTGTGTTGAAGCAGTAGGTTGTCGTATTAAATACTTTATGGAATATATCTAAATGCCGCAACAGTGCGGTTTAATTAAAGGGAAGACGCGTCTCAAATGCTACAACACTTGTTGAATCCGCAGGAAGCACATATTGGCAGGCTGCAAACAAAGATTCATTTGTGTGCAAATTGTGGCCAGAATTTTAGACGGACAGACTAAACGTGAAGAAGAAAATACTGCTGCAGGGCCCAATTTGATTCTCACAAATTACGGTAACTATTCTGACCATTGGCTACAAGAAATACACAGATTGAATAAAAGTAGAGCTACAGTATACAGATATCATACAATGCCGTGGCCACTAAGAACCGCCTGTACTCTTTATACAAGGGAATTGTTTTATATTTTATTTATAGAGGCACATTTAACATTATTATTTAATGAGGGCAAAGGCTGCAACACTAGTATATCATTATGACAGCAAACATGTCATGCAGAGGTTGGAAGATGTGAAGGAAAAATCCTGACATAAGAGCGAACACACTAAAAGGTAAGGGACAGGAACGTAAGGCTGGGTAAGGTGCAAGCCGATCGATTAGGTCTGCAATAGTAACTGGAGTGATGGCCTGAGTCTATCACAAACTTTAGGTTGCCTTAAAGGGAACCTGTCATCAGTTTTATACTGACCTCACTTAGGGCCACATAAAATAGTGACAGAAATGCTGATGTCAGCGGTGTGTCACTCATGAACTAAAAGTAAGTGGTTGCCGAGAACCAGCATCATAATCACAGGCCTTGCAAAGAGTCAAATCTACATGAGAAGAGTCCTGGTTACTCATAATCTCCTGCTCTCTCTGCCCACCTGCTGATGATTGGCAGTTTTCTCCTAGAGAGAAAGGGAGAAAACTAGGTAGAAGACTGTCAGTCATCAGCAGGTGGGCAGGGAGAGCAGGAATTCATGAATAGCCAGGACTCTTCTCAGGTGGCCGTGACTCTTTTTCCAGGTCCAGTCTGCAATGTTTGTGATGTTGGTTCTCAGCAACCACTTACTTTTATAGTATAAATGACAGACCGTTGAAATCAATTCATTTGTCTCTACTTTATACTGCCGTTAGTATGGGCAGCATAAAGTTGATGACAGGTTCCCTTTAAATGTTTGAAGAGTAGTAAAGAAATGGATTGATCTTGGTAGAGCTTCCCAGAACATGTGAGAAGTTCTAAAGCTGATTAATGCAAACAAGAGATTAAAGAGGATGAGAAGATAAGGTCACATACAGAATGGCAGTTGCATTTTTTGGTGGGATCTATCCACATATTGGTTTTCACTATGAGGTACACTGAAGAGTGGATTAGCAATTTAGTTGTATCTGGAAGGATGAGGGGGCCCACAAGGGAAATGCTTATAAGCTGGAGATGTGGTACTTTACTTGCCTTGTTCCAATGCTGCGTTCTGGGTGGTGGCCCTAGCTGCTGCTCATTCTTCTCTTGATGCAGCTCTCGTTATTTAAAGTTCCCCGCTGGTTCAGGCCTTGGTCCTACTTTTCTGGATCTACAGTGGTCAGGTAACTGGCACCCGAAATAACATCAGTCCTGGCAACCTATTTAAAGGCTATGTACACCTTTGGAGGCAATTTTTTTTATGATTGCATTTTACTCATTTTGGGCTAAAAATCATTTTTTCAATTGGTCTTTTTTTTTTAATATTGAGCGCTTCTGTCACAAAGGGTTAACAGTTTTTCTAACTGTGTGACTGCTACTTTAACTTTGTGCCTATCTCTAATTTACTAAGAGGTCATAAATACTTATAACACTTATTTAAGCCCCATTCTTATCAGTAAGATAAGAACTGAGCTATAAAGAGTGCTTATAATGTCAGAGAGCAGAGATAAGGAGTCCGTCATCATATGAGTGCGGGCCAATAGTCCCACTGTGCACACTATCACAGTAACGATGTATGCCGCTCTGGGACATATGGCCCGCTCACGCACCGTATGTCTCAGATGGCATACGGTCGTGTGCATGAGCCCTAACAGCTTAAAAGTGGGGTCCGAGGTGTCGCACCGCCGCAGATCTGATACTGATGACCCGTCCTGAGAATAGGTTGTAAATATTTTTTCCTGGATAACCCCTTTAAGGTAAATTACGATATTGGTGGAAAACTTCTGCTGCAGACCTTGCTGCAGTTTTCACAAACTATATGTAAAAAATCCAGTAGAAATCTGCAACACGTATCTGAATCTACAGCATGCCCTAAAATCTGCACAGATACAGCATTTCCCCATTCGCATGCAATGTATTGTAGTTTGTTGCAGGAAAATAAGATATATCAATAACTAAAGGGAACCCGTTGCCAAGAAATAGCAGTGCAAGCTACTGAGCAGATGTATATGTATCATTTATAGGAAAAGCTTCAGTGATGCCTGTAATTTATCTATTTAAATCTCTGCTCATTATGGGCTTAAGAGTCATGTGGGCGGTCCTATTCAGTGATTGACAGCTACATCTGTATAACTTTGCAAACAAAAATAGCTGCCAGTCACTGAGTAGGTCTACATTTTAAAGTTAATCTTTTACCAGTGACCTCCCTATCCAATTGTTTGCATAGACACATAGCTGTGTTTCACCTAAAAAAAGTTTTCATTTTGTTGATTCAAGGCTTGATTCCCGAGTTATGATACATTTTCTTAACCCCTTAACGTAAAATGCTGTACATGTAAGGCATTATGCGCCCGGAATTGTATGGAGCAGGCTGCTGTGGTGAGCCACTCCATACATGGCGGGTGCCAGCTGTATAATACATCAGGCAACTGGCCGCAATGACTGGGAACGGCAATCACGCTGAACCCTGTCATTTGACTCCCTCAGATGCCGCGTTCAACAGCAACATCTTTGAGGTAAGGCAAAGGGATGCAGTGAAATTGCGGGGCCCTGATCAGTTACCATGACAGCCTGGGCGCGACTGAAGCTTCCCAGTGTTGCCATGATAAGCTTCCTGCTAAGCTGTGCACAGCTAAGCAGGGAGAACATCAGATTGCCATTCACCCTAACAGATCTCTATTGGGGTGAATGGGACAAGGGATCAAAAGAAAAAAATATTAAAAGTTAAAATCACCCACTTTCCAAATTTTACAAATAAAAAGATATAAACAATATAAAAATAAACATATTAGGTATAACCACGTCCGAATATGTCTAAACTATTTTTAAAAAAACAAAAAACATTTCCTGTGTGGGGAACGCCATAACGAGTGTTGATTGAAGTTAGCTTCAGATGCTTCATATTAGAATGTATGGGCTCCGATGAGCCGAAGTTAGTTATTCACCGAAGTCGCGAGTGACTTCGTTGAATAACTTCTCTACTTGATTTGATTTAGAAAAACACTTTAAAACTTAAAACCGAACTCGGCTTCGGTTCCAATCAGGCGCTCCGTCCATTTCAGGGGTGGGGCTCCATGGGGTACGAGGTTCCCGTCCTACCGCTGGGACCCCCACTAATCTTACAGTTATCCCCTATCCTGTGGATAAGGGATAACGTGTTATAACCGGAATACCTCTTTAAGCTTAAGTTCTACTCTATCTTTTCCCATAAAGCTATGTATCATTCTGCTCAGCACTTCTTTCTCTATAACAGGCTGCCTGCAGATTGCACTGTGTTTTGATGGTGACAGGCTTTAAGTAAGCTGTGTGATGGTTTGGTTGAGCTACAAGGTCGGCATTTGTGATGTCATTTACTCCTATTCTAATGCAGTAACTTAACCTGACAAACCACCTGCTAGCATCAGCGAATGCAATCTGAAGATTGCCATTTTCTATTGTTTGCGCTGCTCTGTGCAATCTCTCAGCAACATTTAATAAGCCATTTGCTCCTTAGCATTATGTAAATTGCATATTTGTTTTTAGTCCTTTGACTAATCCTCAAAGACTTTTTCTCCTTTAACAAGGTGATTTCCTGTGATAAAAGAAAAGTTGGCGCAAAGGTTTTGTCTCTACCAATCTAGTGTTTTAGTGAGGTTACCGCTTAAAACAATGGTTGAATTACAAAGAGGGCAATATTATTCAGCAGCGTAAAAAAGGTGTCAAAACATTCCAGTCTGAGTTAAATCAAATGTTAAAACTGAAATGGGAACTGAGGTAAGGAAACAGATTAAAGTAGTTTGGACAGATTGCTGGCAGTTGCTCATGCCCCGCAGATAAAAGTTTATCTGGCCGTATGTGCAAAACTTCACTCTAGTCATTTGTCATTCTTCACAGCAGAGCGGCACTTCTACAGATCACTACTTTTTTTTAGACAACTTTCTAAATTCTTAACTCGATACCATAAGGCTACTAAAGCATAAAAAAAAAAAATCTGTGTCTGTTATTTTCAGCTCCTTGGAATCCTGATCATTGTCCAAAAAACATCCGAAGAACTGAGAACAGCACCAATGTCCCTCACCAATGGTGTCAGGAATGTAATAGCCGACGGATCCTCACCAGCCACAAAAGAAAAATTTGCAGCGTTTCGGAAATAGCCTAGCCTTGTGATGGCTAACCTCCGGCACTCCAGCTGTGGTAAATCTACGACTCCCAAGATGTACAGTTGCTTGGCTGCTCTCAGAACTCCATAGAAATGAATAGAGCATGCTGGGAGTCGTAGTTTCACCACAGCTGGAGTGCCGGAGGTTAGCCACCACTGGCCGAGCCTTTTTCAAGCATGCTAGTATACAGCCGAAATGTCACCATTTTTATGTGCACTATGAAGTAAATCAACAAAGAGTCAGTCAAACAGTGGGGATGATGGCGTCAAAAGAAATGTTGCCATTCTCCAAAGAGGTCTTTACTTCATTTAGTACTAACTCAGTCAGTAGAGAAAAAGAACATTTACATCCAGAGAGCTTGTATACATGCAATGTATGTAATAAAAAGCCAGGACCAGTAAAAACATAAGTGCCCAATTTTCAAGTATCATTTTCAAACATCTACATAAGTCTCCTACCCAAGCTAGGATAGTCAAACCAAAGACTTATCCAAAAGGAAGAGTGGCCCACCTGCAGACAGCAGTTTTGGGAGTTCTTGCCCCTCATTAGCACAGAGCAGGATACTGGGGGAAAATGCTTTTCACAGAAGAGACACGGGACCTTGCTCTGTACAGATGAGGGTTAAGAATCACGAAACAGCTGTCTGCAGATGGGTCCCTCCTTCTTTCTGAGGAGTTTATGATTTAGCTGGTATCAGATAGTTTTCTTTCTTCTGGAGGACTCAGGCTAGGAGAAGTGCATTACCATATACTCCAACATGTTATGACAACCTCAATGAGCATATTTCATGTCATTGTTCCACATCCTTGGTCTGCGTGAGCTGAACTGCAGCAGGTGGAATAATAGTTTAAAGGAATTCTGTCACCAGGTTTCACCCCCTCCAGATAAAAATATGGTTATGTTCAGGGAGCTTTAACCATTCCTAATGT
The DNA here is from genome assembly GCF_014858855.1 of Bufo gargarizans. Classification (NCBI taxonomy): domain Eukaryota; kingdom Metazoa; phylum Chordata; class Amphibia; order Anura; family Bufonidae; genus Bufo; species Bufo gargarizans. The sequence goes on from NC_058087.1 coordinate 59,309,716, forward strand.
GGTCTTATAAATGTAATCTGTAGGCTCATTTTGCTAAAAATACGCTATTACTAACCTGTCATTCATAAAAATAAGGTGCCCAAGGGGATGTAAATGGATCCAAGTTGCCGCCCTCACCCGCTGCCGTTTGTGCCCAGCGCCGCCTCATAATCTTCTGTGACGCCTCCCACTCTCCCTCCCTCCCCCCCCTCCTGCTGTAACATCGCTGTGAAAGCCTCCCTCCTCCCTCGGTAACATCACTGTGAAAGCCTCCTGCTCTCCCTCCCCCTCCCCCCCTCCTCCTGCTGTAACATCGCTGTGAAAGCCTCCTGCTCTCCCTCCCCCTCCCCCCTCCTCCTGCTGTAACATCGCTGTGAAAGCCTCCTGCTCTTCCTCCCCCCTCCCCCCTCCTCCTGCTGTAACATCGCTGTGAAAGCCTCCTGCTCTCCCTCCCCCCTCTTCCCTCCTCTTGCTGTAACATCGCTATGAAAGCCTCCTGCTCTCCCTCCCTCCCCCCTCCTCCTGCTGTAACATCGCAATGTTACAGCAGCAGCAGCAGGAGGAGGGGGGAGGGAGGGAGAGCAGGAGGCGTCACAGCGATGTTACAGAGGGAGGAGGGGGGAGGGAGAGCAGGAGGCTTTCACAGCGATGTTACCGAGGGAGGAGGGAGGCTTTCACAGCGATGTTACAGCAGGAGGGAGGGAGAGCTGGAGGAGTCACAGAAGATTATGAGGCGGCGCTGGGCACGAACGGCAACGGGTGTGGGCGGCAGTTTGGATCCATTTACATCCCCTTGGGCACCTTATTTTTATGAATGACAGGTTAGTAATAGCGTATTTTTAGCAAAATGAGCCTACAGATTACATTTATAAGACCACATTAGGAATCGTGACGGCACCCTGAACATAACCATATTTTTATCTTAAAGGGGTGAAACCTGGTGACAGAATCCCTTTAAGGGCAATCAGTTACCAAGCAGAGCCTTTTATTATATAGGAGCTATAAAGGTGGTCATACACCTTCAATAGCTATTGGCTGAACAGCTATTCCTCCCGACCACCTGATACAATTGCACTCAATTTCAGTGAGTGTGCATGTATTCTCAATAGGTGAGCGAGGAATAAGCTATTGTGAGACATATCATGGTGGTGTCTTATCCACCTTGAGCACAAAGACATTTTGAGATTCCCAATTCTCCTTTTTCTCAGCATCTTCCAAACATCTAATGAACATTTATTGGCGAAAATCGATGTGTTTGGCTGGGCTTAGTGTAATGTGCATGGCCAACTTAAAGCGGTGTGCGATGGATTCCAAAATAACGAACTTACTTGTTTTTGGCATGCAATGTATCCAGTGCGACTTATATACAGTTTCAGATTAATTTTCTGCCATTAAACCTCCACTTTTCTCTCTCGCTGTAGTGTGAGAACTAGAGTTGTTGCGATACCAAATTTTTGATTCGGTTCCGATACTATGAAAAAGTATTGCGATTTCAATACCACACAAAAAAAATAAACCAAAAAAGCCACGTGCATTCCGCATTTTTAAAAATGGCGACTCGTGCAGTTTTTATAAACTTTTTCTCTTTCGGCGTTCACCGCATAGATTTTTTTAAAATATTTTAATAGTTTGGACATTTCTGACGTGGCCATATGTAATATGTTTATTATTTATACATTTTATATGTGAAATTGAGAAAGGGGGTGATTCATACTTAATATTTTGGTGGGGGGGTTTTAACTTTTTTTTTACGCTTTTTATTTAATAACTATTTCCCCCCCTTAGGGGCCAGAACCTGGGATTTTTTTCATCCCTTGTCCTATTCACCCTGATAGAGCTCTATCAGGGTGAATAGGACTTCACACTGTCCCTGCTGCTCTGTGCTCTGTGCACACAGCATCAGGGATGTTACCATGGCAGCCGGGGCTTCAGTAGCGTCCTGGCTGCCATGGTAACCGATCGGAGCCCCAGGATTACACAGCTGGGGCTCCGATCAGAAGCTGCCACTGCCAATGAGGGGGAGGGGAGGGGACCCTGTGGCCGCTGCCACCAATGATTTTAATACTGGGGGGGTTGAGAGGGGCCGGCGCACTGTGCCACCAATGATTTTAATGGGGTGGGGGGTTGAGGGGGGGGGGGGCGCACTGTGCCACCAATGATAATTACCCCTTAATACAGGAGGCGGGTACTGGCAGATCAGCGGCAGTTAACCCCTCAGGTGCCGCAACTGAGGGGTTAACTGCCGCTGATCGCAGCTCCCTGTCAGAGGCAGGGTGCCGGCAATGCGATTCTGCTGCCGGCACATGCCTCCTGTATTACGTGTTAAAGACTACTTTTCCTGGGTCTAGACTTTCAGTATTCGGCTACACAAAGCGGCGCCCAGAGATGTCCCAGATGTCCTATCATTGGTGGCGCCCTCCTCCGCCCCTCTCTCTGTTTATTGGTGGCAGCGGCAGCAGCGGCACAGGGGGGAGGGAGAGACAGCTTCCTTCTCCCCTGTGCTGCTGAGGGAACATGAGCGTGCTCACAGCAGCACGCTCATGTTCAGAGATACTAGACTGTGCAGCAGCGCAGCCCAGTATCAAAAAATTGAAATCCCGGTAATTGTTTGGGTATCGAAATTTCGATACCCGCAACAACCCTAGTGAGAACACATTTTTCATCCAATCACAGGAACCTTTCTCAACTACATTTCCCATAATGCACTAAACTGCCTTTGACCGTGTCCTCCTCTCTTATTTATTTATTTTTAACCCCTCCAGCCCTATTGTACTATGCATTCTGTATTAAGAATGCTATTATTTTCCCTTATAACCATGTTATAAGGGAAAATAATAAAATCTACACAACACCTAACCCAAACCCGAACTTCTGTGAAGAAGTCCGGGTTTGGGTACCAAACATGCCGATTTTTCTCACGCGCGTGCAAAACGCATTACAATGTTTTGCACTCGCGCTGAAAAATCGCGCATTTTCCCGCAAGGCATCCGCATCTTATCTGGGCCAAAAACATGACGCCCGTGTGAAAGAGGCCTAAAAGAGAAATGGCACAACATAGAGTTAGGTCCTTTAAGGCTCATGTAATAATCTGTCTACAACTAAAAAAGGGTACAAGTATATGTCAAAATATGCATTGCAAAACATAGTACTCCCTAATCTCTATCATGGTATGCATGAAGTTACAGTATGGGGCAATCATTTTAATCAGAATGAGCTACAATATCAGACAAGGGTCACAAGCTGCGCCTGCGACATACGAGGCGGGTGCTGGCTATGTAATACAGCGGACCCCTGGCTGCAATCAGCGGAATGGTAGATGACTCCAATCCTTGTCATTTAACGCCTCAGATGTTGTAGTCAACAGCAATCGCAGGTTAGACAGGAGGCCTCCCTCTAACAGGGGACAGAAGGGGCTTCGCTCTGTCCCCCGATAGGACAACCTGCTGCAAAACCACAGGGTTCTGTTCGGTTGAGCTTTGTGAAAGCTTCCAAGCCTGTCATAGAAAACAGCCTGTTAACAGGAAGTCTGTAAAAATCCCATAGACTAAAATAATATACTACAACAATCTATGGTATAATCAATCACAAGATTTCATGTTTAATTCCATTAAGGGTACTAAGAACTACAGTAAAAATAATAAAAAATGTTTTTAAGAATATATAAAATAAATTAAAAACTCAAATCACCTCCTTTCCCAATTAAATATATATATATATTTGTACTGACCCGCAAAATATGGTTGCTGAGCCATTTTTTGTGTATGCTGTTAAAAGAAAACCTATAAAATAATGGTGGAATTGTGTTTTTTTTTCAATTTCACATCACATTTTTCAAAAGAAGATATGGTTAATTAAAGTGTCATTAACCCCTTCAAGACCAAGCCAGTTTTCATCTTAAGGACTAAGCCACATTTTGCAAATCTAACATGATTCACTTTATGCAGTAATAATTTTGGAATGCTTTTACTTATCGAACTTTATTAGTATACCTTAAAAAATTGGAACGTGAGTAATATCCTATAGAAACTAAAGTTCACAATAGGCGTTATCCCTTGCATAGCAAAATATGCAAAAATTAGCACTGATTCCGGCCAGTAATAACTCTCACCTCTTTCACTTTATGTGGGGTACATAAGGGGAATAATCTGACGGAAAAGAGCTTGCAGGGTGAAAAAAAACCCTATCAAGTGTGTAGCATCCACCAATAAAATGATGTGATGTTTCCACAAATAAATCAACAAAGACCGAGCACTGAGGGGGGGGATTACTATTTTTTGCAGGGAGAGGAGTGGGCAAAGGTGCCATGTGCAGTGTCTAATAAAGGCGTTATGACATGCTCACACTGCATAGCTTCTCAAAAAGCCCCCAAATACTCCTATTGCCCTCTATCTACCAGCTATAGTCCGTGTATGTCTATATATTGCCCATTATCTGCTCTACGCGTTTCTTATAACAAATCATCAGGAGCTGGGGCTCAGACAAACAACACTTAGCAAACAGACACACAGCGCTGCCCCTCTCACTTCTGGAGGCGGTAGCGTCGGCGCTAGGATGGCCGTGACGCGGGCGCCGGGAACAGCTGTTTAAGTCACTTAGGCCACTCCCGTCGAAGGCGGAGCTCATCCCCAAGGCGGCCAATCAAGGGGCTAGACGTGCGGTTTGCTAAGTGTTGTTTGTCTGAGCCCCAGCTCTTGATGATTCGTTATAAGAAACGCGTAGAGCAGATAATAGGGTTTTTTTTTTCACCTTGCAAGCTCTTTTCCGGTAGATTATTCCCCTTATGTACCCCACATAAAGTGAAAGAGGTGGGAGTTATTACTGGCCAGAATCAGTGCTAATTTTTGCATATTTTGCTATGCAAGGGATAACTCCTATTGTGAACATTAGTTTCTATAGGATATTACTCTCGTTCCAATTTTTTAAGGTATACTAATAAAGTTCAACATTTTAAAGGGCTTCTGTCACTCCACTAAACTCATTTTTTTTTTGGTCTCCCTACAATCCTTATGCTGCGATTTCTTAATATATATAGCTATTACACTGTTTGGTTCAGTAGTTCTATCAAAAAACTGACTTTTATATTATGCAAATTACCTCTCTAGCAGCAGGTAGGGCGGCTACCTGCTGCTAGCAGCCGCATCCTCGATTCATAATGACGCCCCCTCCTCATGTTGATTGACAGGGCCAGCGGACGCGCTCGTCCTCTGACTGGCCCTGTCTTCGTTTTAAATCTCGCGCCGGTCTTCAGTTGGCGCAGGCGCACTCAGAGGAGGACGCTCGCTCAGCCGCTCCATCCTCAGCGCGCCTGTGCCGATGACGTCACATGTACACCCGGCGCAGGCGCACTGAGGATGGAGCGGCCGAGCGAGCGTCCTCCTCTGAGTGCGCCTGCGCCAACTGAAGACCGGCGCGAGATTTAAAACGAAGACAGGGCCAGTCAGAGGACGAGCGGGTCCGCTGGCCCTGTCAATCAACATGAGGAGGGGGCGTCATTATGAATGGAGGATGCGGCTGCTAGCAGCAGGTAGCCGCCCTACCTGCTGCTAGAGAGGTAATTTGCATAATATAAAAGTCCGTTTTTTGATAGAACTACTGAACTAAACTGTGTAATAGCCCTATATATTAAGAAATCGCAGCATAAGGATTGTAGGGAGACAAAAAAAAAAAAAAGAATTTAGTGGAGTGACAGAAGCCCTTTAAGTATACAAATACACAAACGTTCTGTTACTCAGTGATAAGTGTTTAGAGGTGAACATAATCCAATCATATCTCAATCAGTGAATTGCTTTTACTTATCCAAGCAATTCTGAGACTGTGTTCTTGTGACATATTGTACTTCATGTTAGTGGTAAATTTGAGTCCATAAAAATCAAAAATTTATGGAAAATTTTGAAACATTTACAGTTTTCTACATTTTCATTTCTCTGCTTTTAAGACAGATAGTAATACCTCAAAGTATGTATTACTTAACATTTACCATATGCCTATGACTATGTTGGCATCATTTTGTAAATGTAATTTTATTTTGTTATAATGTTAGAAGGCTTTGAATTTTAGAACCAATTTTGAAATTTTTAAACCGACTTAACTCAGTTACAAAGTCACTTTGTGGGGATTAGATACTAGAAATCACCCTTAAATGATTTTCCATTTTGATTTTTTATTTTTTTTTGTAAAGCAGCCAAGATAAACAGTAAAACAGCAGGACAAGGTGATGTTTTATATAGTACTTTTTGATCGCTCGCTATTAGGCTTTTTTTGAGGCAAGGTGACAAAAAAATTGCTAGTTTGGCACAGTTTTTATGTATTTTTTTTTTATAACAGTGTAGATGATCTGATCATTTTTATAGAGCAGGTTGTTACGGACGTGGCAATACCCAACATGTCATGTCTTGATGTGGTGAAAGGGCTTTTTTTATCCCTATTTTAATGCAGTACATTACATGCTGTATTGTGCTGCAATGAACTTTCAGTTTCATACTGACAGTTGCCTAGGAGAAACCCAGCCTGGGCACTGGGTCTCTAAGGCTTCCATAGCTGGTAGGCTCCAATGCCTGTTTAAGGCATCGGGCTGCCATACCAGCCATCGACCCCCCCTTTCACCAAAGCGCTTGGGGATGATGGGGTCCGAGAGGGAGCCGCCACCCTCTGTAAACCCTGCACGTGCCATGGTCAGTATTGACTGCAGCATTTAAGGGGTTAATCCGACAGCACCTTAATTTTCAGCGTTGCCAGTGGATACAGCAGGGGCCCTGCTGTCAGTAACAGCTCTTGCACCCGGCCGATCAGAACATGTACTTTTTGTTAATAAACATAACCATACGAGGAAAAACGAGATTTTTGTATAACTTACCAGTAAAATCTCTTTCTCGCTCTTTCCTTGGGGGACACAGAAGACCTTGGGTATAGCTCATCTCCCTAGGAGGCGTGACACTAAGTGAAAACTGTTAAGCCCCTCCTCCACAGCTATACCCTCAGCCTGGAGAGAGAGACTGCCAGTTGCGTGTCCAAGCAGTGAGAAAAGGCAAAGACCAACAAGGAACCAAAAAGCCAACTACCCAACGGGTAACAAAAACTCGGAAAACGCACAGAGAAAAAATAATGAATGGGTGGGTGCTGTGTCCCCCAAGGAAAGAGCGAGAAAGAGATTTTACTGGTAAGTTATACAAAAATCTCGTTTTCTCGCCCAGTTTCCTTGGGGGACACAGAAGACCTTGGGACGTTCAAAAGCAGTCCAAAAGGGGGAGGGACCACAGCACCAAGGTGAAGCACCCGAAAGGCATCAATGAACCGCCGCCTGTAAACCCAGGCGGGGTAAGGCAGCATCCGCCAAAGTCAGAGCATGCACCCTGTAGAAACTCAGTAAGGCGTGCAAGGCAGACCCTGTGGCCGCCGTGCCCAAATGCACAGGCCGAAGCCCAATGCCTCCAGCCCAGGAGGCACCGACCGCTCTGGTGAAAGGAACGGTGACACCAACTACAGAATCCTGCCCTAGGTGCGGTAACCTCAGCAATAGCCAATCTGAATCAAGCGGAGGAAAACCACCCTGGAGTCTGTCAACCCTATGCACAGACCTCCTGGAAACCCAAGAGGCCGAACGTCTGCAAGAGTCGGAGATCTCCAAGTAAAAACGGCAAGGCCCAAACAACGACCAATAGGTGAGGTGTTGAAGCGAAAGGCAAACACCACCTTCAGAAGGAAGGAAGGAAGGAAGAAACGGGATGCAGAAACAGCCCTGTACCTGGAAAAGACAGAAAGCTCGTAACAAAAAAAAGGGCCATTCTGGCACCCGTCAGAGACACGACTGATACGGAACACGACCGTACAGGACAGAAGGGATAGAGAGAACTCCTGTAACGGCTCCAAGGACAAGATTGGAGCGCCGAGAGCTCAGAATACAGTCCCCAGGGCGGTACCGAAGGACAGTACAGAGGAACCAAAGAGCCACTCCGAGGAAGAAGGTCTTGGCAGGCCAGAGGGCCGGGAACGCTGGAAGAGGAAGAACAGCGCCGACACTTGACACCTCAAGGAAAAGACAGAACCATGGGGAAAGGACTTCAGAGTGGGGAATGCACAGCTTCCCACAGAACCCCAGACAAAAAAACCCTAAGTCTTACGACAGATCCTGGACGAAACACAGCCAGGAGTGGACAGTCGCCTGGCAAGCAGGCAAAAACCCAATGTGATCAGGCGCAGACCAGTAACACGGGCAGAAGGGTCGACAAAACCAGCCCCGTCGGCCCTCGAACAACGTTGTCCCGTATCCACCCGAGTGGAGGAGCAGAGGACAGAGGGAAAGAACCCAAAGGATCCGCCAGACGCCAGGGGAAGGCAGGCTAAAGTCCATGCTGATGCAACCACGTTGTACAGTCCCGGTGAGGGAGATCAAAGGACAATCTGGACCGAGGTAGTCCCCCCAAGACATCGAGAAGGTAAGTCTACATCAGGACCATCGTCTTAGAACGGGCCACGCAATCTGCACTCAGTGGGGGGACAGAACGCGGTAGACTCGGTAAATAGGCACACAGCTAATACAGCCAGCGTGAACAAGGGAGACGGTACGAGGCCAAAGGGAACACCGGAACCATCCACATGAACAATCATGCTCTCCCCAGAGGGGAGGACAGTGAAAATACAGCCTCCGAAGGCTGGCGAGAAGCCACATCGGAGTGATTCGTATAGAGCGGGAGCCGAACAAAGCCGGCGAGATAAGGCCGTCGAGACAGAGGCCGACAACACACCCTCCAACCGAAAGGAGGAGGAGTGGGCAACAGGGAAGCCATAGGACAGCTCAAAAGCAGAACCCGCTACACTGTGAGACGCCCGGTCCACCGTCTCGCAGAAGGCGAATACCTTGAAGAACCCAAGGCGGAGGTCCCCGGACCTGGGTAATCCAGCACCCAAGAAAAGTCGGGTGACCTTCCCGAGAAGAGCAGCCCGAACCCGGTAGCAGATCAGACAGAAGCGTAGAGGCGCCAAGAGGAAGGACTCATACCACACTGCATCCGAAGAGGAGGAAATTGCAGCAGGCAAGGGAACCGCAGTCCTGCCAGAGCCAACGAAGAATTCGAGAGGCGCTGCAGACAACAGCACTCTCGACCATGTGACCACTAGCGCAGGGAAGTAATGCCGCAGAAGGACTCATGGGCATGCATCTAGGACCCACGAACACTCCCTGTCAGCTCGGTGCAGCAGAGAGCAAAAGAGCCTGTCCGGTCAGGAGGACAGAATGAGCTCCCTAGGGACGAGTGCAAGGCTGGCGGCAAGCATCGTCTCCCAAGAAACAAAGGTATGCCGCAGGAAGCAGGTGAGGCATACGTACGAGCAGCCCCGTAAGCAGCGAGAAGGCCAACCCACCTAGAAAAAAAAGGGGGGGGGGCTCGTCCCAGAGTGCCCCAGCATGTACGGAATTGCAAAGTGCAACCTGAAAGGGAGTTATGCACAAACCTAGCATAGCATGCGAAGGAACGCAAGCAGTCCACCCTGAAAGGGGGGAAATTGTACCTGGCCAACAACAGTCGGCAAGAGTGCAAAGACCCGTCCCAAAAGGGAGTGATGCCTAAGGCCGTACCTACTTCAGAGAAGCAGGACATTACCCTATAATCCAGCAGGAACGCAGGAGGTCCACCTAGCGAAAGGGGAACATGCACAGGGATATCCTAGCATTAAATGAGTGTGCAATAATACACCCAACACTGAACTCAGCGAGAGTGCAACTACTTTGCCAATGAAGGGGGACATGTACAAGTCCAGCACAGCCATATAAGGACAGCCATGAATCTCATGAGCGTGCCAAATTCTGCCCTTGAAGTGAGAGGTGGTCACGCACAAGGCCAGCACCGTAACCAATGGAAGTGCAAGCGTTCCACCCATGTTAGAGGGCCATTCTCATGGCCAGCAATGTATCCGGTGAGAGTGTAGCACAACGCCCAGAAAAAGGGAGGGTAAAGCACATGGCCAGCATCTCATCCAGGGAGAGTGCGAGCACACCGCTATGCATGGGAGTCATACACATGGCCAGCAATGTACTGGCAAGAGACAAACACAGTCACTAAGGATGCGTGCATGTCGCCTGAGGAAGGAAGGCATGCCCCGGGCTGGCAGAGAATCCAGCAAGAGTGCGTACACCGCCTACGGAAGAGGGGCCATGCATATGGCCGACAGCGGATCCAGCGAGAGCGCAAGCACCCTGCCATGTATGGGATACATGCACGTGGCCAGCAACGTACCTGCGAGGAAACAACCAACGACAGAGGGAAGTATGTATGCTGCCTGAGGGAAGGAGGCATACCTAAGGCCGGCAGGGAATCCAACAAGGGTGCAGCATACCGCCTAAGAATGGCCGGCAGCGAAACCAGTGAGTGCAGCATAAGAACATAGTACATCATAGCACATCAGCGAGTGCGCAGCATTCCACCAATGGAAGGGGGATGTGCACATATCCAAAACCGTATCCGGCGAGAGTGCAGTATTCCGCCTAAAAAAGGGGGTCATGCACATGATCGGCAACAGATCCAGTGAGAGTGCCGCGTTCCGCCCAGGAGGGGGGTCACGCACATGGCCGGCAGCGAATCCAGTGAGTGCTGCGTTCCGCCCAGGAAGGGGGTCCCGCACAGGGCCGGCAGCAAAACCAGAGAGTGCAGCGTTCCGCTTATGGAAGGGAGTCGTGCACATGGCCAGCACCGTATCCGGTGAAGGTGCAGTATTCCGCCTAAGAAGGGGGTTATGCACATGGCCAGCCAGGGGGAGTGCAGTAGCCCGCCTAGGAAGGGGGGGAATGCACATGGCAGGCACCATAACCGGAGAGACGATGAATGCTGCCTACAGAAGGTCCGAATGCACTTGGCCAGCGCCGTATCCTGGAAGAGGCAAGAAAAAAACCACCTAAAAGGGGAAAAAAAGGAGGGCTAACTATACAGACCCACTTGTGGGAGCCGGCCTGTACCCAAAGGGTTAACAGGGATCCAGCCTGGAGGGCGGCGTGCGATCCCCTGGGGGCGGAGGAACCTCCAGGCGGGAAAAAATCGCGCCTGGAGAAGTTCCCGCCCCCTCCACCAGAGACCGGAAAATTGCGGCCTAGTAGGCCGCGAAGCCGGGGGCTAAAGTTGCGGCGTCCGGCCCGTCATACCGCCGGGACCTGAGGCGGAATGGCGGTTCAAACCGGCCGCGGGAGCCCACCCCGCAGGCCGGTCGGGATTGCGGCCCAGCAGGCCCGAAGCCTGGGACCAACTAGCGGAGCCCCGCCGACCGGCACCTGCTGGGGCATAGTCAAGCCCAATGCGGGCCGCGGGAGCCCACCCCGCCGGCCGAAAGAGAGGGGGGCGCGGAGTGCAGTTCTGCCGGCCGCGGGAGCCCACCCCGCCGCCAGAAGAGACAGGAGGGCCGGAATGGCGGCTCGCTGGCCGCGGGGGCCCCTCCGCCGGCCGGAAGATACAGGGGCCCGGAGTGGCGGTTCTGCTGGCCGCGGGAGCCACCCGGCCGGCCGGAATAGACAGGGGCCAAAATGCGGTTTTGCCGGCCGCGGGAGCCCACCCCGCCGCCAGAAAAGACAGGAGGGCCGGAATGGCGGCTCGCTGGCCGCGGGAGCCCACCCCGCCGGCCGGAAGAGTAAGGGGTCCTCCTTACATCCACTGCAGCGTCCTGCCCCTCCGGTAAGCCCAATGTGATCAGGCGAAATGGGGGGAAGCCCAGATGCCAGGGGGGGACCCAGAGACGGAGAGCTCAGGATATAGTCCCCTCACTAGCAGCATGTCCCATGAGGCCAGGAGAAAAGAGGAGCAGATTGCCGCACAGCGGCACCCCAGGGGCCAGCCTATGTCCAGCAGGGGAAGGGTCCAGAGGCCCAGTATGGGGGTCAGGCACGCAGGAGACCATTGGGTGGGGGACGTAGGGCTGGAGAAGCCACTCTCTTACCACAGCCGTCTTCACCCTCGGTCCATTCCAGCAGGGTCGCCCCTTCAGCTACTGGCACCGTAGTGGCAGGACGCTGGAAGAGGGGCTTGGCGTGCGGGCGACCCTTGCTGCTGGCGGGATGTAAGGGGAGCTAGGCTGCCCTGATCCACCTTGCCTTCTGTGGGGGAGGCAGCAGTGCGGTGACCGGCACTGGCGCAGCTCAACCCCGGGAGAACAGAGAGGTCTAGTGCGTCTCTGTTGTCCCTGATGATCTGGAACAAAAAGAAAGAAAAAAGTAAAAATCTAAAAATTTAAACAAGGAGAAAAGAGCCCTGCAGAAGCAGGGAGTGTCTTGCCTCCTTGGACACTAAGCAAAAAACTGGCAGTCTCTCTCTCCAGGCTGAGGGTATAGCTGTGGAGGAGGGGCTTAACAGTTTTCACTTAGTGTCACGCCTCCTAGGGAGATGAGCTATACCCAAGGTCTTCTGTGTCCCCCAAGGAAACTGGGCGAGAAAGTTATATTATTAACCCCTTCACACATTTCCACGTACATGTACGTGGGGGAATGTGGTCTCTTGCTGCATCCCCATGTACGTGAAAATGCATGAAGAGGTAATAATAGAAAAAAAATTAGTCCTCCTCATATGATTATGTTAATGAAAAAAATAGTAAAATAGTACACCATACAATAAATATAGTAAAACCGCTGTCAACAACGTTGTAGACAACAAAATTGAGAATCCATACTCTAATTACAAGTCGTCCCCCAAGTCTACAACTATAAAGATAATTTGGTGACCAAATCTTACACATGATATTTCCTTCCAATTTGACATACCGGTTTTCTCTGAAGTCCTCAGAAACACCATGTCAGCTGGGATTCTTTGATTCTGAAAATAATAAATGTACGCATAAAAAAATAATTCCGATCCAGATTATGCTCCATGGTACTAGAATTCAAAGGTCGCAAACAGGATTGAAATGCAATTAAAACAGGATTTATCCTCGCACTTTATATTCTGCATTTGCAATTTAGAAATCAATATTTTAAAAAATTATACCATAAATAAGTAACAGTTAAGCCCCTGAGGTACTTCCAATTGGTGAGCTGTCTCTATGCACTATGAATATTAATAAAGACACAGATTATTTTATCTTGTTGTGTAAATGTGTCTACATTGTAATAGTAACAATCAAGGACTGGCAGAGCACTTTGCTTCTAGAAGCAGACAACGTTACATGACCGTTAGATTAGTTTTCTTACAGATTAACCACTTTATTAAAATATTCTGGATTTCCTGTTAAATTATAAGTGCAAACCTGGGGAAGCCAGAGAAGGGGCCATTCACACGTCAGATTTTGCCCAGGGAATTTTGGCGCAGCATCTGTGTCTGGCAGCGGACATGTGGTGCCTGCGCTGCAGTTCACCAAGAAGAGATGTGTCCCTACTTGGAGCGGTGTGAGGACAGCTCCCCGCCGGGAGCTGCAGTGTTGGAATTGGTGAGGTACTGTACTACATGGTGTAAATATATATACTTTTATTTTATCACATTTTGGGCCTTTGAGGGAGCTTTATTATAACTCAGACATCCCCTTTAAAGAAACCCTAAACCTAGAAAAGAAAGAAGAAAGTTGTCCTCGTTGCTTCTCAGCATGCAACACATTCTGCATGATCCGGAGAAAAACATCTTCTAGAAGTCCTACATAGAACACGGCGAATAACCTCCTGCTGATCTCTTTCATCTTCTACTGGTGGCAGGCTAGGACTTAGTAATCTTTTTCTCCTACTGTAGACATGGCAAAGCAGTAAGGATCCTGCTCCAGCCAGTTGTCTTACAGCTAGACACTTGATGTGTAATGTGGGGGGGCTAGTGGGACAAAATCTTCTGAGACAGACAATAATTTTTATATATTTTTCAGTTTTAATTGTAATATGAGACAAAACAGGATCAAAGGAAATTATGAGATTAAAGGGGTTGGCTGCATTTTTCTACTGATGAGCTATACTCAGGATATGTCATTAATATCAGGTGGGCAGAGGTCCAACTCCCGGCACGCCCGATGATCAGCTGTTTGAAGAGAAAGCTGCGCTCGTACTAGCGCTGCCATCTCTTCTCTGTTTACCTGCTCGCTGCAGCAATCGCAGTGGTGAGCAGGTGTAATTACAACTATGGCGTACAACTCCGTGCTATTCACTTGAAAAGACGGGAGCTGTCCCATTGACGTGAATGAGGATGCCATAATTGTAATTACACTGCTAGACACTGCGGTTGCCGCCGTGAGCAGGTAAACAGAAAAGAGAAGGAAGCGCTTTTACCCCCTTAAGGCTACATTCATGTGAAAAACGGATGTGTGATGGATGTTTTTTTATGGCCGTTGCACATACGTTTTAAGAACAATGCTAGTCTATAGGGTTATTCACATGGCAGTTTTTTTGATGGCCAGCGAATAAGGGACACTTACCGAAAGCCCCTATAAAATTTAATGGGAGCGTTTTTAACATCCATTTTTCAGGAAGGCATCAGTGAAAAAAAGTTTGTTAAAAACAGTTTATCTGTTTTTAATGGGCGTTTTTTTTTCATTGTTTTGTGAATTTAGCCTTATGGAGGAAGCACTTGGATTTTTTTTTTATGTTTTTGTGCCTTTTTTAAAAAGGCCTATCTTATCAAGAGTCCAGCATCTGAGACCCCAAGCAAACATCTCATTCTGTTAGGGAAAGTGACTGTTCTCTGCTCGAGAACCCCAAAACTCACACTACAAGCAAAAAGTAGTATTACAAGTGGATATTCAAATGAATGGCCATCCATGTAATAGATGGAAGAACCCGGTTTGCAAGAGCATGCCTATTCCTTACAGATGCATTTTCAGTTACAACCCACTTGTGCCTACTAAAAGAGTTGCCTGCACATACAAGAGATGTCATTGAAAGAGATGTACCGTTCAATGACACAGAAAGCCGTTTTAGATTAACAGCCTGGTATCTCAATCCATAGAAATATAAGCAAATTTTAGCATCCACCAAATTACAAATGCCATTCTTCACACAGTCTATCGTAATTTACACCCTCAATTCAAAACTGCCAAGGTGCCAAAGTAAGAGGAAATATAACACTTGATATAGCATGTCATATGTAGATAATTGAAGTAAAGAGCCACAGGCTACCAGACAATGCAATCTGCTGGTAAGCAACATGATGA
This sequence comes from Bufo gargarizans, assembly GCF_014858855.1. Lineage (NCBI taxonomy): Eukaryota > Metazoa > Chordata > Amphibia > Anura > Bufonidae > Bufo > Bufo gargarizans. Next base: position 59,324,785 of record NC_058087.1, read on the forward strand.
CATCATAAGAAAAGTACCATAAAACTCTGCTATATCGCAGAAGTGTAACAGATGTTCTTGCTGTGTATTTTTATTTAGCAGAGCCAATTCATAGAGAGTGCAAAAGGCTGACCTAAGGCTGCAAAAGCACACTGTGCATTCAGCTATTTACAGATGTTTTATACATCTGCTCATTGAGCTAAAGCTTTTTTGATTGTAATACTTGCTGTGACATAAAAAGAATGCTTTCAAAGACAATCGAGCCCCATATGTGAGAATACAGTAGCAATCATTATAACTTCATTAAATAATATGACTTAGGTGTCACTTACAATTCAGAATATAGTAAAACATGCAACAAATACGTAGTACAAAAGACCCCGTACACAGGGTGTTTAATATATGAACCTATGGGTTGAAATGACCTTTCAGAAAGCTTAAAGGGATTGTCCAGTTTCCTTTACTGACTCCTGTGTGCACTGCGTTCTCTTTACAGTTTACCTGCTCGCCATTGACATTGCAGCAGCGAACAGGTATAACTGCAGCGCCTCCGTCCTGTTTACTTGAATCAGAAGGGGCAGTTGTAGTTACACTCCATCCTATTGAAGTGGAGGAGCTGTAAAGACACTGCTCGCCGCTGCAATGTTGATGGCGAGCAGGTAAACAGTGAAGAGAATGCAGTGCTCACACGAGCGCTGCCTCCTCTTCAAACAGCTGATAGATCGTGGGGGTCTGCCTCCCGGAACCCCCGGCAGATATTGGTGATCTGGAGGTCCTCAATATAGGAAACGAGACAACTCATTTAATGGGGTGTTCCCAGAATATCCTCTTATAGAACATCAACCAAATATGCCATAAGAGTCTTGCCCAACCACATGGTGCCACGCTAATCCCAAGCGCAAGCATACCCAATTCCTCTGTTCCAGTGGAGAATCACTCGTGAACAGGAGACATATATGGTGAATTCACACGTAGAAGATTTATTCTAGCAGAAATCCATGTGCTTGCCACCAAAACAACCCCAATCAGACATATGTACTGATTTTCAGGCAAAAAGGATGCAGAGACCAGCTGATAGCCAGTAAGTATCAGAGCGGCAGGAGAAGGGTGAGAATGGTAAGGGTGAGAATTCTTTCTTTTTAGCCTTTTTAAAAATATCCTTTTCTTGCTATGCAAGTCATTGTTTCTGAACTTTTCATCAGTTTTCAAATCTTATACCATGTAATAGAAACATAAGTCATCCTTGTACTATTAACTTGCTCCATACCAGTAATTTGGATGCTAGATTGTGAAAAATAACCCGGTGCTTTATGCTAAGGCTTTATATTGTGGCACCAAAATTGAACACTTCATGCAGATGGTTTGTGTGCTTTAGCTGTATGGATCATCCTTTGAAATGACTCATTCATTTCACTGTTGGTGCTCACTCCGGTTCAGTTCATTTGTAAGTATGGGAGTCCGTGTTATATACAGCAGTCTACAAAACACATGGTGCGCGCTATTACAAGGCTTACGTAAGCAGGGTGTAGTTGTTACCTTTTCTACTATGATCAGGTCTCCCACTTGAATATCTGAACTTTTCACTTGCACTTTACCTATAATAAAAATAAAATCAGTCATATTGGCATGTGATAGACAGACATAGACAGACAGATAGAAGATAGATATGCGATAGATCAATAGATAGATAGAATAGATAGATAGATAAAATAGATGGAATAGATAGATAGATATGAAGACAGATAAACAAAAAGGAACAGATTTACTATGAAAAGCATATCAGCTCTGCATGGTGTACCTGTCGTGGACCAAATATTAGCCATTTTTTACATTTTTTGAACATTACTAGACCTTTTTCAAAAGAGAAGGGGAAATGGATAATCAAATTCTAAAATGGGCTAAATTTCATAAAGGGAAATTTCCTTTTTTTTAACACAAAATTAACAGAATTTTTTAAAAATAATTATTTGCTTGCAGTACTATGCCAATGTAAATTAAATATAAAAAAAATAATTCTTTAGCAGTCAGAGCGGAAAGATAAAACTCCTTATAGATGGGGATCCCACTGCTATTTTGCTGCTGTGAGGGAAAGATGTGGCTGGCGTAACAGAATGACAGCCATCTCTATAGGCCTAGATAAGGATGTTCACAGAAGGGCATTGCACCTATTAGTGTAATGTGTAATACCCTCAGTCACTCATCCCCCTCCCCTCTCTGGTCAGAGTGAATGGTCTGACTGAGGCCTGTTTCACCGTTTTGACATGAGTTCTGGCAGAGAACAGGCTTCTGAAGCTCTCTGGACCCAGCATTGTTGGACATTACTGGAATGCCCACAGGCCCCCTGACTATAATGAGGTTCAGCGAAGATCCGGCCACTAACTGGCAAACATGCCAGGATTCGGACGGACAAATAACGCAACATGCATCTTATAGGTAGGTGATAAATGTTGTTCATGGGCCAACCCTTTCAAATATAATTATAAAAGAAGGTATTAATTGCTGATTAACTTACCCAAACTAAATTTATTCTCGTGAATATTTTTTATAATGTAAGGTAAGATATTCTTTTACTTTACAGAAATAATGGGGAATACACGAGATTAAAATTATTAGTACTGATTGTTTACTTCACTTTGTAACTAAAGGGGTTGTCCTCAGGAAAGGTCATCAGTATTTGATTGGTAGCACCGGACCTAATCAGGCGCTGTTTGAACCACAGTGCCCAATGAGCGTATCGGCTTCTTGCTAGGACAAGTGAACTCATGTACATCGGTCATATGGCCTGGGTGCAGCTCAGTCTCATTCAAGTAAACGGGGCTGAGCTGCAGTACCAAGCACAGCCACTATCCAATGGACGGTGATGTGCTTGGTAAGCTGTGAGTGCCGCACCCTCTTCAAACTCCTGATTGGCGAGGATGGGGCCAGGATTCGGACCCCTATTAATCAGATACTGAAGACCTATCGACTAGCTAAGGCTAGTTTCACACTAGCGGCAAGGAACTCCGGCAGGCTGTTCCGGCGGGTGAAAATCCTGTCGGATCCTACCACTCCGGCCCCATTGACTAGTACTTTTATTCCGGCCGCCTCTCGGCATGCGCTGCCGTGCTGCCGCCAGAACTCCGGCCCGCCCCCATTAATAGGGCCGGAGCGGTAGTTCGGGGACATGCGTGCACTAGCGGCAGCACGGATCCGACAGGCTGTTCACCCGCCGGAACAGCCTGCCGGAGTTCCTTGCCGCTAGTGTGAAACTAGCCTAAGATCAATGTTCTATCTGTGGCACACTTTTAATGGGCATAGCCTCTGTAATACACAGTAAAGGCAATAGCTCTGCACCATGGTCTATAACTGAATCCACTTATTTTCACAGAAACCCTTCCACGCAGTGTCAATATTGCAGATACAGCAGCATTCAAAGACTCAACCACAAGTCCAAAGACATCTTGGGCTATTCCCATCTCATAAAGAGACTGCATATTGGATAGTGCTGATACATGTTCAATGCTTTTCACCAAAACTGTTCAAGATAATGTCGTTGGGTCTGCTCATACTGCATCCAGGGCCTACACGCACCATTTGAAGAATGTGCCAAATATATGCTGTATTCATATACAGCTGAATACGTCTGCTTTTACAGACATTGTCCAATTTTATTTATTTTTTTACTCTTGTATGTGTTCGAATTATTGGTGCATCTTATGGTCCAGTGCATAATAGGGTAATTTCAGAATATTTAAACCAGCGGAAATCTAAATAAATGCACAGCATATAACTTTTGGATTCTGCAGTTCTATCCTTTTAAAAAATGCCAGACTTATATATATATACAGACACATATATATATATATACACACACACATATATACATACATACATACATACAGTATATACATGCACCTATACATTCCCTCAGACACCGATATTAAAATAAAGAAAGCAAACTTTGAGCTACATTCAATGCACCAGAAGTTGTTCTTATAATGAGAAAAGAACGGCACAGTCATAATGTTACTAAATTGACTAATGTTTCATAGACGTAGCGCATGCTTAGATCAAATTACCTCACACACATCTTCTAAAGTGTAATTTGCAAATTGTTTCCAATTTCTTGGGAACCAATAAGATATAAAGGTATTTTGACAGAACTAAAGGCTTCCAGCAATAAAAATAATCTGAGCACAGAGGATAAAATGAAAACAAGAGAACAAAAGATATGTGTAGTGTTTTTTGTTTTGTTTAGTTTTTTTTTTTAAATATGTCTACTGGAAGCACTAGCTCTACTGGACCCTGAAAACCTAATCCGGCCATATCCTTTAGAACAACAGTAACTTTTAGGGTACTCTGTTAGGTTGGCTGACTACATATAATAATTGAAATCAGTTATCCTTGAGTCTGTGTTGGAGTACATTGCTAGAAATGTATCAAACATGTTGTTGATAAAAATTTAGCTCTAATGATTGTTTATGAGCTGTCAAGAGTTCAGAGATAAGGGCTATACATCCAGCCGTCAGAACAGTAAAACAGAAAGTGACAGTCTGTAGAAAGACTGAAACTTAACCCCGTAGGACAAAAACTGCTGAAAATATTTAATAAAGACCAATTGAAAAACAATTTTTAGTCTAAAATGAGTAATTGCCCCCAAAGGTTTACATAACCTTTACGTAAAAAAAAAAAATATAGATTTGTTTGGCCAAATAATTCAGCCCTATTTTCTACAGAGAACTTCAGTGATGAGTAGGGAGTATCTGGCAAAGCTGTACTAATGCATCGATATCTATACTCCCCTCGTCTCATACGCAATATGAGTATATACTGCTATGTCCAACTGCAACAGAAAGTAGCCCAGGGTTTTCCAGAAAATCAGTCAGCTCCATTTAGCTAATGTATCTACTACATGTACAGCAAATTGATTTAAGACAGTCTCTATAAAATCTAATCGTTTTAGACAGTAAAAACTTTACAGGCGATATGTAAAGATGGAAAAAGCAGAAAATGAAGTGATATTCATTTACTGACCTCTAATGGTAAGCTTGCTATATAATTGTGAGTTCATCTCTTTGTCTCTCTGGAACCTTCGATATTCATCTGCTGCTTCCCTCACCATTGTGACAGCCAGAACAAACCCCTGCAAATATACATAATGCTCAATATTAACATGTCAGGTAACATACATGTAACTACACAATGCCACGTGAACGTATGGCTTCTAGTAGTCAGACAATGTCATTGAAGAGACAAGAAATATTTTGACATACCCACAGACAAAAAAGGTTGAGTCTACTCTGACGCCATGTTTACAAGCTATGCCAGAAGAACATGCTTACCCAAAAAATTTATCAGAGTAAACTGTTACGTACCTGTAGGTTTATAGGCGCCAAAAATTTGCTTTACAAATTCACTGAGGCAGGCCCCCCGATATGAGCATCAGAGCATTTCATGCTTTTTTGTTTATAATAACGCATTGCTGGGCGAAGGCTTTTTACAGGCTAGGGCAGCACTAAAGCCCACCCATTAGTGTCAGTGATGTCACCGGGCTCGCTGCTGGGCGGAATCCTCCGCCTAGCAATCCTTATGGAAAGCCCAGTATGTCACCGGATCTCCATAAAATACCATTGTCGTGCGCGATCCCAAAGGAGAGCATCGGAGCTTGAAATGCACAAGGGTGCTGCCTGCGTGGAATTCTGGGTATGTCCGGGATCAGCTCTGAACCCGGACAACCGCTTTAAGTGTTTTACTTGTCAGCTTCGCAAATTAGCTCTTCTCCAGAAGGAATAAAAACATGCATCTGGTGTCATACTTCAAGACTCTTTTATGGGTCGGATACTGATTTACAGGGTGGTAGTTACCTATAGGTGACATTAGAGAGACAGTTTTCTTCTGATGTGGAGGTAATTTGCATGCTTTTTCCCATGGAGAATTGCCTATAGCTGGATCTCCTCACTGAAAATCACTACCCCCAATGAGACACATTCACTTTAAAATTCCTGTTGTTTGCTATATAGAAAGATCAACAGTCTGCTATGATTCAATGTATATGGCACAGTGTATATTTTTGGCAATAAAAGTCAATGGCAGATTTATGTCATTGAACAGAGTACAGTTCTCCTCGGCCATTTAACTATACTTTCTCTACAGGGAAAAAACAGGACAAACAAAACAAAAATGGACACCGATGGACCATACCATTTAAACTATCTAGTCAAAGCCAGTTTCCTGTGATGCTGTCAGTTCAGGCCAGGACTTGCTACTGTAATACAGGCGCACATATAGACCTATATTATACTAGTGTGAAACTGGCCTTATAATGTGTAAGGCCACATCGTGCAGCCAAAACTGCTATGGACTCCCTAGATATTGAATTGAGATCTAGGGAATTTGGAGGCCAAGCCAACATCTTGTTATAAACTGGTTGTTATGTTCCTCAAACTATTTCGGAACAATTTTCGCAGTGTGGCTGAAAGAGGCCACTGCCAAAAGGGACTACTATGATCATGAAGAGGTATACTTGGCCTGTAACACTGTTTTGGTAGGTGGTCATGTCGAAGTAGCATCCAGATGAAAGCCAGGACTCGTGGCTTCCAGCAGTACAATTGATTTATTTTACTTGCTGATATGGTGCCAACATATTCTGATGCTCACAATCCTATAGTTCCCTATCAGTATGTCTTTGAAGTCTGAAAGGAAATCGGAGTACCTGGAGGAAACCCACGCAAACATGGGAAGAACATGCAAAGTCTATGCACATGTTGTTTTTGGTGGGATTCGAACCTAGGACCCTTGCAATGCAAGGCATCAGAGCTAACCACTGAGCCACTGTGCCATATTACAAAGGTTATCCAGGAATTAAGAAAATGAAAATACTTAAATATTACTTTATTATAAGTATATTCCCAAATAACTCTAATTAGTTATAATGGCTAATTTTTTTCTGGGGAGCAATCATTAGGATAAATAAAATGGCTACTGTCCTACTAGAACACACAGAACCTGTCCTAATCACACAGGAGGACAAGTTACTTCACAACTCTGAGCTAAAGAGCTGCCTCAACTTCCTCTCTGCTCGTCAGGGATTATGTTATTCTAAAGATGCTCAGTCATCTAGCCATCACAATTTGGCCCTCATCAAACTTGCTCAGATCCACTTGTCCACTTTTTGTGCTTTCAAAACATTGACTTCAATAAACGGCAGTGAAATAGAACATTTGCCCTATATAATGGGTGGAAAACCGCTACTCCTTTGCCATCTCATTCCTTTTGTGGACACATAAGGACCGATAAGCATCTCACCTGGCCAGCCATGCTACTTTAACGCATAGAACTTTATGGCAAGGATTGTTACAGGTAGTGTTGTCTTAAATCCTGTTCTAAAAGGGGAAAAAATACAGAAACTGGTCGAAGTCTAACAAACGGTGCGTGTAACAGTGCAGCCCTGAGACAGAATCACATTGCCTTATATAGCAGATGTAGCCAGCATTACTTTGACACCAGTTGAGCCATGATGGTCATAGAACGCAATTTATCAGTAGTCAATGTATCCTTCAAATAAATATAATAAGTAGAGATGAGCGAATCGAGCCACTTTGCTAAAAAAAAATTCATTATAAAAATGTACAGAGCTTCTTCTCTGTACAGTATTAGAATGTATGGGCTCCGATGAGCCGAAGTAAGTCTTCTTGAATAACTTCGGTGATTGATTATTACAGTTAAAAACCACTTCAAAACTTGGAACCGAACTCAGCTTCAGTTCCGAGTGGTACCTTGGAACTGAAGTGATGGCCTATCCAGAGAATAGGCCATCACGTAATAAAACATGGACAATCCCTTTAAAATGATTGTCTCACCTCAGATATTGGGAGCATATCGCTAGGATATGCCACCAAAGTCTGATAGGTGCGGGTCCCCGCAACAATCTTTATAAGGGAGGCCGCAAAGTGTAGGACGGCGCACTGCACATGCGCAGCTGCCCTCTATTCATTCCCATGGGAGCGCTGAAAATAGCCGAGCAGCGCGCTTGGCTACTTTCAGCAGTCTCAATGAAATGAATGGAAATGGCACCACACAAGTGCAGCCAACGCACCATTCACTTCGGGGTGACGGAAATAGCCAGGCCAGTGCTCGGCTATTTTCAGCGCTCCCATAGAAATAAATGGAATGCATGGTGCGCCCTCCTTCACTTTGCAGGCTCCGTTCTATAAATATGTGCGCATCAACCAGGTGGGATCTGCATCTATCAGACATTGGGGCATATCCTAGTGACAGGCCACCAATGTCTGAGGTGAGACAACCCCTTTATGCACAGTGGTGCTAGCTGGTTTAACACCCTAAAACCAGTGCAATTACCACAATATGAAACTATGGTTAAACCATATATAAAGCTGTATACATCTAAAGCATATATTAAATAAATCAAGTAATAAAATCCAAACTTACCAGTGGGGCCCAGTAGGTGTACAAGTAGCCTATCTTAAGAGCAGGCACAAACTGAGAACAGGCAACTACCAGAAAATATAGATTCAAGAAAAATTTGAATTGTTGATACAAAACCTGAAAGAAAACACAATAAAAATATGGATAAAATAACATTTAGAGGAGATGACAAATATTCAAGTTACTGTAAGTACAGTGATGTCTGTATCAGTAAAACGGCATAAAAATGTTTTTGGAGGTTTATTGCACCTTTATATGCCCTGGATTTCATGCAATGTTTTTTGGTTGTATTTCGATATGACAGGCTTCATCAAATGCAATTCTGGAAGCATTCCCCTCCAGCTTTTCTTCTAGGGGAGAATCTTCATAAAACAGTGCCATATGGAGGCGTCTGGTGGCAGAACTCAGGGTGATGTCATACACCTAAAAGCATATATCTTAAAATGAATAGTCCAGGATTTTGAAGCTGAGGGCAGAATAGGCCATTAATATCAGATTTGTGGGGTCCGACACCCTGCACCCCTGCTGATCAGCTGTTACCCTGTAGCTCCAGCGCCACAACTACACAACTCCACCAATTATGTAGCGGACTGAGTTGGTAACTGCAACAATGCCCCCATTCGCTATAAAGGGTGCAGCACTGCAGTAACCAATTTAAGACTACAAAATAGACGGAGTTGTGTAGATACTACGCCGGAGCTACAAGGCTTATTGCTGGGGGTGAGGGCTGTTGAACCCCCACCAATCTCATATTGACGGCCTACACTGACGATAAGCCATCGATATAAAAATCCTGGACAAACCCTTTAAAAGGGAATCAGTCATCAGGTTTATGCTGCCCTATCTGAGGGCAACAATACCTAGTAACAGAGACCCTAATACAAACGCAGGGTCATTTGCTTATTTTTTGTTCAGTCATTTTCTTAAAAACAGCTGCTCCAAGTGGGACCCAATCAATGTGATGCGCTTGGGAGTGCTCATACTCATAGGTTCGCAGTTTCCCCCACTGATTGGCAGCTTTCCCCCTATACATAGTATAAGAAGAAAGCCATCAATGATCCTTGGAAGGGTGGGGGAATTTCATGACTCAAGTGTTGGGGTTCCCCAAGAGCTGCTCGTCTCAGAAAACAAACTCAGGATCTCCGTCACCCGTTTAGATCTCTGTCACTGTCTGAGGGCAGCATAAAGCTAGTGACCGATTCCCTATAATTAAAGGGGTTTCCTAGCACTTCGATATTGATGACCTATCCTTGAGATAAGTCTTCAATATTAGACCATAGATGTTCAACACCAACACCGATCAACTGCTAGCAGGAGCCGCGCGGACCAGGACTACTACAGTGTACAGAACCAGAAGCTGACCCTTCCGTACATGGTGTAGTGGCCATGCTGGGTTACTGCAGCTCAGCTCCTATTCTGACCATATCCTAAGGATAGGAAATCAATACTGAATGCCTGGAGAACCCCTTTAATCATGTGTCGGATATGCCAGCGTTTTGAAGGCAAACTGTATAAAATATACGTGCCAAACACGCTGAACTTAGAGTAAAACTATTTATCTTCTCCCGCATTGTGCAATAATTAACAGATGTTTAAAAATTCCAACTACAAATGTAATTTAATTAAAAAACTTAACCGCATGGTTTTAATCACAACAATAAATGGTTTACTGTATTCTTAATGAACTTCTTGACCTTTAGGAAAATGTGTGCTGTTCAAGCAATTTGTATGCATTTAATAATTTAAACGAAGGGAGAAAACAGCAGCGTGGTTCAATAAAGATGAGAATATTTATCTGTGTAAAGGACAGTTGACATTTTATTACCTTGACACTGGATCAGCCTTTTAATTACATAGTCATTAGTTTTGCGGGTTTTAATAAAGGCACATATAAGATTCTGAACTATTTCTTACTTGGATATATAAAAACGGTCAATAAACTGTGCAAACTTATTAGCCTTAGGAAGATATAACCCGATGACACAGCAAGTTACGTTGCTTCAAATGTACACAGATATAGACTGGATCTTTACAATATACTCAACCTACAAAGGTCTTTTCTGTGCCATCGTGACGTTAAAGGGAACCTGTCCCCTCCCCTGAGCCCTGCAAAGTGCAGCACTACATGAATAATCTGGACCCTGGATCACTAAAGCTGCATTTACACAGGCCAATAATCATCCAGAATCTTGGAAACAACCGGTCTTTCCTGACAATCTGCCCATGTAAACGTGCCGCTGATCACCCAACGAACAAGCAAAACGCTTGTTCATTGGATGATCCTGTCGTTCATGCAGGCACCACCGATCATGGCTTTTGGGCAGCAGATCGTGTTGTCTAAACAGCAATCTGCTGCTCAGACACCATGACTCTGTATGAGGACGAGGGATCACAATAGCCATCCCCCGTCCTCATACTGTGAAGGAGACTTTACATACGAGTAGCCGACTGTCGGGAAGAGACGCTTTCTTCCCGACAATCAGCTGCAGAATCGTCCCGTCTAAATCCACCTTTAGAGTCGGGGTACTATTCATGTAGTACTGTACTTCATAGGGATTGGGGGAGGTGACAGATTCCCTTTAAACCACATATAGCATACAGATGTACCAAGTGGTATATATACAGATGGATTCCTACTCAATTTAGGTATCGGGCCAAGGTGCGCTATGCTATTTTTGTGGTGCGCTGTTTTAATTCACTTAGTACCAAAATGATGGTACTATGGCGCGGTACTATATTTCAGTTTCGCTGCCATGGCTTCACATTATTTGCACCTATCTGTACAATACCACAGATGGTCCGGATCTGTGACACATGCCTAATGTCTCCTTCCCCCTCCCCTTGGGCAGAGACTATCACTCAGTTAACGTTTCCTGCACTCACTCATGTACTGTATTATGTATGCCCTTTTCAGATGGACTCAATGCCGCCTTCAAATAAATAATATTAATAGGATTGCCTGGAAGATTCAGCCAGAATGGCAACTTACTGGAAAAACATCTTCATGCCTAGTCGTGCCTCTCTACAGTACAGTGCGGTACTACATGTTCTGCTCTTTACTTGTTCCAGGATGAGCTGCTCCTTGGGGCACCAAGTGAGGGAGGCTCCATGTTGTTTTCTGGTACACTGTGATGGACATTTATTAAGCCCTTACCTTCTAGTTGCATAAAAAAGTCGCCCATTATGGTGCACGCCATACGTGCACCATAATTTGTGACTTTTTAGGCTTCTTGCCACTTTTTTAAAGTGTTGAGAAAAGGGGTGGGGCTTAGCGGACAGGAGCTGGCATAGACATTGGTTTCTGACACGCGGCAGGGTAGAGACGCTAAGATGCATCACGCCACCGAAAGGAGATCAAGACTGGCATATGGATACACCAGTCTTGATAAATGTCCCCAGGTGTGTACTGTACTTTCCTGTCCTCAACAGTGATTTACAGCTCCCAGCAGCCATTTCTGACTTCTATATGGAAGATCTTTATCTGGATCAGTTATTAATATTACTATTCCTACTCATAGAGCTTTTGGTTTACATTGGTTGTGTCAGAACCAATTTATATTAAAACTTATGGAACCACTGTAATATATGGATATAAATGTGATTTTTAGGTACCAGGTACACAGAGGCTAACATATCCCACTGTGTGCTAAATAACTGGCACCCCTAGCAGGCAATGCACACAATGAAGGACTGTGCAGAAGAAGGACTACACTGGGGTCAGATTTCTATACTCTCTCTAGGATCTATATTTACAGTATTTGGTCCCTTGGCATTACTGACAATGTTATAAACCTTGGTAAAAGGTATGGGGAGGACAAGTCATGAGCCTAGCTATAATACATGCTCAGTTCCTTCCTTCAACTGCCACCAGCCGCAGTATAAGGCTACTTTCACACTCGCGTTTGGTGCGGATCAGTCATGGATCTGCACAGAAGGATCCGTTCAGATAATACAAACGTCTGCATCCGTTCAGAACGGATCTGTTTTTATTATCTTTAACATAGCCAATACGGATCCGTCTTGAACACCATTGAAAGTCAATGAAGGACGGATCCGTTTTCTATTGTGCCAAATTGTGTCATAGAAAACGGATCCATCCCCATTGACTCACATTGTGTGCCAGGACGGATCCGTTTGGCTCAGTTTCGTCGAGCGGACAGCAAAACGCTGCGTTTTGGTGTCCGCCTCCAGAGCGGAATGGAGACGGAACGGATACAAACTGATGCATTCTGAGCGGATCCTTTTACATTCAAAACGCATTAAGGGCAAAACTGATCCGTTTTGGATCGCTGTTGAGAGCCCTGAACGGATCTCACTAACGGAAAGCCAAAACGCCAGTGTGAAAGTAGCCTTAGGACACGGCCCCTGAGCTGCCAGCCTGAAATTAATCTAGCAGAGGGATTGGAGCACTGAATGGGGAGATCTCTGGATCTATGTAAGGCATAAGGCTGGTTCTAGCTTTGTTAATAAGAGGTTGTCGTGTACTATATACTACATTACTCATGGGATAACCCCTTTAATTCCTCAAGCACATTACACTGATTGGCTGTTTGTAGCAATATGTAAAGCACAGTACAATAGGATGGGGGATGTGGATCAGCGACGTAGGTAACAAAACCTGGTTCTCTTGCAGTCACTTGTAAAACATGTTCATTCAGTGAGAGGTTAACACAGATGTTCTCACTAAGGCCTCATGCACATGTCCGCATTTTTTGTGGATAGCATGCAGACCCATTCATTTTCTAAGGGTCCGCAAAAAATGCAGACAGCACACGGATGTCATCAGTGTGCTGTCCACATCATTGTGGCCATCCCACAAGTTATAGAACATGTCCTATTCGTGTCCGTTTTGCAGACAATAGGCATTTTATAATGGGGACTGAGGAATATGTGTCTTGCACATGAAAGGCATCCATATTTTGCAGATCTGTGGTTTGCAGATACGGTCATGTGCATATAGCCTCAATCAGTACTTCTAATGACAGGACTCACAAGGGCTTGTTGCTTTGTACAAAGAATGTCCAAAATTAGACACCCATATAACCATCACACCAGAATTGCATGGAACAGACAGTGACCCACCTTCCACATCTATGTGTCCAGCCATATATCTATATATCTCTTCTGATGCTTTTATTATATGGCATTTGGTAATACAGTTTATTAGGGGCCTGTTATGTGCTCCGACGCCCCACTCCCCCTTATACAAAACTAGTAGCATGGTTTGGAGCTCAAGGGGGGCTGATCATACAAGATTCCTTATGGAATTAGCTTGGTTTCTTGCAGATGCTCTACAGACATGCTTACCCCAGGTATAAATGTAAAGATGTTGTACTTCTGATTTTTTATAGCATTCCTTGGATATTTTTCTTCGCATTTCTCTGGATATCCCAACCACACAGTTCGAGCTTTCAGTTCTTTCCTTCTTCTGCAAACATGTATTAGCCAGTCACAACAGCTACAAGACAAAATAAATGAAAGTGTTAAATGAATGTCAGTGGTGTGCTGTACACAACTCGTATGGCTCTGGACAACGGCTAAAGGTTTTCATCACGCCAGTGCACTGGCACACAGCTAGCGTCTTCCTGTAAATGGGAGATCTTTAGATCTCTGAGGTTCATCTTGGATTTTCCTACTGAAGTGCACGAGGTTGCCACAATGTTGTTGACAGGCCCGTGTAAGCAGGATAGGTATTATTATTTAATTTTAAAGCGCCATTCATTCCATAGCGCTGTAGATATGAGAAGAGGTATACATACATAATACAGGCAATTGCAATAATCATAAACAAGACGAGTTACAAACTGGTACAGAAGGTGAGAGGGCCCAGCCCGTAAGGGCTTACAATCTACATGGTATGGGAGAAGGACACAGTAGGTGCGGGTGAAGTTGGTCATGGTTGTATAGAGGCAGCAGGGTCACTGGTTGTAGCCTTGTCTGAAGACGTGGGTTTTCAGGTTTCTTTTGAAGGATTCCATTGTAGGTTAGAGTTATAAGCTATAACTTGTATTTACAGTTAAAACCAGAAGTTTACATACACTATATAAAAATACACATATGCATGTTTTTCCTCAATATCTGACATGAAATCAGAATAAACCTTTCCTGTTTTTGGTCAATTAGGATTACCATAAATATTATTATTTGCCAAATGCCAGAATAATGAGAGAGAGAGAGAGAGAGAGAGAGAATGTTTAAGGCATTTTTATTACTTTCTGCAAAGTCAAAAGTTTACATACATTTTATTAATATTTGGTACCATTGCCCTTAAACTGTATGACTTAGGTCAAACATTTTGGATATCCTTCCACAAGCTTCTCACAATAGTTGGTCCATTGGCCCATTGCTCCTCAAAAAATTGGTGTAACTGAGCCATGTTTTTTGGTCGCCTTGCGCGCACCTGCCTTTTCAGCTTTGCCCATAAATTTTCAATAGGATTGAGATCAGGGCTTTGTGATGGCCACTCCAAAACATTGACTTTGCCACTTTGTAACCAGTTTGGCAGTATGCTTCGGGTCATTGTCCATTTGGAAGACCCATTTCCGCCCAAGCTTTAACTTCCTGGCTGATGTCTTGAGATGTTGCTTCAGTATTTCCACATAATCTTCTTTCCTCATGATGCCATCTATTTTGTGAAGTGCACCAGTCCCTCCTGCAGCAAAACCACCCCACAACATGATGCTGTCACCCCCGTGTTTCACAGTTGGGATGGTGTTCTTAGGCTTCCAAGCTTCTCCCTTTTTCCTCCAGACGTAGCGATGGTTATTATGGTCAAAAAGTTCAATTTTAGTTTCGTCAGACCACAGGACATGTCTCCAAAAATGTAGGTCTTTGTTCCTGTGTGCATTTGCAAACATTAATTTGGCCTTTTTATGTTTCTTTTGGAGTAATGGCTTCTTCCTGGCAGAGTGGCCTTTCAGCCCATGACGATACATATCTTGTTTCACTGTGGATATTGACACAATCTTACCAGCTTCCGCCATCATCTTCACAAGGTCTTTTGCTTTTGTTCTTGGGTCATATGCACGTCGGACCAAAGCATGTTCATCTCTGGGACACAGAACCCGTCCCCTTCCTGAGCGGTATGATGGCTGGACATTTCCATCTTGTTTGTACTTGCGTATAATTGTTTGTACAGATGAACGAGGCACCTTCAGGTATCTTGAAATTGCACCCAAGGTTAAGCAAGACTTGTCTAAGTCCACAATTCTCTCCCTGATATCTTGGCTGATCTTTTTAGACTTTCCCATGATGCTACACAAAGAAGCAGTGTGTTTCAGGTGTGCATTTAAATACATCCACAGGTGTGTCTCTAATTAACTCATATGTTGCCAACAAACCTAACAGAAGCCTTAAAACACTCTCTCTCTCTCATTATTCTGGCATTTGGCAAATAATAATAATTATGGTAATCCTAATTGACCAAAAACAGGAAAGGTTTATTCTGATTTCATGTCAGATATTGAGAACAACATGCATATGTGTCTTTTTATATAGTGTATGTAAACTTCTGGTTTCAACTGTATGTCAATGTTGGTACAAGGTAGTGTAGGACAAAAACCAATAGAAAAAGAGTATGTGCCACATGTAACACTTTCAGAACAGGTAGCCCCAGTCCTCCAGGTACATCAAAGTGGCTGCTCACCAGTAAGAAATAGTGCACTAATAAAATTGCCATAGTGTTCCATACAAACAGTGGGGGGCCATTCAAACAGCTGAGTAATACTGGTCCCTGGCATCTAAACTTCCAGACACGTGCGCCGTTGAAGCCATTCACTGGCCTCAGTAGTAACGTGCCCCAAAGAGACATGGCACCGCTGGGTCACAGGCAACTTGGAGACAAATTTAATCCAAACTTGAAACATGTCAATACGAGATATCAGAAGCCTGTGAAAATGATAGATCCCATTTACAGTCAGAGTATGCTTTACATGCTGGAGACCAGAGGCTGGACCAGTGGGTAGCAGGTGAGCGTTTTTGTATTTTGTTTTTTTCGTACACTTTGCAGGACACATTTTAAAAGAGGTTAGACGGTAGAAAACTCCTTTAAAGGTGTTATCCCATGAGAAATATTCTACAGTTTCAAACCAGCACCTCAATATGAATACTTTTGTAACTGTATGTAATTAAAAATTTTGTATAGCTACTGAGTTATTCAATAAAATGTATCTTTATAGTGCCACTTAATTTCCTATTTCTTTGACCGGCTCACTGAGATGGCCGCACATGCTCAGTTTCATCTTTCAACTGCCTCCTGAGCTGGGATAGGGAGAGCATGGGCACGCCCCCTGAGCTGCAGAAGAAAGGACACTCCCCTTCAGCTGCCAGGTAGATAGAAATCTAGCAGAGTAATGAATGGGGAGATCTCTGGATCCATGTGAGGTACATGGCTGGTTTGTTAGAAAGAGGTTGTCATGTACTATATGATGATAAGATTTTTATTTTTTTACATTATTCATGGGATAACCCCTTTAAGCTGGAAACACACAGTTGTTGATGCAGTTTATTTGAGCCAAAGCCAGAAGTGGATCCAGCAGAAAGGAGAAGTATAAGTGCCTAATCGTCTACTAGCTTGGGCTCAAAAACGGTACCAAAATTGCCATGAGAACAGCATGTGTAATCCCAGCCTAAAATGAGGTTCCAGAATAAATTGACTTTACATAGTACATATGTAAGGACTGCACTGAGATTAATTCTGTAATATTAGGATTATTATCCTTATTCTAAACAATCCCATATGAAACAGACACTAAAACCTTGCAGTCTTCGCACGCTCAGAAGTGAAATAGATCATAACAGTCTTTGATTTGAAAAGGTCTCACAGTGACAATGCAGCTTGAGGTAATACCTTCTTCCTCAGAACGATACCTCATATAACGAACCACATATATAGAGTGCATTAATACAGATCAAGGCACCGAAGGGTTGCATTCAAACAGCGCGTTGGCACATATATGTTCTGTACCGATTCCTAGAAAGTCCATAGACTTTGGGTACTTTCACACTAGCGGCAGGACGGATCCGACAGGCTGTTCACCCTGTGAGATCCGTCCTGCCGCTTTTTCGCCGTGCCGCCGCTCCGTCTCCATTGACTATAATGGGGGCGGGGGCGGAGCTCCGGCGCAGCATGGCAGTGCTCGGCGAAAGGCCGCCGTACTAAAAGTACTGCATGTCCGACTTTTTAGTCCGGCGGCCTCTCACCGCGCATTGCCGTGCTGTGCCGGAGCTCCGCCCCTGTCCCCATTATAGTCAATGGGAACTGAGCGGCAGGACGATCCGACAGGGTGAACAGCCTGTCGGATCCGTCCTGCAGCCAGTGTGAAAGTACCCTTAGTCATCACTTATTCCATGCATCAAGGAGACCCCGGCAGGGCTAAACAGAAACAAGAGAGCACAGCACTGGGCCGGACACTTCTGCACCCTTGTTTTATTAATCAATGGGATCCCCACAATTCAAACATGTCACTAAGACATATCAGAAGTTTGTGAAAATGCGAGCTACCATTTAAAGTCTGAATGTCCTACAGCTGCTTCGGCATTTTACATGAATATCATTAGTTTTCATATCCCCCCACCCCCTTGGCCCGCGCCCTGACACCTTGACTATAAAGAAAACAAGAAATTATTGGCTTAAACATTTTAGCAAAATCCTTTTGAAAGTTACAGCAATAGCTGCAGGTTTAAACGCCGGCATCATAAGAGTTTTCAAATCCCTATCATTAAAACGGGAATTCCGCCACTAGCTTCTTCTGGATCCCAGTATATGAAATACAGTATTAATGAGGTCAGATCTTCCAATAATGATAAGCACAGTACAGCTGCATCTAAGTTACATAAAGCAATAGTCCGTAAAGCCCCTTCTTCACAGCCCTTTGAAATGCGATGCTATAATGTAAAGTGTGTAGCCCAAACAATACTGAATTGTAACAAGATTTTGCTTCATTTGCAGATGATGTTTTAAAAAAGGCAGCTGGTCCTGTCAATCCAGAGCGGTGATACGTATGAAAAAGGACGATCTATACGCGGCACAAGATGAACAGGGTTCAATAGGTTCCAATTATCTGAGGATACTCCCTTGTTTGGGAACATGGCCCATATTTGCAGAAATGCACTGATGAGCTGTTAATTATTGACATGTGAAAGTCAATAATGAATTCTACGATGGAGCAGTTTTTTCTTCTCATATGTAGTTATTGGTTTCTGCTCAGCCCGTATCTTGACTGAATCCTAAATCTTCTCTACGTCTTTTAAACCGAGAGCCGGCAGGAATAAGATGGAGCGGTGTCTGTTACCTTTATTACCTGCCCCCTTATTAGAGACACTGCACAGGGCTTTGTGGGGGGGACATTTTGGTTACAGAGCCGGCCGCAGCAGAGATGCATTGTTATAGGGGATGCGCTTTATTTCTCCTTTCTTTCCAGCAATCACATCAATAATTAAGAAATCACAATTAGCTGATCCATCTTTGGCATAGGTGGAGCGTTTATCTGGGAAGAGTATGTGGCTCAGTCTAGGTTATCAGTGAGGCTGCATACAGTAGATAACCATTTCTGCACACGTTACATTCATTGTGCGCATAATAAAAATGAGACGCCCATGGCAAGTCAGGTATTTCGTGTTTTACGGC